>NC_132886.1:38064031-38404031 GCF_030463535.1 Salminus brasiliensis | reverse complement strand
TTCAGCCACCACTGTGATCCATTCTGACTGGCTGAATTTTTCTGATCACTCTGACTGACTTTGTTTGCAGAAATTGTAACATTTCGAATCCCATCTTTAAAGTTACAAAAATTCACAAGCAAAATATTAAGTACGTAATAATTAGCGGCTAAAATAGCTCTTAAAAAACCCCACGACTCCTCGGGTATTGATTCCTGTAAAGGCTGGCGTTCTGGAAGCTGTCCAGCACCTATTTGTTTTAGGCTCTGGAGCGTATTCTGGGAAGCACCAGCTCCGGTTTGTGGCTCTTTGTCGTGGGCTGCATGTTAAACAGTGTTACGAGCTTTCAGGGAAGAGCAGCAGGGGGGCCCTCGGCGAGCGACAGCCTGAATCCAGCGGCGAGATCATTTTCATCAGCGCTCTGCAGAGCAAAGCCTCCCTCTCCCTCTCTCTCCCGTACCCGGAAAGGTAGTGGCCAGCAAATGAAAATGGCCTCGGCCGGGGATGTTTTCATACAGGAGCCTAATTGGGAACATTGTAAAAGATTGTGTTTGCCGAGCGGCGACATTTCTGTAATGAAGAACCGCGGCCCTCGGTGTACGGCCAGCGCGCCTCCGATCCGGACGAATTCTTCACATTAGAACAAACAGCAGAACAAAGTGTCACAGCGGCTTCGGCAGCTGGAGGTAAACAGCAGATATGTCACGTTCACATCGGGGGTCATTAAGGGCCTCCAGTACCGGACGTCTAGAACATCTTAGAGAGCTGACCACCTCACTGACACGTACAGCATATAGCCCATAGCATTCAGGGAGGAAGGATACACGGTCAGCGTCAGCGTGTTAGCTCATTATTAGCATGTTAGCAGTTAGTGTGTTAGCTCATTATTAGCATGTTAGCAGTTAGTGTGTTAGTTAATTATTAGCATGTTAGCACTGAGTGTGTTAGCTCATTATTAGCATGTTAGCACTGAGTGTGTTAGCTCATTATTAGCATGTTAGCACTGAGTGTGTTAGTTTATTATTAGCATGTTAGCAGTTAGTGTGTTAGTTTATTATTAGCATGTAAGTTAGCAGTTAGTGTGTTAGTTAATTATTAGCATGTTAGCACTGAGTGTGTTAGTTTATTATTAGCATGTTAGCACTGAGTGTGTTAGTTTATTATTAGCATGTTAGCAGTTAGTGTGTTAGTTAATTATTAGCATGTTAATCAGCAGTTATTGTGTTAGTTTGTGGTTAGCATGTTAGCAGTTAATGTGTTTGTGGTTAGCATGTTAACAGTTAATGTGTTAGCATTACTACATCTACTGCACATCTGCTACCTCACAACTAGCACATGAGTTCTGGAAAGAATCCAGGGTGACCGGCACTATCCTGCACACTACCTGCACACTACCTGCACACTATCCGGCACACTATCCTGCACACTATCCTGCACACTACCCTGCACACTACCCTGCACACTATCCGGCTCACTATCCGGCTCAATACCTGCACACTATCCTGCACACTACCCTGCACACTACCTGCACACTATCCGGCACACTATCCGGCTCACTATCCGGCTCAATACCTGCACACTATCCTGCACACTACCCTGCACACTACCTGCACACTATCCGGCACACTTCCGGCACACTATCCTGCACACTACCCTGCACACTACCCTGCACACTATCCGGCACACTATCCGGCACACTACCTGCACACTATCCGGCACACTACTGGTTTTAATGTTATGGCTGATCTGGTCAGTGTCGATTCAGCTTTAATGTAGGAGGCTTCATCATCACACTAACCCTCAGGCGCTCGGCTGAATCGCAGGAGCCTCACAGAGCGCTGGTGTGAGAGGTCTGCCCACACAGCTCCCCTCAAGGACTCTGCACTTTTGTCTGCAGCAGATGAAAAAATGGATGAATGGCGGATGGCGCAGTGAGGGAGGAGCGCTCGGGAATGACCGATTCAACCACCAATTCACTCCTCACGTTACTGACACACTCCACAACCGGTGGGGGAGGCTACAGCCTCGGGCCTCGCTGGCGTTTACAAGCCGGCTGACGCCATTAAGTACTCGGCCTCCGTCGTAAATGACACCACTAATATCAACAGTACAACTACATGTCCAAATGTTTGCAGACACCCCTTCTAATGAATGTATTCAGCTGCTTTAAGCTGCACCCATTGCTGACATGGATGTGCAAGCACATACACACACACACACACACACACACACACACACATACACATACACAGCTTGTCTAGTCGATGTAGAGAAGTATTGCCAAAATAATAGGACCATCTGGAGCCATTTGTTAAAATCTCCAAGCTAATTCCGGCCTGTTGGAACAGCCAGAGTGAGCTCGCGTGACCTCCGTCACATGATGTATATTTATTGCCAGCGTTAGGAACCGGGATTAGCTTGGGGATTTTACAAATGGCTCTAAAGGGTCAGCAAAGGGTGCATCTAGCTCAAATCTTCAGTTACAACCAGACATTTTACCGCGGTAATGGAAAAGTAGTTTAGTTCACGCTTTAAAATAATCAATATTCATTTGATTATTACTGATATTTATTATCAATATTCTCTCAGAAATTGAACATTTATACTGTAAAGCCTGAACTTTACAGCTAACTGCTGTTTCTGAGGTAAATATATTTTTTTAATAATGTAAAAATGTTCAGAATTGATGTAAAAATGACAAATAGTGCCGAGCTAATCTGCCTAGCTGGACGCTAACATTGCTAGCTACCGAAAAGGATTGATTTACCACAGATTCTTCGCTTTACACTCCTAATAGGGTTGCGTTAAGCAAAATAGCCATTGTAAATCTGGAAACCAGTTCAGATAATGAAGATTTAGAATCTGTAAAGTGTACTGAGGGTGTTTAGCGACGTCCCCAGCTAACATTTTGGCGGGGGGAGCTGTGCTAGCGGAAGCCGTTAGTGTTCTCCTCCAAGCGTGTTGAGCTGCAGTAGTCTGGTAATGGCAAAAAGAGTAAGTCCTAGCTATTGAGTGGGAACTGACAGTGGCAAGCTGACACTCCACCACCCACCCAAAAAGAAGACAAGGGGCATAACAGGGCTGTGATCCACCGTAACACAGCATCTGTTGGATGCTAACAGCTTTTCGTTGTCTTGTAGTCTAGCTATTGATTCCTACTTGACCCGAATCAACAGCATTCAACTCCAGCTTCACGGAGACCATCCCGAGGTCCTCACATCCAAGGCCGAGCTCCCATTGTGCTTACTCTCAACCCATTATTTCCGTGGTCGGTCCCCCAGTGGCCCTTCCTCTCCAGCCGCCTGCCATCTTAGTAATGCGGGTGATTAACATTTCTCGGAATATTGTGGCGGAAAACCATATTTTCTTTTCGCGTCCCGCCACCAGCAGCAGGAAAAAGCGGACTTCCTGAGCAGCGATGCACCCTCCCCTCAAACTGTCGCCAGAGAGCAGGGAATGGTCATATCCTGCAGAGGCACAGAATTGCAATACATGGGACAAGTCTTATCTCCCCCGAGAGTCTGGGAGAGACTCTCTGATGCAAGCTGCAGCGAGAGCATCCACATGAGTAACCCCAAGGGTCGGGAGAAAAGCGACCGAGTCGTCTGGCGATTCACTGCAGCAGGAACGTAGATGGGAATACCAGTGAATCTGCAGCCTGAATCATATCTCGTGATTGTCATATCAGTCATCCGCTTACGAGTCTCCGAAAAAACGGCCTTTATTAGTTCCAATTAAACAGGCCTAATTTGTTACTGTGCCTTTAAGAGTGATACGCAAGGGTGTAGGAGCGAGTCTCACATTGGGGCCTACTATCAGCCAACCCAGCTAGCATGTCCATGTGGGGCCTGTATGGGTAGCCCAACTGGGAACCAGAAAGTTTTGTCCTCAGGTCCCACGTTGGTCCCACATCTGGACAGGACTATCATGAACATTAGACAGTGAGGCTGTGTCCCAAACAACACACTGTGGCGCTTTACATCTACACTACTGAGAGCACACTTCTAATGGTGGTCTTCAGATTTGCCTCAAAACACAACCGCTTTGTCCCAGGTTAGCATTGCTCACTGTCGCAACACTTGCTGGAACACATCCATCCCACCTGATTCCTGTCCAACTGTTGATACATATATGTAAATGAGCTGTGTTCTGATTGGTCCATCCCATATTTAGCCTCATTAAAAGTAGTCTTGGCTGCAACACTCCTCATAACTTCAGTGTGAATGGGCGGGGCCGAACGAACTCCGCAAAAACAGAGCTTTTAGGTGATTCTAATGGCAATATGGCTGCAATATTTTATTATGTGGCCTCAACATACTATTATGTGGCCTCAATATATTTTAGCAAAGCCTCAATATATTATTTTGGGGCCTCAATATATTTTAGCAAAGCCTCAATATATTATTTTGGGGTGATTCTGCAGTTAGATCGCCAGGCTAGTGATGACTGGGTTGTGGGTTCGATACCCGGGCTTGGCAAGCTGCCACTGTAGGGCCCTTGAGCAAGGCCCTTCGGCCTCCCTGACTGACTTTTGTAAGGCGCTCTGGATAAGAATGTTCCAAGAAGGTTTCAGTCCCAGGTCATGGTGCTCTGGTGCCATCAGCAACCGGAGTCAGGGAGAGCACAACTGGCTGTGCTCTCTCAGGGGTGGGTTGATGGAACCGAACCATGTTGGTCAGCACAGGCATCTGTTAGCTGTTGTATCAGAGGAGGTGTGTGCTAGTCTTCACTTTGCTGGTAATTTGGGGAGGATTGGGTAATTGTTTCCTTTAGGACTTGTTTCAGAAAGTTCTTAGGAAGATATAGATGAACGAGGCCGTTTCCTACGAACTTCTCAGTTCTTGGTAACTCGTGGTCTTTTTTTTTTTCCTTAGGAAAGCTTTTGCGAATCCCGCCAAAAAAAAAATCCCCTCAGAATCATTCCCCATCACATGTAAATGAAATGATGAGAGCTGTCAGTGTGACCAGTCCCATGGCCCCAGCTGTGCACATCTGTGCTGGTCTTGCAGATGAGGGTGTTTTGTCCAAAATCTCCAAAGCTGGTGGACAGCAGTATCTCCAGCTTCTGTTGACTGGTAATCCCTGCATCACCACAGAAACATCCTTCGTTCTGCAGAATCTGAGGCGTTTTCCTGGCCTCAGTGGTCTGCTTGAGCCAAAGGGCCTTGAGCCTTTTCCCATCTTCAGTGGAAACAAGCAACTGCAACATAAAAAACCATCTACTGGAGCTTTCCTTCAGGTCTCCAGAGGCATGGAATGGCCTGGAAGTACAGCAGGCAGCAGCGGCGCCAGATGGTGGCTGATGTTTGAGGACCACAGACGCTTGTTTAGTCGTCACGGAAGGCTTATGAAGGTGTCATGTGCTCTACAGTGTTTGCCAATATGGAGTCAACTGACCGCTGGAGGCTTCATTGATTAGCCCGACATCACGTCGACCCGACAAGCCTGGGTGAGCATGATGGGGACCTTGGTTCTTGGCTGCCCTCGGTGTTGCCCTGCTTTCCTGCTTTTAGCGCTTGAGCGGCATCTTCTGAAAAGTTCTGGGAGGTGCTGTTGTAGATGGTCTCCTAGTGGGTCTGGATGCCCACCCTCCTCCTAAACTACCACCTACCATCACCTAGAAGCCTTTTAGAAAAACTGGAGCTATTTGAGCTCATCAACCTGCAGCACTGATTCTGTGGGCTTCTTTTTTTTTTCAGAACCACAAGCGACCACTAGATGACAGCATTTCTCCACTGTAATCCTCGAGCTGTCCCCCGGCCCTTCCCTCTCAGCAAACAGTACATGATTTAGGTGCATTTCCACATGAATAGTGTGCAATTACAGCGAATATCAAGCTGATTTCTATTGACAGTAATGATCTGCTTGTTAAAACAGGATATAATAATTAGAACAGCTACAGAAGGAAGAGGAGGACTGCGGGACATTATCAGTCCTAGTAGCATAAACTAGTGTACAATCATGTATTACTGTTATTGGTGAGAGACTGTAAGAGTTTTTCACATCATTTAAAAAAAATTACAATTAGAACTAAATCCAATATTAATAATAACTAGAAAAGTTAATTTCTAATAGTGTTTGCAAGGTGGTTTCTATGGAGTTGCTCAGTGGTTTGCTAGTAATATATTGATCAATATATTATCCAGTATATTATCTGGCCTTAATATATTATTTTGGGGCCTCAATAAATTATTTATTATTTTGGGGCCTCAATATATTTTATCAAAGCCTCAATATATTATTTTGTGGCCTCAATATATTTTATCATGACCTCAATATATTATCTCATGGCCTCAATATATTATCTCATGGCCTCAATATATTTTATCATGACCTCAATATATTATCTCATGGCCCCAATATATTATTTTGGGGCCTCAATATATTTTATCATGACCTCAATATATTATTTTGTGGCCTTAATATATTTAATCAAAGTCTCAATATATTATCTGATGGCTAACTGGTGTAAAACTGGCATTTCTGGTGTAAAACAGGCCTAATGGTGAACAATCCTAATTAGTGCTGGTTATAAAAATGCTCAGTGGCTTAATGGGCAGTCAGTTAATTGGCAATTACTGACTGGACAGGCTAGTTAGTCAGGCAGTTAGGGTCTTCAGAAGGTTAAATAAACATAATAATGTACACTTGGACTAAAAGTGTAGTTGTGCAAAAAAATGATGATGCATAAAACACAATTAAAAGTGCTGTGGGGAAATAGAAATATTACCCTAGTAACAGTAGTAATAAGCAGCAAGGTAATTAGCTGTCGGCTTTATAATGCTTAATAAGGGTAGTACAATGGCATTATACCCCCCAGCCCCACACACACAGATACTTAAGTGTTAAAAAATATTAACATATTTGAATAAAATTGTTATTTATGAATATTATAATTACTAAAAATATATAATAACAGTCCTGTCAGACCATCTGGACACAAGCTGTATATATATAAAAAATTTCTCTCAAACAGAGCAGAATTTCAAACCTGGGTATTTTAAGGAAGCGTGTTCTCTGAGGTCCCGGGAGACTTGTACCGCAGTAAGGCCCTGAAAGTTCAACATGATGCAGAGCTTTTGTAGGTCAGTGATAAAATGTTAAAGCTGACAGGCGGCCACAGGATTGCAGGACTGCTGCAACGTGAGATCTCATTTAGTTCCGTCGCAGCTGCTCGGCTGTCAGGCGGCGGGACGTGTAGAACATCAGTCATCTGTGTACCAAGAACACGGAAAATCAGTTATTCAGCACCGAGGAAATAAAAGCACTGTTTCAGGCATTAAATAATGGATACGAGCTGGAAGTACAGCAGAGTTCTAGAGTTAGTGCTGGAGAGCACGCAACACCACTTTCTCTTTTATTATAGTCTTAACACTTTATCTGCTGGCCTCCGTGTTTCATCTCATGGTCTCAATATATATCATAGCCCCAGGATATTATTTTGTGGCCTCAGTATATTATCTAATGGCTTTAATATATATTAGCCTCTAAATATTATCTTGTGGCCTCAGTATATTATCTTGTGGCTTTAATATATTATAGCCTAAATACATTATCTTGTGGCCTCAGTATATTATCTCATAGCCTCAGTATATTATTTTGTGGCTTTAATATATTAAAGTATAATATGTCTCAATGTATTATTTTGTGGCATTGGTATATAATCTCATGGCTTTAATATATCATAGCCTCAGTATATTATCTTGTGGCCTCTAAATATTATTTTGTGGCCTCAGTATATCATCCCATGGCTTTAATATATCATAGCCTCAATAAATTATCTTGTGGCCTCAATATATTATCTTGTGGCCTCAGTATATCATCCCATAGCTTTAATATATCATAGCCTCAATAAATTATCTTGTGGTCTCAATATATTATCTTGTGGTCTCAATGTATTATTTTGTGGCCTCAAAATATTATCTCATGGCTTTAATATATTATAGCCTCAATAAATTATCTTGTGGCCTTAATATATTATCTTGTGGTCTCAATGTATTATTTTGTGTCCTCAGTATATCATCCCATGGCTTTAATATATCATAGCCCCAGTATATTATCTTGTGGCCTCTAAATATTATCTCATAGCCTCAATATATTATTTTGTGGCCTCAAAATATTATCTCATGGCTTTAATATATTATAGCCTCAATAAATTATCCTGTGGCCTTAATATATTATCTTGTGGTCTCAATGTATTATTTTGTGGCCTCAGTATATCATCCCATGGTTTTAATATATAATAGCCTCTAAATATTATTTTGTGGCCTCAGTATATTATTTTGTGGCTATACCATACAGGTTGAGGCAGGCTGTATGTGCAGAGGGACTTTATATGGGCTAAGGCAAAACTTATCATCAGGACAGACAGAGGTCACAAACAGGTAGGCAGTACAACACAGGCGAATCCATAATCTAAGTAACAGAACAAAGCCGAGGGTCAAAACCAGAATGCACAACACAGTAACGCCATGGCAAGACCATTAAGAACAGGTAGTGAAACAGAGACTTCACCCCCACACGCCAAACAGAGGTGCTTAAGAAGAGTCCTAATCACCCCAGTCATAGACAGCACCTGTGTGCTGGAGATGAGCCTCAGGTGAAGGGTGAGCTTAGGCCTTGCACATTAGAGCACATGAATTCCCCACTGAGGCCAGCAGAGGGAGACATTACAGTGGCCTTAATATACTATCATAGCCTCAATATATTATCTCATGGTGTCACTATATTGTCCCTTGGCCTCAGTACAATAGCTTGTGACCTCAATATATTAATTTGTTGCCTTAATATATTATCTCTTTGTCTCAATGTCTCAATATATTATCTCATGGTCTCAATATATTATTTTGTGGCCTCAGTATAATATCTTGTGGCCTCAATATATTAATTTGTGGCCATAATATATTATCTAATTGTCTCAGTGTCTCAATATATTATCTCATGGTCTCACTATATTATCCCTTGGCCTCAGTATAATATCTTGTGGCCTCAATATATTAATTTGTGGCCTTATTTTATTATCTCATTGTCTCAATGTCTCAATATATTATCTCATGGCCTCAATATATTATTTTGTAGCCTTGGTATGTTATCTAATGGTCTCAGTATATCATCTCGTGGCCTCAATATATCATTTTGTGGATAAGTTTGTTTGGTTCTGCTTGTTTTCCTCCAGCCAATTGAATTAAGCAAAAGAATTGGAGGAATTCCCACTTTTAAAAGAGCTTTTAAACGTAGGAAGTAACAGAGAGGATCGATTTCAGGGCGGATTTGTTACAGGATTGAAATCGGAATTGTGCGAATTCCAGCCCCTACACGAAGCCCATCGATGCTGATGTCAGCACGTGACAGTAGCCTACCTAGCCTGCTAACACTCCGCAGCTGAAATGGATGGAGTGATTGAAGTGAATGGGACAGATCTTATTGCCTCTCTGCCTTCTGCCTTTTCTCGGTCCTAACTGGAAACACACAGCGAGAAATAATGGAATTCTTCAGTCTCAAAGGAGCAGACGGCAGCCTTGTCTCTCTATTGCAATTTATGGGGCCCGAATTTCTAGATAACTGCAGAAGTCACAATGGCTCCGCTCAGCGTGTAATAACAACCAATTGTGGGCAGCTGCCGGAGAGCTTGCTCAGTGTTCGGAGAGCGGTGCTCCACAGAACGGACAGCGGTTTGCCCCTGATTAGCTTTGATTATCAGCTGACTGGATTCCTGATATTAGAGCAGAACTGCTTTTGGCAGTGAGGGGGCGCTATAAGACCTTCTGGAAATTGGGCCAAATAAAAGATACTTGTTTTAAAGGTGTCATACAGTGCATTTATTTAATATTTAAGTTATTAATATTAGGTGTGCGACTTTGGCTGTGGTGGAAAATGCTCAGATGCCAATGTACAAGTCTATTTACAACCCTGTTATCTCACCTACATGCTGCTATTCACTCTGACGGGCACACAGAACCCACCTATAGCTTTAGCACTGTAACAAAAGCACTGTAATTGTCCCAGAGTCTTACCGGACTGTGCTGATGTCCTCTCGTTGTGTCCTCCTCAGCGCGCCGAAGAGACGTAGAGATGCAGACGGCTTGCTTTTTTTAGCCCTGCCCCCATTTTGCTTTCTTAGGTTTGTCCTTCTCGAGATGAGACGATGGAGAGAAGACACTATTAAAAGCTCACACAGGCCAGCGTTAGCTTCTAGTCTAGCCTGGCCATTTTGCTTCCTCGAATGCTGCCTGATTCGAAGCCTGGTTGCTATAGCAACCCAAATTCCCATAGCTAGCATAGCTAGTTTTGAGGTGCTGGTGTGTCGCCAGCTTTCACTGGAGCTTTTCTTTCTCTAGTGGTCAGGGTTTGTGTCCATTCTTTTGAGGGTGTAAAGATAACGAGTCAGAACTGTGATGTAACAGTTTGGGGGGTTTGGAATTGGCCTGTTTTCCAGCTGTGTTTTGATTCTGCTGGATCGTCTTTTGAAGGAGGAACAGCAGTGCATTATTCAACGATGGCAGGATGAAGTAGGCGAGAGTGGGCCACGAGCTGTAATGTGGGGTAGGCTGTGGCGTGGATACCTCACGTAGAACATGCTTTTGGTGGTCTTCGCGTATTACCATGGCAACATCAGCTGTGAAGTCTGACAGTAACTGCAGATAGATAGTTCCATAAAAAAGGGTCTTTTGTCTTGTCTTATTTTACCTCGCTTTAGTTTGTGCCTCGCTCTCCCCTACTCTCTTTCTCATTCCTGAGAGAAGCTGGATCAGAAAGGATTTCTGTCTCCAGGACTGCAGCGGTTCCCCAGAAAAGTGATGAATTAAATATTCGCCGGGTGGACTTTGTTGTTTCTTGCCGTTTAAATAAACATTTTTTTAGGAACGCTGCACCAATACTGAGAAGCGCCTCCTTTCGCTCTTAAAACAGCCTCAATTCTTCATGGCGTGGATTCCACCAGACGTTGGAAACCTTCCTTTGAGATTCTGTCCCATATCGGCCCCATTTTCCCAGAAACACAAATCCTGAATCCATTGTTCTACAGTATTTGATTGAGCTCCAGTGACCGGCAAGAAAGACTGAAGACCTCGCTGTCATGTTCATGAACCTAGCTCGAGACTGAACTGCATTATGATGCATTATGATGCTGGAAGTAGCCATTAGAAGAGGGTAAATTGTGGTCATGAAGGGATGCACTTGGTCAACAGTCCTCAAATAGGCTGGAGAGGGCCAAGAGAACATTCCCACCAGCCTGGACTGGATTGCTGACACCAGCCAGGTTGGGTCCATGGATTCATTCTGTTGGCACCAAATGCTGACCTTACCATCTGTAAGCCTCATAAGAATGCCTGAGAGATTCATCAGGTCAGGCTATGCTTCTTCAGACCTCAGCTGTCCAGTGTTGGTGAGCCTGTGCTGAGCCACTGCAGCCTCAGCTTTCTGGTCTTGGCTGATAGAAGTGGAAAGCGCTGTGGTCTACTGCTGTTGTAGGCCATCTTTCTCAAGGGTGGACGTGTTCTTGTGCATTTGAGACTGTACAGAGTGGTGGTCTGAGCTACTGTAGCCTTTCTGCCAGCTCCAACCAGTCTGTTGACCATTGAATGTGGACCTTGGCTCCAGTTTCCAGTCCTGGACTTTGTCATTCTTGGTTGGTGTGACACTATGCGGCCAATCAGTTCCCTTCATTTCCAGCGTTAACTAAAAACTAGGACTGGAAACTGGAATCCAAGTCCAGATTTGACGACCTGGGCTCTAGAGGCTGTAGTGCTGAGGATCCCAGGATGTCACCAGTTCTGGAAACACTGAAACCAACTCTTCTGACACTGACAACAATCCTGCTACTCTCAGAATCACAGACAATTCTCCATTGTGATTCTGCTGGTCCAGATCTGCATGATTCTTCCACAGGATTGGCTGATTAGAAGATTGCGTGGACGAGTAGATGTACAGGTCTTCCTAATGAGGTGTAGAACACATGCTAATACACTCCTTACAGCAGTATTCGGTTTGTATGGATATGTTGCAGGACTGTGTTTTGCCTTGCCTACAGCAATCAGCCATAATGTCTGCTTGCACATACACATACAGTCCAATCTACTCAGGCAAGGTAAACTAGCAGCAGTGCAGCCGTCATCTGGCTCCTTTGTTACAGTGTGGTGCCAGCAGAGAATACTAATGGCACCCTTTTTCTCTAAATGTACAGGCTTATTGTGAGCAAAGCAATAGGTAGCCGGAACACCCACAAAAACTGGTGGCAAGCACACCATAGACCACATCGCAGTACAGCTTCTTGCTTCAAGGCCGTAATTCATTCCGATCTCTCAGCCGAAGCACAATACAGGGCATTTTTTGGGCAAATTAATTTAAATTGACGGCAAACGGTCAATTTGCAGTCATTTCTGTTCACTAATGAACCATTACCGAGTGGCCTGCGATTTAAGAGGGTTTTTAAAACTGCAGTGTAAATGAGGTAATTAGTCGGGTCAATAGTGCTCTAATGTCTCTTTCCACTTTCTAAAGTGACCAAATCCCCCCAGGACAGCCGGTTTAGCCCAGGACTCCCTTGACGGCGGAGCAGATTGCTCAGTTAAATCCAAAGCCTGACTGTGGTTTGTGCTTGAAGAGGAGTTCCAGCGATATTTCCAAATCTCTGCATAAATAAAGATGGAAGGTTAAGGTGGAAGCTAAGGCCACGCTCACACCTAGCATGAACACGCGTCCAGTTCAAAGTACAGGTGTACTTTCGGAGGTAGTCCGAGACGAATATGACCACCTTATTGTGGTCGTGTGGACCACAATAAGGCCTCATCAACCACACCGTACATGGTGGTGAATGGAATCAGACATCTGAAGACTTCTCCTGCCCTGCCCAGGGTTGCATGTTGGTTCCACATAGGCCTGCCCACCAGGGTCAGTGATGGGACCAGAAGGGGTTAGACAATGGCCTCATCTGTGTTTGCACACTGCACATGGGGCCTAGATGGGATCGATGTGAGATTAGGGTGGACTGTAACTATGAGGGCCTATTTGGGAAGGCCAGAAACAACATGTGTACAAACAGACTTAGAGCCCATCCCTACCTGGAACCCACCTAGGTCACGTCCCACCCCTGTGAGCCTCACATGAGCATGTTGTTGACTGGGTTGAGGCCTTTACAAGCTCCCTTTACATGGACTGGTTAGAAATAAATGTGGGGAAACTCTTGGAGCCTGGTCTATAATTGCCACTTCCATCAACTGAAAGCCTGTGGTTGATAAGAAATGTCCTGCGTCCAATCAGGTCGCATCAAATCTACGCTATGGTGATTAGCACGCCAACACACAACCCTCCCCATCCTCCCATTGATTCATTCACACCACTCTAGTTGCTGCATGGCTGTAGATATGATTTCTGCTTCACCAGCACTGAGCATGTGTCCTACACTCACTCCCATACTCCCACTCTCACAACTCGCTGTCACATTAGCCATAGCTCTCCATTATCTCACTCTTCCTGTCCAGCTATTCTTGTTGTTCTAGCTGTGTCGACCAGAGGAGGATGGCTTCCTCTTTTGAGGATTCGTTCCTCTTAAGGTTTCTTCCTCTCATTCTGAGGGAGTTTTTTTTTTTTGCCACTGTCGCCTCTGGCTTGCTCAAAAGAGGCTTGGATAAAGGAGATCTCTGTAAAGCTGCTTTGTGAAAACATTTGTTTCTATGAAAAGTGCCATATAAACCAATCTGAATTGAACTGAACATGGAATCAGCATCAGCCAATTTGGGAATATGGGTGGAATACTGACAATTCCCATTTTCAGGACTACCTAGTTTGCTTACGAATGACATCAATGACACCTAGAACTGAATAGTTTAGGCTAAAATGTATGTTAGACAAGTACAAACTGACCTTTTGCTGTGGCTGACCTTTTGCTGTGGCTGAGCTGGAACGGGGAGCCAGACTCAGGAGACTTGGGCTTGGTGGTGGGTACGAACAGCTGAGCACCATCGTAGCTGAGGTGAGCAGGAAAGAAGAAGGGGGAGATGGGGTGTGGTCCATCTCCCAAAATTAAGTTACGTCAAGACTCCACTTTACGCCATTAAATCCATTCACGGAAAGACGTGCCGTTTCAGCCTGAAGACAAGTGTGTTTGGTTACACCTCTTGGTGGCTGTGAACTCAAGGTGAAGTAAATGTTGGCAGGCTAGTGCAAAAACTTGGGCTAATATTTACTTATAGCCTCTGAGGCCATTTAAGCCAGTGATGACAACAGAGGCTTTCTTTTGCCGTCTGACACAGTAGTTGTGGACACCGCGGAGGGAAACACCTCAGTGGATTATCCCATGAATCTTTCATGCTATCTTGAGAAGGGTGGAGATGTCTGAGGGAGAAGACACTGCTGGAGCCAGTCTCAGACTTGGCACTACGCAGGATGGCATATTAATCACTCAGTTAACTCCAGGACCACAGCTGTGTTTACTCGTGTGATTTGCATCCCTCATTTACTAAAGTCAACCTGAACTCCAAATCACCCTTTTTACCTCGTCCTTCTTCATATTAAGCACAGTTCATCTTATAAACGGCCAAATATAGGCTACATTAGCTGCTATGAAGTTGCAAATATAGGCTACATTAGCAGTCTTTAATGAAGACTGTAATGGCTTCAGAGCTATTTCAGCACAAGAGGGATCTTTAGGTATCTTCCACAGTTACCACATCAGACCCGAGTCCTTCATTTTGTGGTCAGTTTATGATCCAATTAAATCCTAATGGACAAAATCACGTCCCATACATAATCGTTTCCTGTCCGGATCTCCTGCTTCAGTAGAAATGTATCCGATTTCCGATTCCCGACGACTTCCGGAGCAATTCCATTCATACAGAAGGTATCTTGAGGTATAACAGCCCTGTGAACCACACGACTGTAACTACAGGCGTCCCATTAAGGATAAGGTAGCATACAGGTACAGCGACACATTTAACGACGCCTCCCCTTCCTATAACATAGATCAAAGTCATGCATCTCTCTGAGGTTTCTAAACGAAGTAAAGTCAAGTCTATAAAGGCAACTCCGTGGAGATTCGGCTGTAGACGAGGACAAATAGGGGTGTCTGGGAGCCTATCAGCGTCAGGCCGTTAAAAGCAGCCTAAATTTGTCTTGGGAGCTGGGGGAGGCTGATGTGTGAGGCTTGTGTTTGTTCTGCTTCCCGACAGTCGACAGAGGGAAAGCTGAGTATCGCACCTGGCCAGTGCCTCTAGAGGTCCAGCAGTCTGCCACAACACACACACACACACACACACACACACACACAGACACACACACCTACATGACGAGATCCGGACTGAAATCTCGCTCCTCTTCCCTCAGGTCAACCGGACCATGACCTGTTTCCGCGAGGCGAGCGGAACAATGATTTTTATTAAAAACGTCTTTCCGTTCGAGCGGAAGCCTAAAATCCACCCCTGGATTTGCATCGTTCCATGGCTACGGAGGTTCACGGTGTTGTGGCTAATATATCTCAGTCTGCCTGTTTTACATAGTTAAAACATACAAACACACACACACACACAAAAATATGGAGGTCTTGTTGGGATTGGGAATTCTGTTCATTCGGTCAAATATCCCGCTGGACACTGTATGTCCAGACGTTTGTGGAGATCCCTTCTTATTGGGAAGTTGAGCTTCCAGCTGTTGACACGCTCAGCTTGTATAACCTCCATAGAAAAGCACTGGCAATCGATTGGGATGCTTTGATGGGGGATCTGCACATGAACCATCACGGAAGGTCACCGTGCCAAATGCCAAGCACTGACCAGAGAGGTGTACTCATCCCAAAGGTAATGGATGGACCTAATGCTCTCGAGAATGCAGAATGCAATCAGATCCTCGCTCCACACAGCAATGTTCTAGAATCTAGTGGGAAGCCTCCCCCATTTTTGACCAGGAAAAAAGTGGATAAGGTGGACATATGATTGAGCGGCCAGCCTCGTCCAGCATCACTACCGACCACCAGCCTCGCCCAGGAACACTACCGACCACCAGCCTCACCCAGGAACACTACCGACCACCAGCCTCACCCAGCATCACTAGCGACCACCAGCCTCGCCCAGCAACACTACCGACCACCAGCCTCACCCAGCATCACTACCGACCACCAGCCTCGCCCAGGAACACTTTCGACCACCAGCCTCACCCAGCATCACTACCGACCACGAGCCTCGCCCAGCATCACTACCGACCACCAGCCTCGTCCAGCATCACTATTGACCACCAGCCTCGCTCAGCATCACCACCGACCACCAGCCTCGCCCAGGAACACTATCGACCACCAGCCTCGCCCAGGAACACTTTTGACCACCAGCCTCGCCCAGGAACACTTTTGACCACCAGCCTCGCCCAGCATCACTACCGACCACCAGCCTCGCCCAGCATCACTACCGACCAGCAGCCTTGCCCAGCATCACCACCGACCATCAGCCTCGCCCAGCATCACTACCGACCACCAGCCTCGCCCAGCATCACTACCGACCAGCAGCCTTGCCCAGCATCACCACCGACCATCAGCCTCGCCCAGCATCACTACTGACCACCAGCCTCGCCCAGGAACACTATCGACCACCAGCCTCGCCCAGCATCACTACTGACCACCAGCCTCGCCCAGCATCACTACCGACCACCAGCCTTGCCCAGCATCACTACCGACCACCAGCCTCGCCCAGCATCACCACCGACCACCAGCCTCGCCCAGGAACACTTTCGACCACCAGCCTCGCCCAGCATCACTACCGACCACCAGCCTCGCCCAGCATCACCACCGACCACCAGCCTCGCCCAGCATCACTACCGACCACCAGCCTCGCCCAGCATCACCACCGACCACCAGCCCTTTACGAGGCCAAGGCAGGGAGTCCAGGGTCACAGGAAATGCTACAGGAAACACAATACAGGTCATTTTTTGGTCGTTTTAAGATAATAAAGCTTAGCATATCCTAAATCAGCTACAGGCTTCATCCAACATCGTCACTGTGGCGCTTGCACTGCCCGGCTCGCTTAGCGGAAGCTAGCATTACCTTCGTGAGGCCAACACTTAAAACACTTTAAAAAGGGAGCTGCAGGGTTTCTGTATTAGAAGCTGATGTGATATGTTCATGATTTTGCGACGGTCTATCGTCTCGTGTGCCAGGAACACGGCAATGCAGCTATATGTTAGCATAGTGCTAACTGCTAACTGAGTTTCAAACAGACTTGTTTAAGTAGATTCTAGCATTAGTTGGATATTACGTTGGACGTTATTGGCGTGGTTTGAGACGGGTGTGGTAGCTACATTAGCCTAAATTAGACTAAACAGTGGTACTGTCGCAGAGTTACTACGGGACGCAGCATGCTAAACCGCAGCCATGTGGACAAAAAAAAAAAAAGACACCAGAACAGCTACCCCCCGTGCTAGAGTGGAAAAGAGGCCAATCTCAGCCAATCACATCGCAGGGTCGGAACTAACTATGGGGTAATAAGGTGTAATGTACTGTTTTTTGGGGGGTTTCTTTCTTAATGGTCAGATCCTTTTTCAGCCCACCTTTCAGCAAAACCACAAGGCCTCGAATCAGATCATCAGCATGCGGGCCAGAGGGCTTCATTTCCTCTGTAAAGAAATCTTTTCCAAGTAGTGTGAGGAAGATTATCAAAGAGGGCAGCGGCCATTACAGGATTAATGAACAGAGACTGAAGTGGCTCCGGAGCCGGAGCAAATGTATCTCAATTTCTCCATCAAAGTCTCCGGAGGCTCCTCGCGATCGTATTAGAGGTCCGCCCTCAATAGTGATTCCGGCGAGGAGCAGGGAAGAGTGGTCTAAAGACGTGGAGTAATGGAGGGGGAGGTTTGTGGAGCACACCTGAACTGGGAATAATGAGCGCAGAATAGCGCCGAGACGCCTCTTTCATCTTCAGCAGCGGCACAAGCGGGCTTTCATCATCATCGTCGTCATCATCATCTTCATCCTCCTCCTCCGCGAACCGCTGATGCTTACAAGTTCTCCGCCAGAGAAGAAAGGGGAACGCTTTCCATGTCTTACGGACATGCCTCAATTTTTGTATCCGAATCCTCCACCTCTCCACCCGCTTTTCATGTCACAAATCAAGCCGAGCTGCTCCGGAGAAATGAGGCGCAAATTTATGGGGCGCTGAAGGTCACGTGTCTTTTGGCTGGCACCGTAGCTCATGTGTCCGCATATATAAATGAATTAACAGTGATGGCTTGGCAGAGTGACACGGATGGATGCTGTCATCAGGCCGGCCAAGGGCATTTGGCTGAAGGCTTGGTTAGGAGGGGCTATTTTATCATGGTAGTGGAAGCGGTCAGCGGATGTCCAAATGTTTGTGGACACCCCTGCTAATGGATGCATTCAGCTATGTGAAGTTGCACCCATTGCTGACGTGACGTGCTGGCAGCTTGTCTAGTCCCTGTAGAGAGGTACAGCCAATAGAATAGGACCCTCTGGAGCAGATGAGCATGAACCTGTTGGCAGCATGTCTAAGGCATGGCAGGCGTTGGTCTAAAGGGGGAATAAAGCCCCCCAAAATTGAGCTGTGATCTATCCGGCACTTTTGGGATGAGTCTGGGCGCTGGCGATAATGAGTTGGGGTGGCGATCGTCCAACATCCTGACCTCGTACCTAGTAGAAAGCCTTCTTCCCTGGACAGTAGAGAGAGTTACTCCAACAAAAGCAGGATGAGTTCTTTTTATACTCTTGACTTCAGGAGAAACAATGAACGAGCAGGTGTCCCAATACTTTTGACACCTGTTGTTTCTGCTTAATGCTAAAAAAACAGGGATATTTACCTACATGAATTTTGTTAGAAAGTCAAACTAACATAAAGAAAATTGTCTGTTTAATTTAATCACAATGACATTAAAACCACCTCCACCAAACCAGGGTTGATAGGGTTCAGGGGTCCCCAAGCTTACCCTCTAGACTCTCGCATTTCGTCCTTATGCTGAGAGTACTGCGCAAAAACTGAAGAGAACCATGTCATTTTAAAACTGCTGTTATAAACTATGGTTTGATTTCTTTGCATGCGTGGATTGGATGGGTTGCTTCCGACATCTGATGAGAATTTCATGACACCTAAATTTATGTAGAAAATTGATGACGTGTTGGGTACGTATTTCCCCCACTGTGTATATATACATGCATCCAGTGGCACCTGTCAAGGGGTGAATACAGTGAACAGCCGCAAGTGAACAGTCAGTTTTTGAAGTTCAGGAATGGTTTGAAAAACATGACAGCAAGTTCAAGGTGTTGACTCGGGCCTCCAAATTCCCCAGATCTCAATCCAATTAAAGGATCTGCTGCTAACGTTTTGGTGCCAGATACCACAGGACACCTTCAGAGGTCTTGTGGAGTGCCATGCCTCGACAACTCCGGACTGTTTTGCCAGCATGAGGGAGTCTACACAGTAGATGTCTTACTGTCCATCTGAAAGTCAAGTACATCTACATATTAGGCAGCACGTGAACAGTCAGGTCTTGAAGGTGATGCATCCAAAGTATCAAGGATTTCAACGTCTTGGTGCCAGATACCAGTCAAATCTGTTGTGGGGATACAACATTTGCACCACCTGCCTGAAGATGGTGCATGTGTTATGGCTGAAAGCTGCATATATCAGCCACGGGAGCTTCGTCCTGTGTCTAAAACCTCCTTCCCCAGTGGTGAAATCCCAGTTTCCAGTAGTATATTGCTTTAAAGGTGGCCACAGATGTGCAAGCATTATGCACGGTATATATATATAAATACACACACACACAAACACACACCAATCCATTTTAAATGGCCTTGAAGTCCTGAAGTCCTGCATAATCACTAGGGTGTCTTTATTACTACATTACCTCACTATAGGGGCTGATCCTGTTTGGTGGCAGAGCACTGCAGCACTTGATCCGATGGCCGCACAATTAGGTGGGCACTGTAGCTCGCAGTACACTATGATTTTCAGCCTCGGTGTTCTGTAGAAAGCTCTCCAGAAATCAAATGTGCTTCTCTTGTCCTTCCCTGAAGTGAGAAGGAGGTCTGCTTCTGCTTTGCTGCTCTGCTGTGTATGTAGTCTGTAATTTGAACAAACACAACACCAGTGGAGGCGGTGAGGATGCAGAGGGCTGCTTCGACTGGGAGTGCAGCAGGACCTTCTGATTTACAGCTCGCCGGCATGTGTCACGCTACCTGTCTGCTCGGCTTTCGACTCACTCGTTAGCCCGACAGCCTCTGCGGAGTCCCTGTGTAACAGAATACAACAAGCAACACAATTACAACAGTATTAGGGCTTTACAGCTGGACCACTCGGACCTTCACTTGAAGCTCGGATCTTCGACCAGCGACCGAGGTCCGGCCCGTGGGGAAGATTTCTCTGGGCTAAAGCTTGCTCGGCACATTGAGTAGTCCCATCTGGCCACCAGTGTCGATAGACGTTGATTGTAGGTCTGGCTGAATGTAGGTCGTATTGTCAGGATAGCGTCTAATATCGGTGTCAGTCCAACGTCTTCTAAACGTCTAATGTCAGTCTGACGTAAAATAGTGACGACAGCTGACGTTGACATTTTGCTGGTTTCAAGTTGTGAAGTTACCAAAGTCCAACGTCTTCCAAACGTCTGTCAGTCTGACGTAAAATAGTGACGACAGCTGACATTGACATTTTGCTGGTTTCAAGTTGTGAAGTTACCAAAGTCCAACGTCTTCCAAACGTCTGTCAGTCTGACGTAAAATAGTGACGACAGCTGACGTTGACATTTTGCTGGTTTTAAAGTTGTGAAGTAACCAAAGTCCAACGTCTTCTAAACGTCTAATGTCAGTCTGACGTGGAATAGTGACGACAGCTGACGTTGATATTTACCTGGTTTCAAGTTGTGAAGTAACCAAAGTTTAACATCTTCCAAACGTCTAATGTCAGTTTAACATAGAATACAAGCATTTAGTTATGAGGTATGGTGACCAAACCCCAACATCTGCTAAACTTCATAAAATTAACATCCACACAACGTTGTTAGACATTAATGTGCTGTTGATCTTGTTGTTGTAAAGTTACTAAAATTCAATGCCTGTTTAACAGTGGAGCTTAAAGCCAACCCAGTGTTGGTTTTTGACAGATATATGATATTGATTTCCAATCAAAATTCAACATCTGTCTAACGTTGAAGATTGAAAAGTTATATATTTGACTGACTTCCAATGATCACTGAACAAACATGGGAGCCTGATGTCAACCCAGTGTTGGTTTTTGACAAATGCGATTTTGATTTCCAACTACAATTTAACGTCTGTCTGATGTTTGAGTGCAAAGTCTTTCCGATGTCAAATGAATCCCTCCTACCCAGACAGTGAGAGGCTAGTTCTGCTCTTTGAGACTCCTAGTCACGGATGGCTCTGGCATCACCCTAGATCTTTCGATGATCTGGCCGATGCTTATGCTGCAGTCTATTTGAACTGGGAGGTTAGATTTTCTACTTAAGACGTTTCAGGTAGGAAATGACAACCGGGATTGTGTTACTATCGCTAATGCTAATCCTGAACAATGTTAACCTGAAACATAAAAAGTGTGAAGTCCGTAGCAAACTGAATTCTCAGAATTAACTGGAACAAGGTCCAAGGTGTGACGTTATTCCCAGCCACGACATCCGACTTCTCAGCTAAATGAAATGCAGCATTAGATGACTGCGCGAGAATATATATTTTTTAAACCAATGGTCCGTCAATACTGATATGATGGCGATGTTATTGTACATCCCATATAACTTTAGGGTCACGACAAAGTTCTAGTAACCACTGAAACTACTGTGATTAAAAGCTGCACTGGTTTGAATGACAAGCCAAATTTCAATTCCAGAAGAACCGAATCCAGTTAAATTTCACTCTAAAGACGAGCATCTCCTCCATGTAGCTGTCCTTGTCCTACTGCTTGTTTGTAGACAATGAATGGGTAAAATATGAGCGGTAAGATTATGCATCATTTGGCACCGAGAGTGGCTGCTTTTCCAGAGTCTCAGAGGACGGCGGAAACTGCTGACGTGGACACCTCTTCTGCGAGGTTTTGCATACGGCTTAATTGCGCAGCCGTCCCCAGACGTCCCCTTTAGGCACGAGTTTGTCAATGCTTGATTTATGTTGTTGGTAGTGGCTTGTTATTCCTTTAATGGGTTTTTCATAAACTCCGATCCCCTCAGGGCTGCAGCTGGATCCGGGGGCCTGCAATCCATTTCAGTTTCCGAACAAGGGGCCAATCCCATGGATTGTTTTAGGACGATATGATGTTTCCACTGAAATGCTCTCATGAGATTTGAAGAACTGTCGGAGCTCCGTACTGCACTGTAGATCAGATAAAGCCACACTGGTGTTGGAGCTGAGCTTCTACTTGTTGAATATACAGAAGTTTAATTGTCCTGCTGGAGGTCTAGATTGAACAATATTTGGACAAAAGTATTGGGACACCTGCTCATTCATTGTTTCTTCTGAAATCAAGAGTATTTAAAAGAGTTTATCCAGCTTTTGCTGGAGTAACTGTCTCTACTGTCCAGAGAAGAAGGCTTACTACTAGATTTTGGAGATTTGCTGTGGAAGCCCACCACAACAACTATTTATTTGGACGATATATAGTCCAGAATTAACTGTGATAAATGAGACCGTTTGACACCATTTTAAAGAGCTATGAATCTTTAATAATTAAGAATATCATTCTGCTTAAAGCCAAAATGTCGGGGATGCCTCGCGTTGGAATACAAGCTACAGATATGCTCCTTATATGGCTAAAATAAATGGTGTGAAGACTACCGCAGCAGTAGAACTGTGTTCCACACTATTATGGTTAAACTTTGGCAGTTAATCAGCGAATTCACATGCATGCAGAACTGTGGAGGGGGCGGGGGAACCCTGTCACTGTTCACTCTGTCTGTATGGAGGCTCTATTTTTGACGTACTGGCCGCTGCACACACTGCACTCTTTTCCTACAGGACAGATGTTGCTGAATATCACGACTGGCTAAAATCGCCATCTCTGCTAACCACAGTGGGCGATAACGAGGACAGCAGACATGAGCAAGGTCATGTCCATATATTGTACCATGAGAATGGCTGTGAGGGTTTAAGTGCGTTTAGCAACTGGAGAGTTAGTGAGGTCAGGATGTTGGATGATCACCTGCTCCGATAGACTAGTCTAGTGCTCCCACTGCAACGTCATCCAGACAAAGTCAGGGCCTGCTGTGCACAACCATCACAGGAGGACATTTACCACACCAGGGCCATCAGAGGAGCATCAGAACAGCATCATTAAGAACACGAGCCACCCTCAACACGGCCTATTAACACTCAGGGAGACGGTGCTGAAGTGTGAAATCAGGAACCACTAGACTCAGGAACGGCTTTTATGCACAGCCCATCAGACTTGTGAATGAACACTGTTAACACCAGAACTCCATCTGTCAAAGTGTGTGATGAGCTCCAGCACACTCATGTTCTTTTAGCTGCTCTTAATCAACCACTACAACATTTCACTCAGTGATAGCATCTAATGCAGCGCTCCTCAGGGTCTTGCTTTCTGCTTTAATCTTGCCGATAATATACTCTTTCATTTCCTGTTGATCGTTTATACGACGCCTTGTTTCTTTTTGTACATTATATAGTTTAGATTTATTATTTTTAGCTGGAACAGAAGGAATGTGAATAAGAATTTAATGGATGTGACAGTAAAGCTGCTGAATCTCGAATCTTATTTGATTGCCTAAATCTTTGTCTTGCTGCAGAAAGCCGTGTCGACTCACAATTATTGTGAATTGGGGGTGTGAATCCAACAATCCGGCGGATTGCTATAGCAGTGGTGTAAAGCGGGGGTGTAGTGTACACGGCAGAAATTGACCTGAACACACTCATTTCGAGACCACCACGCCCATCAGCGTAGATATAATTCACAAACAGCGTTGCTATTTAAAATAGACTGTTGGTGGGATGGAAGATAGCAATGAGCATGGCGACGCACCTCCCGCAGAGTGTAAGACAGGGCACCTTGTGTTGCCGTGCGCCCCCAGGTTTTTTACCGACCGAGGGCTATGGTGGCCACATCTTTGGAGGGTGGAGACAGATGTGCAGGAAGGTGTTGGCTGGGTACGGACTGATGGTGCTGAAAGTGTTGATTACAGCGAGATTAAAAGTATTGGGTAGAGTTTTCCTTCGGTTTGTTGGACAGCTAGCTTTAGCTATTTAATATGCCGGCTAGCATCTCGACACTCGATGCCATAAGTAACGTGAATGAGTGCTTAAACATGCAGTACGTTCGCTTGTCGCTTATATCATTCACATCTTTTACCGTTACTTTAATTGTCCTTTTTTCATGACTTTAGTTTTTTAGGTCTCTAAAAAGGTCTGGTGATTAACAACGGCCAGGCCAGTCTTTCGCTTTAGGCCTATAAGCTGTTTGTTGTTCAGGAAAAAGAGACTAAAGTCAAATGTTTGCTTTATTTTATTTAAAATGTTTCAGAATCAAATTCACACGTGTTTAGTTTGATTATTTATTCATTAATACCTAAGATTTATTTATATTTAATGAAAAGTAGAGGCGCCTAATTAGCTTGTGTTACACAAGAAATGATTATTTCAGAGCAGGCGATGCTGCAAATTTCTATCAGGCTTATTTTAGACATAAATACATGCTGCTGTCTGTCTCAGTATTCCACAAATCCATACGGAAGCCTGATACTATATGTGGCTAATTAAAATTATTTCAATTAAAAAAAGAATTATGAACGAACAATTGAAATTTCTTCGAGTCTGACTGAGCCGGATATAGCTCTACATATATGTCTGCAGGAGGCTTGTATAAAAAACATCATTAGTCTTGCTCAAACACTTTCAAAAAGTCACAAAAGTCTCCTCTATTTTGAGAACAGCGAACTTGAGCTGTGGCTTCTTTTTTTTGGTGAAAACATCTTTCATGCTTTAAAACAAGGCCAGAGCAGCGGCGTATCTGTTTCACTCTAAAGGCGTTGGAGTCTAAAGGCGAAAGAGCGAACATAAAAGCCATCCCCTTGATTTGCCCGTGGTGCCTGAAGAACGTTTCTGACACTTCTTTTGAAGGCAGCAATAGCGCACTTCATTCTGCGCTGATTTCATTTCAAGGACTCCTGGTCCTTCAGCATTGCCTGTGTGTGAATGTGAATGCATGTGCGTATGTGTGTGTGCGAGCGAGCTTGTGTGTTTACGCACTCCTCTGAAGTTCTCCCATGAAGCTGATTAACACGCGCAAGCGTCGAGGCAAGGGAGCTCGCAAGACACCACAGGTAGCGCAGAGTCCCCGCTGCGCGAGCGTGTGTATTTTTACACACCTTCCCCGCGTCTGCTGTGATGCTGGCAGGACATCAGCGAGACGTCTGTAAATAGTAAACGTCGCAAAAAAAAGCAGCGACAAACGGCCTCAGTCAGGCGTTTTTTTCCCCCCATTCAAACCTCGGCGGCTTCACGTCGCATTCTCATTGATCGCTCAGGCTTTTAGAGCCTCGCTTCTCAAGCCTGAACCTACGGCGCCCTGGGCACCGGCTAAAACTGCAGCAACCAGGAGAAGCAGTCATAATTACGATCTGGAGAAAAACAACGACGCAGTCTAATGTCTTGGACAGCTCAGCTTGAGAGGTAGCATTGCACAATGAAAACGAGAGAAATCTGATGCTCTGAGGACACGATTACTGATTGTCGGATATCGGATGCGTTTGCTGCTTCTCCAGCTGCCAGCGTTTGGCTTGCTTCGTGGCGACAGAGAGGAACAGAGTATAGAGTTGTTCTGAATGTGTCAGAATTCCATGATGACCAATAGAAATGCTTCAAAATCACGTAGAATGCATATAGTTTTAGAAAGACTTCCAATGAAATGCAACCCCTCATATATGACTATTCTTTTGTATCATAAGCTCAGGCTCTTCAGCTCAAACTTCAGGCTCCTGCAGATGGTGGAGCTATAAATACCTGGCTGGGGTTTCAGCCACTGCTGGTAGACCCGTATGACCGTAAGCTTCCATACACCTGCAGATTCAGCTCCTTCCTTCACACTGTGGTCTTTGGCCACACCCAAATGCAGTCACACCGTTTAGCCAATCATTAACTGTATCTTCTTTGACCCCCATTTTCCACCATTGAACGAGACGCTCACTGCACTGTACCTCCTCTTCTCAAACTAGAGTCCAGTCGCATGTATTCATAGCCCGATTGTCCTTGTGCAGCACCATCTGCAAGAGCCTGAAGTTACTCCCACCTTAAACACGCAAGGTGAGTGTTTTTTTGTCTGGGAGCTTATGTAATACATCAGGAACAGGAAAATAACTTCTTAACTTTAAATGAAAGTCAATGTAAAAAGATTTGATTCCAAGTCATTGGAGCATTTCCATTGGCTTATTCATCATGAAATTCTCACAACTAACAAATGACTTGAATTAAAATCTTCTAAAATCGGCTTCCATTGAAAGTGACAAAGGTTTTTGCGAGGCGGTGCCAAAATATAAAAGGGTCAAGTGAAATGGTCATAGTGTGGTTTCATCTCATTAGAGGCTGGCAGTTGGATGGAATAACAGTGATGCTGGACATAGCTCAGGCCTAGTCTAAGAATTAAAGAGCTATCTGTAAACTCCTACAGATGCTGTAATATGGTATAGTTTAAAAAAAATAAATAAATAGTGCCCAGTTCAAGCATCTGTTACATCGGTCATTGTGTACTAATGTGCAGCCAAAGACAAATTCCTTGTATGTGCAAACATACCCGGCTAATGAAGCTTGATTCTGATTCTGATCTCAAGCACACACACATTTCTCCTTCACACCAGAAGCAAATATGTTTACTCTGCGTTTTATCAGTCCGGCTAATAAACTGATCTGAAAGTCATATTCTGTTTCCCAGAGGATTAAAATAAAAGATAAAGAGAGACTGGCACAAAGTCGCCAGTATTAAAGGATGTTTAGACTTTGTGCAAAGTTATCTAGGTTATATTATCATTGAAGTCTGTTCCCAAATATTGACTGAATTAAGCTACCAGATCATTAGCGTGCATGCATAATTGTGATGTGATCTGCTCATCATAAAAACGGCGAGTTGTGTTTTCAGGTTTGCCTTTAATCATTAAGCCTTGATTATCATAAAGGGTCAGCTTGTTATTCTTATCATTATTATTTTTATAATAAAACTGTCATCTTTTTCAGCAGTCTTTTTTTTATTTATTCATTTTAGTTTTTTTACAGAGTGGTGCTCCACAGCATGCTGAGAGTACACCACTCAATATTCATTCTGTGGCACTGGCTCTGTTATTAAGGAGTTGTGTTTGCCGAGCTGGTTTCTTAGAACTGTCAGTTTAGAGGTCCACATAATCACTCAGTAGGTTTCTCGCTTTATCTGCAGATGTCTCGGACCACTGAGGTCTGCGGAATTGCCTCTCTTTTAAGAGTTTCAGCTGGTACCCGTACGCTCGCCTGGCTTTACAAAGCATAAATAAGTAGGCTGACACGATCCGCCGGCCACCGCGACTGCCATTCGTTTCCCGATCCGTGTTTTACCCTTTCTATCATAATGATTAAGCGAATAGGTAAGCGGCTTTCTGAAAGCCACGTCAACCATACTGCAGGTACACCAAAACATTCCATTAGCTGTGCATCTCCCGAGCTCTGCCTGAGCAGCCGAAGCATTGAGAGTGCATAATCTTTAAACTGACTGGTGCACCGGGGGGGAAGCGACTCAGATAATGGACTCGGATAGGGTGCCCGGCTTTGATGCTGCGCTGTGTCTCCTGCTCCCGCGCTCATCCATCATGCAAGGGAAGAATGATGGAGGCAGAAGAATTCTGAAGGAGGTCAGTCTAGCCCTGATTGTATGTACTAGCGCTCAGCCTGGCAGCCTGAGGGGAGGAAAAGGGAGGGAAAAGGGGCCATATGTGGCTTTCGAAGCAGCTGACGACGTGTTAAAAAGCGATATCGCGCTGCAGAATGTGTCTGAATCCGCTCGATTCACGCTGAGAAGCCAGTGTTTCATTTACATAAAATTAGGCTACTGTATTTGGTCTATGGGAACAAAATATGCCTATGCGTATGAGCTCGTGTAGCTGCAAGCATCTAATAAAGAATCAACAATTCAGCAGCAATTTAGCAAATGCAAAGTAATTCTTTGTGCAAAATGATGCGGTTAAAATTGCTCACCCGTCCTTGGGACTATTATACCCCACTGTTGATTTAAGAGTGCGCTCGAAAAGGATAAACGCAAGTCTCAAAGCACTCTGAGTAATTCAAGATTTATATCAGATTACTGTGGGCCTTAAAAATCCTACAGCTCAGAAATATAATATTTAAGGAAACTACTGAGCATTAGCCGTGTAACAGTCTTGACTTTGACTGCACTTCAGACTATAAATGCTCAATTTGAAGCCTGCCAAACTCAATATGCAGCCTGGAAAACATTATCAGGAAAAAAAATGGTTTGATTTTAATAGGCTTTTGCCCATTTTATTAAATTCAAACTTGGCAAGGTTGATGAAACTGCTAAAACTTCCTTTTTTCATCTGAACTACCATTTGATTTCAAAGACATCAAATATATATTGCGTCTATGAACAGTAAAGCAGTTTATATCAAACACCAACAACAATGAGCCCCGCCATAAAAACATACTTCAGACTCTGGGTGAAATTGAATTTTTCCCCCCTCAATAAAATTAGACATCAATGGCAAAAATAAATTGGATCCCACCATCGCTTATTAACTACAAAGTTTCGTTGCTTCGTACTCCATATAGTACGGCTGTCTGGCACTAAAAGCCTGCAGTGCTGCGAGAATTCTCAGTACCTCAGAGCTGGAGAGTTTGAGTCGGTGTCGGAGTAAGCAAGAGAACAGGTCCAGTGGCAGTGGTCCAGGAGGAGAGAGTCTGTTGACTCTGTATCGGATCTCCATGAGCTGCAGCAGGGCAGAGTCCTGAGATCCCTGAGTGTATGGATAGTCCAGCTGTAGGATCAAGTCCTGAATGGCTTCTGGGTCAAAGTGCATGCTGTAGCCAAAGAGCTGTATGCTGTTGATTTTCATGTAGCCAAAGTTCTGTGAGGAGTCAGCGACATCCATGGGCTCGAAATAGGCCGTTTCGTTCCCCTGAGTGAGGTCGGTCCGAATCCGGCTCCTCAGGTAGAAGTGGACCGTCTCGAAGAAGCTCTTCCAGCGGTTTCCTAAAGTCAAAGTCCAATTGTAGCAGTCCAGAGGAATGTCTAACTTGGTCTTCTCCCAGTCAGGGTAGCTGTTTTGGTTGATAGGCATGGTCCAGCTTTCGGAATGGCTCCCCCCAAAAGGGTTGACGTAGACGGACAGCGCCGGCTCCAGAGTGGAGTTCTTGGTCATGCAGATCTGCAGCGAGACCCCCAGCAGCATGTGCACGCGGCTGGACTTGAACTTGTTGCTCTTTAGAGTCAGGAGCATCCTTTTTCTCCAGGAGGGGTCGAACCAGGTGTTGAGGCGCACGTCGCTGCTGACGAATGTGGCACGCGTGACCACGCGGCCGTCGCGCCGCTGCAGCAAGTAGCGTAGCTCCAGGTCTCGCAGGTCCGTCTCGAAGCCCAGGTAGTGGTCCGTGGGGTCGGGTACGGCGTGCCTGCACATGCCATGGCTCAGCGTGAAGCCAGTGTTGCAGCTGGAGCAGCGTGTCCGATTCTCTGGCGAGCAGGACACGCAGCGGGGCCCGTCACCAACCACACAGGGGATCATTCCCTGACACAAAGGGTGTTCGTGCGGGCAGAGGCAGCTCCGCGTCTCCTCTGAGTAAAAGCCGAGACGCTTGCTTTCGCCACAGTACAAGATGGAAAGGATGTGCTGCAGCCAGTACCCAAGAGACCTGGAAGGTGGGCATTAAACAATCAACAAAACAGCAAGGCAGCAAGACAAAACAAAGCAATCGGCAGCAGAAAACACATAATTATGTGGTCCAGGTGTGTAAATTACAGTAAGAAATGCAACAAAGGCACTACAAGTAATAAATGGCTGATGTTATAACAATAGATAAAAAATGAACAATTTGCATTTTGCAATAGTGATAATGGCTTTCAAACATTATATTGTGTCGAAACCGGCCTTTAAAAGCATAAATGGCAGGGAAAGAGCCCACTAATGCCTACTAATAGCTTTCAAGGTGGTAGTGGGTGGTGGAATAACACATTAGTCATTTGATGTAGAATACGCGCAGAGCACCAGCGAGGCTTGGCTGAACTGTTGCACTTTTGAACCGTAATGTACTTCTAATGATTTTTTTTTTTTTTTACCACAAGATAATCTAATTTTAACCTCTTCCATCCCAACATTCACACAAGCTGTCTAATTAGCTTTGAGGTTGTGGATCTCTCTAGAGAGTTTGAAGAACTTTGCACAACTTTTTCTAATCTAATTTCATACATAATTACCAGGCACGCCAGCACGATGACAAATGCGTACACTTCGGATACCGAGGCCAACAAAAATCCATAAATAGTGGTTACCTCTCCCTCTGTATGATTATCTTGGGCTGTGTGCGACACCTCCTGCTGAGACTGAAGAGCCTGTTGGCGCTTCGCCGGGCCTTGCTGAAGAGGAGACTGGTGCGGCTCTCCAGCTGCCTATAGCGCTGTAGCAGAGCTGCATCAGCTCTCCACATGTGCTGGATGGCCGAGGAGTTTAGGGCAAAGTGTGTCGGCAGCCTGCCCACAAAAGCCTGGAACTCATCTGCTCAGAGGGACAAATGGACCAATTAACATGAATGTACCAGACTCGAAATCCAATTACGGCTAATGTGATGTAAGAGGCAAATGTGAACTAGCCAAATAGGGTAGTAATTCATTTAGTTTCGTGTTTTCTTGGGATGCTGATTTGTGAATGTCATCTGGACAAACAGAATAACATGCTCTAATATGCCTGCTCATTTCGGAAGAAGCAAACATATCATTGGCCCTCTCCACTATCTATCAGTATCTATCAGTACTGGTCCAATGTTAAGGTTAAGGTCATGTTAAGGTCTGTCCATTACCTCAGCAAAAAAGATTCCATCAAAAAACAAGAACATCTTTTGGCACCTGATTCCTCAAACTCCTGGTTGGCCTGCCTCCAAGCCTCCCTGGTGTGCTCCAGGTAGCTCTCCTGGGCTCGGATGTCAGCTTGGGGGCAGTTGCACTGAGCATACTCCTTGCTGCACAGGCACCAGCAGTCGTTGTCCTGGCACACAAACTGACCCTCAGCGTTGCACCCGATATAGCCCAGGGCAGCCTGGACAAATCGGCTCCTCAGATACTCAGGCAAAACAGCTTGGAGCCCTGGAATGAGATAACTTAACCTGAATACACTATAAATACAATGTACTGTGTAATTTAATATAATAATAATAATCAATATAACTGAAAAGTCTGTGATGCTAAGATCTAAACTGGGATGGTCAGTCCATTGTTCTACAAAAACCAGCAACTTCTTTTGTTTACTTGGCAAATGGATTTGTATATATTTGTCAATAAAGGCTTTTTCACTGTGGGAGAATGGACAAAAGCATCTGTGGAGATTTGTGAAGATGTGAAGTGAGAGTGGAGTTTCATTTCTCTCTCAAAGATTAAGTGCTGCCTGGAATCTGGTAGGGTCAGTGTTGGATGTCTGTCACATATTGGATGGTTATTAAGAGTCCAATTTGATCTGTAGTCTTATTATTATTTTTTTATTTTCCATTGACTTTCACATTTCCTATGCAAGTGCACATTTTTAATTGATCAATACATCCTGAAAAATTTACCTTTTGTCTGTTTTGACTGAAAGTTAAATCAATTACAAGGGCGTTGTACTGTACAACTACATTTCATCAGAATTTCTATATTTTAGACTACAAAGTTGAGATTTTATTTATATATATATATATATATATATATATATATATATATATAATTTTTTTAATTAAATTGACATGGCCGCTGTCGATAACGACAGAACACGCCGTTTGCTGGTTAATTAGCCGCTATGATCAGACTGCTACTGACATAATGCATGGCCTTGACACTCGTTACCCACAGTTCAGATGTTGAAACTTGAGGAATGTTTGAAAGTGTCAGATGTTCCAAAGGTGTTTTTACCTTTCAAATGAACCTTGTTTTCAGGGCTGTGAACCAACACAGAGCTCACAGAGTCAAGGTTGTCATAGTTACTGCAGCCCAGAGGGCCCGTTCTGGTCTCAGTTACCTGAAGAAGGATATAAAATAAGTATTGACATGTTTAAAAGCGTCTTGTTTTTTAATCAGTCCAATAAAACGTATACCACGACGAACCATGAAAACACTATAGGGAGCAGTATGGTATGCGCAACAGATACAATAATAGAAATCCGCCCATAATCCATTATAGATTGTAATCATGTAATGGACGTTTGTAATGATTATATGAGGTATGCATTCCAAAGCTTTCAGAGAACACGGCACGCCTATCCTTTTGTATATAGCTTCTTAATGGAGCTTAATTCAAAAAGCAATAGACTAAAATGAAAGTACATTACTGAGATTGTAGAACAACCCTTCAGATTACATTACTGATTATAGTTTTGCTGGTGTAATTGAATGGAACCTTTCCAATCATGGTCTACAGTATTTCATCAAGCAGAAGAATAAGAACTGTCAGTGTTGTAACAAAAAAAAAGTACGTCATTAGCTGGCTATTCGCCACTGAAACGTGGAGGGGACCCTGTTCTGATCAAATGAATTAGTCTATCGCCACTTCTTTAATTAAAAATCCTTGCATTGCTGCACAGATCCATTCCCAGCTCCTGCATAATGCAGAAGAATCCACAAGGGCAGAGCAAACAGCAGAAATATGAGAAGTTAGGCATCATTTATAAACATACATATTAAAGTCAAGGACAAGAAGCAGCAGCAGAAACTGGGCGCGCATGAAAGAAAGAAGAAGAGGAAGGAGGAGAGAAACACAACTTCATTACACCCACAGCAGGCTCTCGTGTTCCTGTTAATGCAGCTAGAAGGAGATTCATTAAAGCCACAAACTCTTCAGCAGGGTTCAGGCTGACTTGCCCTCACGCAGCAACACAGCCATTACCAGGGCCAAAGTCCTTGAAGCCTACTTATCAAAGAGACCCTTTTGTTTCACTCGGCATGTGAATGCACATTAAAAGGCTGAAAAAAGAAAAATGAAAACAGGATTTCTGAATATTTCATTCCACGGAAGCATCTGTGAAGACTATTCTCTTGTTGCTTACTTAGATTTGTTATGGCTGATTAAACATGAAACCTCTAGGTTATCTCATGAGAACTGTTTTTTGTTTCTCTCCATACAAAAGGAACAGACTAGTCTTCAAGAGGGTGCAGGAACTGTTTTTAGGTAGTTCTAGCTCTGTTCTAACTTCTAAACCACCTGAGCCATTTAATCACAGACTGCACAACTTGACTAACTGGGCCAGATGGGGCAAGGAACTTTTTCATTTTTTTCCCAGGCTCTGGCTAGTGATACTCCGGTGTCTCTAAGCAGTTTGCCAATTATAAAGTAAAAAAAGAGTGCCATGTCCAGACAGCTACAGTTCTTGTAAGTCCACTCCCCTAATCACTGAACTAGTCCTAACTATACTTTGGACACTTGCTGAACAAATAACCAAGCAATCTAATTGCGGCTACATTTCTCTCGCTGTCCAACTCGACCAATTAAACTGACTGAAACTTCAGAATCACTTCAAACTTATTGAACAGCATATATGCTGCTATATAATATACACATTTAAATTTGATAACACGCCAACATAAAGGACTACTGCAAACCCATGAAAACAAATATTAAATGTGGACTTGAGAATATAGGCTGATGTTTTCAGAATGCTGAGAGAATAACCTGAGAGTATTTTAGATATGTGTAGAATTTGAAGATTGATTTCTTGTTCTCTGAGCCAACACTCTTTCTGCAGAAATCCTGTCATGGTTCACCATCAACATGGTATGAACGGCATCCAGCCACTTCAGAAAAGCTGTCCAGTAATATGACTGACTAGGCAGGCTAAGTACATACACTGATCAGCACAGTACAGTAACCTGCCTAATATCATGTAGGCCCAAATATCATGTAGGCCAAAACAGCTCTAACCTGCCTAGGCATGGACTCCACAAGACCTCCAAAGGTGTCCTGTTGTATATGACATACAGGATCCCTTAAGTCAGACTGAGAGCTGGAAAATCTGGATGCCAAGTCATGTTCCTCTGATCATTCCTGGACAATTTCTGCAGTGTGGCAGAGTGCACTATTCTGCTGAAAAAAGCCACTGCCGGAATACTGTTGCAGGATCAGGCCAGGCGTGCTAGCATTTGCTCCCCACGCGCATCAGTGAAGCTTGGGTGCCCATGACCCTGGCGCCGGTTCACTGGCTGTCCTTCCTTGGAGCAGTTTTTGTTTCGTAGGTACTGACCACTGCATACTGGGAACACCCTGCAAAGCCTGCCTGATGTTTTGACCTAGTCATCTAGCCATCACAGTTTGGCTCTTGTCAAAGTGGCTCAGATTCTTAAGCTTGCCCATTTGTCTTGCTTCCAACACATCACCTTCAAGAACTGACTGTTCAGTTGCTAATATACATCTCAGACATTGTAATAACATAATATTAATATAATCAATTAACTAAATTATTATTAACAACAGTTTATACTCTGATGTTTTATTGCCATTGTTTTCAATATTTGGTAGTTCAGACCATGCCATAGGCATATGGTGATTTGCAAGGAGTCTGATAATAGAGGCGCAAGAGCTCTGAGAAGTTTGGGCCGTTTTTTAGATAGCTTCTGCTTGAAGTAGGATGCCAGACCTTTCTCTCTTGTAAGAGAAGCCATAAATGAGAGATAATAGAGTTAAAAGGAAAGAGAGAAGACAGGGTGGTGGAGCGTTGTGCAGACTTGTCAATGCTGTGAACGAGGTAGAGATGGCGTTCATAGGACGTTAGATTGGGAAGAGAGGCTTTAGTCATGTTCCTCCTCCCAGCATCAGACTTTACATATGTTATACAATATATCTAAAATGGGTAAGAATCTAAATCACAGGCCCCCAGGACATGCTGGGGAAAAGGTAAATTCATGAAAAACGTCTCTGCTCTCTCAGGAAGTATTGTGGGATTTATTTAAAATAGAAATGTTTCAAAACAAAGGTTGTTTTAAAAGCTGTCAGAAATGTTGGGGTACGTTTTCATCAGTTGAGGGTTTTTTTGGCACAGTAGTAAACAGTGTTAGAAGCATTTTGACTAAAGTGTGTGTAAGCTGTTCAGAGTGCAGTGGTGTCTGAAAAAACACCCATGTGGAAACTACCAATAGGTGTAACCCAAAACCCTGCTAACACACAGTAATACTCAGCAATAGCTCATCTGGTACTAAAACTGGGCACCTAACATCCAACAGCTAAACATCACTGAACGCTCTTTGAGGACAGCCAGTTTTGTTACAGATGCCTGTACTAGTCACTAGCATCGTGCTGATGGGGTAGGACATCAGTTATGCTCTCTTGGACTCTGGATGGCTGAGGCATCACCAGAGATCATACTGGCATCTGATAATAAACATTATTTCAATCTACATTCTCAAATTCTAATCTACATCTCCAAGTTAACAAGAAAAGGGTTATACCAGAAATCATCTGACGTAAAGCATATTAGGCCCATTTGTCTCCTTGGACGTGAATACTCAGGTTTGGAACATTTATCACACTGAAGCTCTTCATACTAAATCATGCGTTTCCAACTTTCCAAACCACCACCCTGATAAGCCCATTCTTACCAGTAACATCTGTGGCTCTAATGAAGAACCAACTAAATGAACGAGGCCCGCAACCCAGGGGCTCCTGCATCATAATTAAAACCCTCATTTCTACCCTGGACTGCTCACCCATTCCTCAGTTACCTGCTCATCCATAAATGTAACACTGAGGGATCGCCTGCCGGTAGCCACATTTAGCATTCTTTGAAACCGGCTCGTGTATCGTTCTTGTTTTCAGGGGCCTACACTTTGCTCACCGTAGATATGGCTAATAATGAGAGGAATTATTCGCCGAGGAGAGGAATATGAATAGATGAGCCAGGCTCATCCATCATTGTGATAGATGCCTCAGCAGAAGCTGCTACAGCCGCTTTGTCCTCATTAACAGCAGCTTAGTTTAAAATCATCTCAGCGGTAGTGGAATGAGAAATACCACAGTCCCTTTACTTGAGCCAAACATATTTTGCCTGTAAATTGCTCAAGTGAAAGTCTACCTAGAGAGTTCGCCTGGGTAGCAGTATCAAAACATTTGCTTTTGAATATACACCTTGTAAATCGAGTAAAAAGTAAACGTGGTTAGACACATTTTACAAACCCAGTTTTTATAAACCCCTTTTTTAATGTATTCTCTCTTGATATCAAGCTCAGACAGGCTTACAAATGATAAGCTTTCAGAGAACACATTTGTTACGTTGGCCACCATATTATCACATACAGCTATACTTCATCCACACCAACCAATTTATCTCCTATCACAAACCTTTCAAAAATACAACCAAAGTTTCAGAACATGACTACTGCTGCTGAAAGTGGAGGATGACAGATTGTCCACTGCAACCAACAGCCCCACCAGACACATTCATTAATCAACAACAGCACTTAACGTATCTATGCTTCTCATACCTAGCCTAGAAAATTTTATTCAAAATGAAAGACAAAAGGCATTGGAGAAAACTAGTGTGCTACGTGTATTATTTATTCTCAAAATATAGCGTATTTTTTCTGTGCACCAACACAGACCTCCTGAACTGCAGTAAACAGTTTAAGTTCTTAGTGCAGAGCGTACTCACAAAAACTGCCTTCCAATAGTTAGCTTTCATAATTATGCACACACAATTCCCTTCGAAATATCATTCATTGTATGCAGAACAGAACCCGCTTGACTGCGCTGAATAAATCACACCTGGAGGCACAAATCCAACTGAAGTTACTGAATCTTCCCAGTCTTTCCACTTTTGCCGTACCTTAATGGCTGCGGAGGCGATCTGGAGGTGGTGCAGCTTCCGCAGCGTGCTGTCTCTGTCGATGAAGTAGGAGGCGGCAAGCTGATGGAGGGCCTCCAGGGTCAGGGCTGAGGCCGAGCCGTTGGAGGCTCCCCCGCTCGGCTGACCCCTGCTCAGCTTCCTCTTGTCCACGAAAATGGTCAAGGACTCCTCCCCTGCCAAAGAGCCAGACGAGAACCATTAGCCCACGCAGAGCTAACCAATCAGCTCCTAATCACCTGCAGCCAGAGCTCTCTGTATTCTCGCCCAGCAGGAGTTCGCGAAACCCCGCGGCCCACTCTGGACCTCGGTGGGATCATCTCTCATTTTACGGATGATACAGATGGGGGAGTATCATTCATCTCTAAAATGGGCGAGGGAAAACCAAAGCCAATTGACTCTGCTGGAGCGTTATTTGGGGAAAATGCATTTTGGAGAAAAATGGGTCCAGTCAGGGGGTGTTCTATGGTGAATTAGGTAGAGCTCAAATGATCTCCCTGCGTAGCCGGAATAAGGGCAGAGAAGGTGCACTTAGTGACTGAGGTATTGATCGTGAAATCATCTTGGTGAGTATCGTAATTACTCTCTGAGGAAAATCCACTGTTGGGCTCTGAAGCTTTCTACAATTAGAGCACTATAACTGCCACAAGGCCACCATCTCACAATGATAGCAGCTTGGCAGGTGGGGCAACTAACGTCAACACTTACTTCTCTTGTTTATTAGGGAATTCTCCTGCAAGCAAGAACCTCACATATAAAAAAAAATTAATCGGAAAGTGATGGTTTGCCAAATGAACACATCAAGTCTATGCTCTTATCGCCATTTCTGACACAGTATGAACAATGCAGCTCAGAAATGGAACAGCAGAAACGGTATTTTCAAAAAATGTAAACTTGTGTCCTGTAAGGTCTTACACGTAGGATAACAGACCCACATATTCACATTCAGACTGGATACAAACTAGCTACTATGGCTAATATCCAAGACTGGACTCCCAGATGACAACATGCTTTCAGAGGTCTTGCAGAAGTAATGTTTCAGAGTGAATACAGCCCTACAAAACCTCAACAGAAACAGAGAAGCGAGTAGCAAGGGCAGTGCTAACCAGCTGAGGAAGAGCAACAGGCTACCAGTGTTGACTTTACAGATACTGTTCATACAGACCTCAGGGGGATGAAATATGTGAATTTGTCAGGCTATGGTGGGGCAACTTTAACCATTGTTGTAGAATTTGTTTTCAGAGAGCCCAAACATTTGGACTGTGTAGCACAGAATAGTGGTGAGTCATCCCATTAAGCTCAGACCAAAAACACCTACAGTACAGTCATGAGTAATAAGCCAGCTTAGTAAATCTGGATATACCCTATATATTTGCCAACAAAATGTGTGTTATGAATTAAGATGGTATTTATTTCCAAACAATATATTTATTGCCCTAGTTAAACTATCTATTTCCACCCATTAGCCAACAAAGTTCTACACTCTGCTGTTGGTGTGAAAAACGCAGTGCCGCTGGCTCCACTGAATAACATGGTATATCTAGTTTCCTATCATTTGTTTACCATCATTAAGAAAGCGCAGCATAATTGACTCGATCTAACTGTTACCTTCGAAAGCCTTGAATAGCTGTATAAAGCGTGATAAATATGTGTTAGATGTAAACCTGTAGGGAATTAGATCTGCAGGGGAAGTAGATCTTCAGGGCATCAAGATTTGAATTTTAGATATTTGAAATGTATCTCTGTGTTTAAGTAACCCGGTCTGAATAGTACTCAAAATCACTAAGAAAAGCATGCTCCTCCATCAGTCATATCCTGACATCATTCTATTGGTGTGATCATAGCTAGTATGGCTACTGATGCGTAGATGATAATAAACAGAAGACTGAAATGACACGATGATACATCCACAGACCACATGCCCTCTCACCTCCCAGGGTGGCCGAGACCAGGAAGTGCGTCCCGTACTTCTTTATGATGCTGTCCGTTATCCTCTGCAGGCTTGGCCGTCTCCCCAGCTGCCTGATGTTGTGGATGAAATCTGGGTCAAAGGGCACAGTGACACCGCTGTCCTCGTGCCTCTCCAAGGCCAGGTTGTTCACCTTCCATCGGCCAAACTCCCTGTAGAGTGCACAACCTTTTAAAAATCAAGGGCGGTGTGGTACAAAAGCAGGCCGCAAAAGTAATCAACACATCCCACCTGGTCCTCCCACTCGAAACGATAGTCACACGTTTCCCAGACTCCACTGTGTCAGCTAAGCCTGGCTCTCCTCCAGCACCCCTCTACCCCCCTTTATGCTGGCTCTGGTTCTCTTCCAAGCTTCTCCTCTGCACTTGGCCAAAACAGACATGGACAGTAGGAGGTATTTGATTGTGTGGGGACTTCAAGAGCCTCAGTGGGGAACCTGGTGCTGGATCCATCTAAGCACACTAGTATTCCGAAGCACTCGTGTAATGTAATCCGCTCAGATCCTCCTTTACCTCGGTTTGGTACCTCGACTCACTGTGGCCTGAAAAATGTGTTAAAACCACAATACCATCTATAGGGTGGAGAACACTGACAATTATCTCTTGACAAGGGTATAAACTTACTTACCAAGGACTGCTCTATCTGTCACACGCACATATTGCCAGAATATTAAATGTAAATATCTCTATATTACACAGAAAATGTTCTATTTCAGTCTGACATTCACCGTTGCATATTTGCATAAAAGGCATTCACATGCAACACGCAGCAAATAGAAGACAGAAAGCACAGCTATAGCCGCCTGTTACTGCGTCTGAAGCAAGACTGTCATTGTTTGCTTCCAGCCCTGGGGCCAGAAATCAAACAAACCCAAAACAAAGCTTTCCATCACAAGTTCACTGAAAACATTCAGGCAAAAATACAGGGTACATAAATATCTCATTCTCCCCCATTATCAGTCACTGCTGATGCAGGACCTGCATACCAATCACATGCTTTTTAAAATTCCACTTTAAAAGCATGATTATTATATTATTCTTTTAGAAGATTTCTAGCCATACATGCAATATAATTATTTGGTTAATTACTTTTTAAAATGTTAGATATCTCCACACACACAAACATGTCTGTTACATCTGGATGAGGTGTAAAGCGGTACCGTCACTTGAATGGTCCATTGTAGATGCATCGTATACGCTAACATTCACCTCACTGCCTATTACATCTAACTGAACTGAAGTTGAATGTAAATGATTGTCTGCTGAATGTAAACCCTGCAACTAACCCTAATCCCTAATAGGGTGAGGTTTTAGAGTTGGATTTAAGGTTTACGTTAGGGTTAGGGTTTGGTTTTGGGTTGGATTTAAAGGTTTAGGTTAAGGTTAGGGTTTGGTTTTGGGTTGGATTTAAAGGTTTAGTTTAAGGTTAGGGTTTGGTTTTTGGTTGGATTTAAAGGTTTAGGTTAAGGTTCGGGTTTGGTTTTGGGTTGGATTTAAAGGTTTAGGTTAAGGTTTGGTTTTAGAGTTGGATTTAAGGTTTAGTTTAAGGTTAGGGTTTGGTTTTGGGTTGGATTTAAGGTTTAGGTTAAGGTTAGGGTTTGGTTTTGGGTTGGATTTAAAGGTTTAGTTTAAGGTTAGGGTTTGGTTTTGGGTTGGATTATAGGTTTAGGTTAAGGTTAGGGTTTGGTTTTGGGTTGGATTTAAGGTTTAGGTTAGGGCTAGGGTTTGGTTTTGGGTTGGATTTAAGGTTTAGGTTAGGGCTAGGGTTTGGTTTTGGGCTGGATTTAAGGTTTAGTTTAAGGTTAGGGTTTGGTTTTGGGTTGGATTTAAAGGTTTAGGTTAAGGTTAGGGTTTGGTTTTGGGTTGGATTTAAAGGTTTAGTTTAAGGTTAGGGTTTGGTTTTGGGTTGGATTTAAAGGTTTAGGTTAAGGTTAGGGTTTGGTTTTGGGTTGGATTTAAGGTTTAGGTTAAGGTTAGGGTTTGGTTTTGGGTTGGATTTAAAGGTTTAGGTTAAGGTTAGGGTTTGGTTTTGGGTTGGATTTAAAGGTTTAGTTTAAGGTTAGGGTTTGGTTTTGGGTTGGATTTAAAGGTTTAGTTTAAGGTTCGGGTTTGGTTTTGGGTTGGATTTAAAGGTTTAGTTTAAGGTTAGGGGTTTGGTTTTGGGTTGGATTTAAAGGTTTAGTTTAAGGTTAGGATTTGGTTTTGGGTTGGATTTAAAGGTTTTAGGTTAAGGTTAGGGTTTGGTTTTGGGTTGGATTTAAAGATTTAGGTTAAGGTTAGGGTTTGGTTTCGGGTTGGATTTAAAGGTTTAGGTTAAGGTTAGGGTTTGGTTTTGGGTTGGATTTAAAGGTTTAGGTTAAGGTTAGGGTTTGGTTTTGGGTTGGATTTAAAGGTTTAGGTTAAGGTTAGGTTTTTGCACTTGTTAGAGTTGGATGCACTCTGTTAATCACAGATAGTATATAATATACATTAGTTAATATTTAACACATTAACAGAATCTAGTTCATTTCACTCATTACTACACACACAGGCCCTTACCGAGGGCAAAACAGGCAACAGTTCACGACTTCAGAAATTTTCCCCTGGAGATTAGGACAAATGCTGGCCCCACCTTGCTCAACTCGACCAACACAAACCTCTGGGCTCAGGAAAGCCAGCAGAATCACTTGTATGAAGAAATCAAATCCTGGCAGGGAGCAATCATCGACTGCATGGAGGGTGTCATTACCGCCAATCACCCCAACGAGAGAGGCTCTAAGTGGGCGTGGAGAGGTCTGATGAGCACTACAGCAGTGATCTAACCAGCGATCACCACAGAAAGGCCAGAGGGGTAAAAGGGTGCTTAGCTGAAGAACTGCCCGAGAGCCTCCCGTGCAGTCCTGAAGGCGCCGGGTAATCAAAAGCCACTGTGTAATCAGGAGCACAGAGCAAATGAAGATGAGGTCAAGTGGAAACTGAAGCCAATGCTCTAATCAGAGGATGCTACTACACGACTGGGTGGTGCAATGGGTGGTACAAGGGTCTTGTTTTTGTCCATGAAACTTTCATCTCAATGATGAAAACAGAGAACGTCGCTGATGCTTCTTTTACCGAACCATCACAAATAAATGGCCAACAGTGGTGCTGAATATTGGAGAATATTTATGCATTTTGGTGGCTTAATTACAGGAGAACGCTGATATCTGATTAGGGACGGAAAATCCCAACAGTCAGTCTTCTCCAATCAGTGCAAGGGATTTCTCATTGCACATCCATCAAACTCTTGTAGCCTTTTTTTGACGGTAGATGCTGGTACTTTTACATCAACCATAGCAGGAGCTATCGATAGGTTTTGGGATTGTTGAAGACTTCTCTACACATCTCTGAATGGGCTGAATTTGCTAGGATGGTCTGATCTGGCCATGTTGGCAGTTCTTTTAAACGTTCTCCGCTTGTAATGTATCTTCTGGACAGTGGAATGGCTGATTTTACATTTTCTGAGATCTTCTAAAACCCCTTGCCAGGCTTCAGAAAGATATTTAGATCTCGTTGTGTTGATCCTATTTTCTTCAACAATCTGGAGCAACCCAAACTACATTTCTGGGGTTTAAGAAAGACCCACTTTCGATCCAATCCTCTCTATAACCATGTTCTGATCATTTTACAGATATCTACGTCTTCAAGATCAAATGTCCAGATGTTTACATGGAGTGTCTTATTTTGTATGCCGTGCCCATGTGTACAGCTCTATGATGATGATGACCATTTCTGATAACCTGACCAGGACTGTCAAAGGTCAGATCTTATGATAAGTGGAGAAAAAGGGTATGAAGCCAAGTTACCTAGCTAGCCAGCTCACCTGTAAATCTTGTATCGGGTGGTGAAGCCGTGCTGGTGGCGCTCGGCGAACTCGGTGAAGTCTCGGGCGCGGTGGAAAGGACCCTTGTCGGCTAACAGCCAGCCGCGGGGCTCCGCCGCGACCACGGCCGCCAAGAGGGAGAGCACGGCGGCGCCCCGCCATGGGGACATGGGGCAAGTCTGTCTAGGACCAGCGGCGCTCCGCTCCGGCATAATTCAGCCATGCAGCCCCCATTCTCTCCTGCTGGGACTGAAAGTGACCGCTTCGTCGGTCTAACGTCGGTCCAGAACTCGTTAATCCATCCCGGAGAGTTGGAGGTCTGGCAGGTTAACGAAGCTGGAGGGCGACCGCGATGACGTCAATTTAGCTAACGCACTTACAGAAACTTTAGTTAGCTAGCAAAATATAAAATAAACGCAATTTCTGCAACTTAATGCATTTAAAGCCACAATAATTAATCAGTTATGATTATTAATTAGACTTTAAACAACTTAGCGAGCATAATTAGGCGCTAGTTAAAACGTCGCGCTGAAAAGTGACCGTTAGCCCGTTAGCAGCGCGGCTTCTCCTCCACAAATACCACAACTTCCCCGGACGCAGAAACGGACCAGGGCTGTCCAGCAGGCGCGGGCGACCCGGGGAAGTGCTTAAATGGAGAGAAGTGGAGATTTATGGCGGCTGAAAGTGTGAAGAATCCCCTAAAAGCTCCGTTTCTGTGATTCTGTCATTTTCTGTGAGGCGCTTCAGGTGCGGGAGATGAAGCGCGCGCGGTTCTGTCAGCAGCCCGTTCGCGGGCAACGGACTGACGCGAAGCCGCGCACTCCTGCGCTAGGATTGGGTCGCTTGGTCCGGCCTCCTGCCCTCGGATTGGCTGGTCCGTTACACTTCGCGCTAGCAGACAGCCGGATCGTCCAATCGTTATTCGGGAGGGCGGGGTTTGGAGAGGCATTTGAAATGGCAATTCGGGGGCCCAGTAACTGGACTGTGCTACAGACCAGATTTAAGTTCATCACGATTTAAATATTTACCATATCTAAAGGTTATGGATCATAATTTAATACCGTAATAACTTGTCTTGTCCTAGGCAATTAACTGCCAGGTTAGGAGTGTGTGTGTGTGTGTGTGTGTGTGAGGGCAGGGAAATAAGCAAACTGCTGGTATTCTCATCCTCGCTTTAGGCCTAATCTTAAAAAAACAATTCAGGTCAAATATTCATAGCCATTATTTTCATAACATATTTATTAATAATTTAGCTATTTCATTAGAATGTCATTTGAGTGGAATTCCCTTTAAATAAGCTGTTGGTGGATTGTCATATTTACAAAAAAATATTTACACCAATATTTATAAAAGCTATTAAGCAAATATCAACTCGTGTGTGTGTGTGTGTGTGTGGTGTGTGTGTGTGTGTTTCTATGTATTCTGTATATTTCAGATAGCTTGCTGCTGCTGCCAAAAGCATCCTGGTCCTAGTGCTCGAGAGTGGGCTGGTACGCGTCACTCTACATTTTACTCCATTGAGGAAGAGTCGGATTCTGGCTGGGAGACGAAATTCAGCACAACACCGGCACTCTTTTTTCGGCCCTATCCATATCGGCTCCTGGGAGGTTCATAATGACGTTGCATAAACTAATTACCCAGGGGACACTGCGTGACCTTACAACAACAAGTCTGCAAGTCATTTTACAACAAGTCAACAAGTCATTTTACCTAGGTTTCAGAGTATGTAGTATTGATAATAGTGTGAAAGTTGAGTATACTCAGATCTTCTCGATGCATACTCAGAACCGGACAGTAGCAATGGACACTATTATCCCATAATGCAATGTGAAATGAAATTGTTCCTGTATGGAGCAATTATTTGAAAAAATGGTGGATGACGGCATTAGGAGAACTTGCAGTGCATAGCACCGCAACACCATTTCCTGTTAGTACTACTAGTACATTAACCATTAAATTTAGTGTATGGTCTATACCTATTAGCGTGTAGTGCACAATTGGGACGCAGCCTAGAACAAGACAAATAACGCTAAAGCTAATCAGGCAGGCAGGCAGGTCTCTGTGTGTTAATGGGGTACATGCTTATGGATGATTTGTGTGACTGCACCCCTATGGATGCTGTGTAGTTCTGCATTGACTAGAGGGCTAAGCGTGTAGAGCTTAGCATTCAACTTACCAACTCGCCCTAAAATTGAACCCTGTGGGACTCCACATGAAATATCACATGACATGTTACCTAATAGTGCATAATAGATAAATAGATCGATAGATACAATAGATAGATAGATCTTGAAGGAAATGTAGCAAATAGTTTCTGCATTAGGAATAATAACTGAATAATACATCCAAGGGTTCAAGGGGTTAACCCTTTGGGCCCTAGGTGTAGAATTGCAGAAGTGTGAGTCCCACAGGGTTCAATTGTAGGGCCTATGAAACTGATATTTTAATTATGACAGTCCTTTACTAATGAATGTGAAGGCGTGTGGGCATACATGCAATAGTTTCACACCAAACCTCGCTGTGACGGACTTTGTTGACACCGTCAAAATCGGCCCTCACTTTTGAACAAACTCCCCATGATGTGCAGACCCCCGAAATTCAATCACGTCTAGTCAATGCAGAACTAAACGGCATCCATAAGGGTGCAGTCACACAAATCATCCATGAGCATGTACCCCATTAACACACAGAGACCTGCCTGTCCTTTGTGTAATGGAGTCGCTCTCATTCGGAATATCTATTTGCCTTTCCGGCGGCGAAGAAAGTCGGTCATCGGAAGCGGCACATCAAATGTTTGCTTTCTCTGTATTTTCCGTTATATATTTTTTTTTTCACGAAGGGCAAGGAAAAAGAAATGGAGGGAGGAAAACAGAGCAAGACTGAAGCAGAAAGATAGAGTGAGAGTGCGTCTGTGTGTAAGAGACAGAGAGAGAGAGAAGGCAAAGCAGTCCCCTGGGGCGAAAGCCTGTTATAGTCTCTAGTGTTGTGGGTCTTTGTTGTCTGTGTATGCAGTGATTGAAATGTTCCTAAACCTCCACACTTAGTTACCCGCGCTCACCCTCCTCCTTCCCTTTTCGCTAGTTCCCGCTCTCTGCATTCTTAACGCTCCCCCTGTGCAGCTCTTCACCCTCCTCTTTGTTGCCCACCGAAGCTTTCTTCCCCCTCCTCTCCCAACGCTGAATGCAGGACCCGGTACGGACAGCCAGCCACAGAGAGTCGAGCAGTCCATTTTTGGAGGGGAGCTTGACGCAGATTCCGCCTGACACTGCTGTGTGACCGAGACGAGAGCAGGAAAGCGTAGGCCATAGGTGCGTGGACCTCAATGCGAGAGAGTGAGCTTGCTGAAAGGCAGTGGAGAAACACAACAAGTGCAAGTGAAGGAACAATGGTCTGAAGGAACAATCCCAAACATCACGAATGGAAAGACTGTAGGCAAGAGCCTGTCTGACTCAACGGCAGTTATCCGAGTGTTATCTGATTAGGAGGCAGGTATCTGACGCAACATCGCCGATCTGCCAATCAAAATCCAAACACAATAAAACATTTAAAAAGACCTTCTTTCATCCCACTGAAACGCCATTAAAACGTTCACGGAAACAGTGTGAGGATTCAGTTCTGAGAAATGACAATGAGGAAAAAACATCAGTCATCATCTGGGTGGATCGTATGTTCTCCTATATGACCAGCATGACCAAACTATGACCAGCAGGTGATTCAAAAGAAGTCAGCCTAAGCTTGGCAAAACCAGTCAACCAGCACAACCAGCTTGGTCAAAATGGTTAAGCTAGTAGACCAGCTAGTCCATCAAACTCAAATGAAAACATACCCTATGTTGGTCAACCATCCAAGGTAGTCTATGACCTTGCCAGCGTGTTGATGAGTACGACCAAGGTGTTTGACCAACATGACCAAACTGGTCAACCAGCACAACTAGCTTGGTCAAGTTGGTCATGCTAGTAGACCAGCTGATCCATCAAACCTAAATGGAAACATGCCTTAAGTTGGTCAACCATCCAAGGTAGTCTATGACCTTGCCAGCATGTTGATGAGTACAACCAAGATGTTTGACCAACATGACCAAACTGGTCAACCAGCACAACTAGCTTGGTCAAGTTGGTCATGCTAGTAGACCAGCTAGTCCCTCAAACCTAAATGAAAACATGCCTTATGTTGGTCAACCATCCAAGGTGGTCTACGCGCCACCATGGTTACCAGTATGACCAACATACTTTTATTATGACGAAGCACACGATCATCAGAAATAGCATCTAGACAGAAGATCAGAAAGATCGCTTCTTAACTATATGTGACATTTCCTCTTGCTACTTGTGTGTTTCACCTCTGAACACAGGAACTGCACATTGTGTAGCGTCTCCACAGGTTCCTCCACCTGTTCGGAGTTGCTCACGGCCTGCGCCTTGCACGTCACCTTGCTATTACTGCATTGCTCTCTAGGGCAAAGACTTAAACGAACATCATTTCAGATGCATAACTGATGCCAAAAATATATTTCTGAATTTCAGTCAGAAGGTGAACGAAACTCCGCCACCCTGGAATCTGCCTCCTCCTCCGAGGGGAGAGCAGGAACTATTTGAAAAGGAAATGTTGCCTTTCCCTGCCCTAATTTCCCTACTGTATCTGAACGCAGCACGCAGACACTGGAGTTCTTTTGACCAACACTTTTCCTTTCTTGGGTTGGTTGTACACAACCTCAAGACATGTGTGTATGTGTGTGTGTATGGATGGTATGCGCTTTTGTGAGCAGTTAGAAAGTGAGCTGGCCTCTATTTTTTGTCTCTCTAAAGCAGATTCATGCCGAGTTGACGGTCAGGCCTTTGAGGTTTGTATTGAATTGATGTTCAAAGTCTCGCCGACTAAAGTCCTGCTGAACGGAGTCCTGCTGAATCGCTGGAAAGAAAGTGTGCTTTCGCTTATTTCACACAATATCACATATTATTCAGCTCAGCCTCTGTCAGCTTCACTAGACTACAAACGCTTAAGGTGTTGAAGGCTGGTGATGGTTGGTGGTGGTTGTTGGTGGTAATTGGTGGTGGCTGTGGATGCTGTTAGTGTTGCTATCAACCAAAGCTGTTGTTTATTGGTTGTTGTTGGCTGTGGTGGTTGGTGGTGCTGGCAGTTGGTGGTTGTTGAAGGTTGTGATGTTGGTGCTGGTGGTTGTTGATGACTGTTGAAGGTTGTAGTGTTGGTGGTGCTGGTGGTTGTTGATGATTGTTGAAGGTTGTGGTGTTGATGGTTGATGACTGTTAAAGGTTGTGGTGTTGGTGGTGCTGGCAGTTGGTGGTTGTTGAAGGTTGTGATGTTGGTGGTGCAGGTTGTTGGTGGTTGTTGAAGGTTGTGATGTTGGTGGTGCAGGTTGTTGATGACTGTTGAAGGTTGTAGTGTTGGTGGTGCTGGTGGTTGTTGATGATTGTTGAAGGTTGTGGTGTTGATGGTTGATGACTGTTAAAGGTTGTGGTGTTGGTGGTGCTGGCAGTTGGTGGTTATTGAAGGTTGTGGTGTTGGTAGTGCAGGTTGTTGATTGTTGAAGGTTGTGGTGTTGGTGGTGCAGGTTGTTGATTGTTGAAGGTTGTGGTGTTGGTGGTGCAGGTTGTTGATGATTGTTGAAGGTTGTGGTGTTGGTGGTGCAGGTTGTTGATGATTGTTGAAGGTTGTGGTGTTGGTGATGCTGGTGGTTGTTGATAATTGTTAAAGGTTGTGGTTGCTGTTGGTGGTTGTTGATTGTTGAAGGTTGTGGTGTTGGTGATGCTGGTGGTTGTTGATAATTGTTAAAGGTTGTGGTTGCTGTTGGTGGTTGTTGAAGTTTGTGGTTGTGGCTATTATTGATGTTTGTTGAAGGTTGTGGTGTTGGTGGTGCTGGTGGTTGTTGATGATTGTTGAAGGTTGTGTTTGCTGTTGGTGGTTGTTGAAGTTTGTGGTTGTGGCTATTGTTGATGTTTGTTGAAGGTTGTGGTGTTGGTGGTGCTGGTGGTTGCTGATGATTGTTGAAGCTTGTGGTTGCTGTTGGTGGTTGTTAAAGTTTGTGGTTGTGGCTATTGTTGGTGATTATTGATTGTCGTGGGCTGCGGTGGTTGGCAGTGTTGCTAGTGCTTGTTGTTGATGATTATTGCTTGTTGTGGTGGTTGGTGTTGATGGTTGTGGCTGCTGATGGTGATTATTGGCTGTTGTCATTTGGTGGTGCTGGCCATTGTTTTGGTCACTGTGGATGGTGGCGACTGTTGCTAGCTACATTATTAAATGTACAGACAGACGCACTGATCAGAAAAATAAGCTGCGAAGGTTGTCTTGCCTTTCCTTGCAGCTCCACTCGCTGAGGTTATGGAGTGGAAACAGCCAGGACTTTGTGAAGCCGCTGACCATGTTTGCTCCTGTTACTATTTTTACAGTGCTTTGGTGCACGGCCTTTCCGTCTAGTATCGCATCTGAACAGGAGTTGAACTGACCCGGAATGTTCTGCTGTGGTCAACACGCACAAAGGAAGGCCAGAAACCCGTTCCATTCTTGGCCGCGAGCAAGAGTTTCTGTATAGAGTAAATCGCAGCATGTTTGGAGGGGTAAAAAAAAAAAAACTTACAAGTTTTAACGAGTCTGGAGTGAAGGGCTGTATCGACTATGGACAGAGGGAAGTCAACGTGGAGATCAACGTGGCGCTTTACCCCGTACAGCTGGCCATAATGTCTCTAATTAGACCCCCGATATCGATTGACCTGCTCGGACCTCAGCTTATGGGAGGCCAAATTAATGCGGTGGAAGCAGCTGGAGGAAAAAGGCGGGATGAACGGGAGCAGCGGCGCACATCGGTAAACAGCGACTTCGCAAGATTTATAGCTGGGCATGTTTACAACACCTGCAATAACATCCAAACTACTCATCCTGGCGTCGGAACCAAGAGCTACGCTACAGCACATTCCCTAACGTACTGTGGTGGAAGGCAGTTGCAGAACATCAGCAATGACGTTTCCCTCACTCCGTAACTCTGCTTTAGCCTGAAGCAGCCAAATTAGCAGTGTTTGTGTCCCAGGCCTCGTGACAAGCTCAGGCAATTTCACGTACCGTGGCTCTGGTTGCAGCACGTTATGACACTTTGGGTTAAAGGGCACTTAGCGCTTGTGTTACATAGTGTTTACAGCAAAACAGGGGAGGGAGCGAGGCAGAGCGAGAGAGAGGTCTGCCTCTGGGCAGCATTCAGCTTCGGTGCTTAATCAAGCTTCCCGGCTGCAAGAGTTACTCAGGCACACTAATGATAATGTCTGAGATCAAGCTACAATTAAACACTAGTCCTAACGCACAAGCAGGAAGAGGCAACAGCAGCTAGCTATTGCCAGGCTTGAAAATGCATTAGAATAAAAATGATATTAGCATTAGCATCATTTCACAGAAGAGATGGGAGGTGGTAGAAATGGGAAAAATGGGAAATTTGGCAACCCAGCGCTTAGAGCAGTGATGGGTTAGTGGTTTCTCATAGTGTACTTGGGTCCTTACCCAAGAACTGTGTTACTACTGGGTTAATAATAATAATAATAAAAATAATAATAACAAAAATCATTAAATTCATCGTTCCTGGTCATCATTTTAAAAATATTATCATCAATTTACATGTGTCCACACACACACACACACACACACTATACTATTTGCATTTGTGATTACTATGGCCACCAATTTGGCTAATTGAGAGGTTAGTTGACCAAGATGCTAGCTTATAGCTATGTATCTGAGGTAATATCAGCCAAATGCAATTTATTTACTGCATCTATTCACAAGTTCTGTTATTATTAAGCTATAAATTCCATAAAATACCAGCATATATACGTATTTACCTACCAGCAAACTAAACAGTTAACAGCTAATAATATATCAGCTAACATTAGCAAGCTTATGCTAATCCTGTTACAAATGGTAACTACTTTAGCTGATGTTAGCTGGATGGTAACTACTCTAGCTGATGTTAGCTGGATGGTAACTACTTTAGCTGATGTTAGCTGGATGGTAACTACTCTAGCTGATGTTAGCTGGATGGTAACTACTTTAGCTGATGTTAGCTTGATGGTAACTACTTTAGCTGATGTTAGCTGGATGGTAACTACTCTAGCTGATGTTAGCTGGATGGTAACTACTCTAGCTGATGTTAGCTTGATGGTAACTACTCTAGCTAGTTGACAAATAAATGGTAACTACTCTAGCTGATGTTAGCTGGATGGTAACTACTTTAGCTAGTTGACAAATAAATGGTAACTACTCTAGCTGATGTTAGCTTGATGGTAACTACTTTAGCTGATGTTAGCTGGATGTGAAGTACTCTAGCTGATGTTAGCTGGATGGTAACTACTCTAGCTAGTTGACAAATAAATGGTAACTACTCTAGCTGATGTTAGCTGGATGGTAACTACTTTAGCTAGTTGACAAATAAATGGTAACTACTCTAGCTGATGTTAGCTGGATGGTAACTACTTTAGCTAGTTGACAAATAAATGGTAACTACTCTAGCTGATGTTAGCTTGATGGTAACTACTTTAGCTGATGTTAGCTGGATGGTAACTACTCTAGCTGATGTTAGCTGGATGTGAAGTACTCTAGCTGATGTTAGCTGGGTGGTAACTACTCTAGCTGATGTTAGCTGGGTGGTAACTACTCTAGCTGATGTTAGCTGGATGTGATGTACTCTAGCTGATGTTAGCTGGATGTGAAGTACTCTAGTTGATGTTAGCTGGATGTGATGTACTCTAGCTGATGTTAGCTGGATGTGAAGTACTCTAGTTGATGTTAGCTGCATGTGAAGTACTCTAGCTAGTTGACAAACCTTTCACCCTCAACACCAGTAGGATCCCACAAAAAGTAGGCCTACACTCCCATGTTCATTTTGGCTTGACTGTTGTTCATTCATTTCATGCAGTTTACCAATTATCTAACAGATTCTTAAACATCAGAATTAGCCAGAATTCACATTATTAGTTGTTACTTTTGTCCAGACACGAACCCAATGCCTCAACTACCTCTAAAATACCCAGCATGGTGGAAACACCCCCAGCAAAACACACTGGCCAAATGCTAACTGCGTAGAACTGATAATAAATACATAAAAAACACAGCAATTGTGTATGAATATATATATATATATATATATATATATATATATATATATATATATACACATATTCTGGCTTTCAACACATGGTGATAATCTGAGTATTTTGAAGGTTCTAAACCTAAACAGATTGTTATTCGGTTATCGTTAAATGGGATGAACTCATACACCATCTGGAAGCTTATGCTCAGCTTTACAAACACAATCTGTGCAGCGTGTATCTTCATTAGGTGGGATTACCCAGCGAAAGCATAAGGAACTGTCCTTTTTGGAGTCCAGCGACTAAGGTCACTTATCTGGTTCAATGCAGACACCGGCCTAAAAGTGAGAAATGAGAAACTGTGAGAGCTACAGGACGGTCGGGGTGAGAACTGTGGCCCAGGAGGCCTCGAAAAGACACTGTCCACTCCAAGGATTCTAAAAACAGCCACAGGGTCTTTTCGCTCAGATGAGTCCCTGTGAAAAGCAGCTCAACACTCCCTCCACCAATACCCCCCCCCCCCCCCCCCCCAAACCTCCCTCCCCCGGAGAGCATTTTCCTGTAATTACCGGAGGACAATCCGCCGCTAGCAGAGATCCGTGTTCTGTTTTCTCACGTGGCGTATAATATGTAAATCATAACCCGTTGGAAACGTTTGTGATTGCAGGCCAGTCAGATTTGGCCTCTGGTTAAAAAAAAAAAGAAAAAGAAAACCTTCCCCTGCTACCAGTGTGTCTCAGCATGGCTTGTAAAATGAAGCTAATATGTGAAAATATATGCAGCAACGGAAGAAAATATTCCATCAACTTCTGCGCCGCGTGCAGTCAGGCACAAGCATTCACAAGAGTTGATTTTTTTCGTTCCTATAGCAGCTACAAGAGCTTTTCAGATATGATGACCTATAAAACCACTGATCTACCACATGCAGCGCACAGACAGCGAAAGGCGAACGTCACGGTAAACACCGCCACTTCGTTTTCGGCCCGATTCGCGAGATTTGTGTTGCTGTATGTAAGCAGTGAAGCAGAAGTACTTTATTCCTCCTCATGGTTATGGCCTTTTTGCTCACAAATGCATAGGCGCCTGAGCAACGGCTCGAGGGGAGTATGGGCACCCCTACCTTTTTAGCAGAGGGGGAGCGAAAGCTCAGTTGCTGTTCGAATGAATGAAAATGATTGCCTAGCCACTAAGCACTAAGCATAGCCACTAAACAAAGCATTACTACGTTTTCATTCAAGTTTACTATAGGACACCATTCTGACCGAACGGACAGAAACCTACAGAAACATTTAGAAAGACGTATTTCAGGTCAGGGGCGGAGCCAGACATTTTAATCGTCTTTAAAAATGTGACTGTCCGGCCTGTTCGGGCTACTGCACTTAAGCAGATCTCTGCATCGAGGAGAGCTTTCCCCACTAGCACATTGACCCTGTTTCATTGGTAGTGTAACCAGCAAGCCGATTGGCTCTTTTTGCTATAGGGCAGGACTTTCTCAATAAACAGATTGGCTTACAAGAGCGTTACAAGATATTTCAACCAGTGACGTTTTGAGAAAACATCTGGGGCTTGAGCCAATTAGCCACCCACCAGCACTAGCCACCCATTAGTCACCCTATCACAGCAGTAGAGAGTCTGTGTGGATAGGTCTCAATCAGGCTTGTACATCTGGACACTGCAACTTTACTCCAATCCTCCATTCCTTGAGCAAAGACTCGGGCATGAACAGTCCTTTTTTTCAAGCCCAGCCTCTGTTTCTCTATTGGATTAATTGGATCTGGGCTTTAACTCGGCCACTCCAGAACATTGACCTTGTTGTCTTTTTTCGGGTCATCGTCTTGCTGGAAAATAAACCTTCTCCCGAGTTGGAGTTCTCTTGCAGACCGAATGTGAGTAATTGTCCTCTATGATTTCCTTGTACTTAGCTTACCCTTCACCCTTCTCCTTCTCAAGCCTTTCAGGTCCACTGCTGAGAAGGCTACCATTAGGTACCTTTGTTGCACTTTGTTTCCTAAAGATTCAGGTCTGAAAATCTCCACGGGTGCTTCTGTCCATCGTTCCACTGTGAGAAGACACTGTGCGACCCCACACTGTGGGTCTGAACGGACGTGGAGCTGATCAAGAAGCTCTTGCTGAGAAAAGCAAACAGACAAATTGAACTGCTAAGGCTGCTGCTGTTCTCAGAACAATGAACTGAGTACCCCCGAGTCCAGACCGTTACAAGGTCAGAGAGAGCGAGAGAGTGCAAGTGCTACCAGATCCTTTAATCAGAAGGTCAGGGTCAAAAAGTCAACGTGAAATACACAGAATAAATTAATATGAGAATAAACCGAAGAATCTCGACAAATAGGTGAAATAGGAGCTCACTAAAAACTCTGACATCTTCTAGAAGGTAAAGCTTAACTTCACTGCAGTACGCTGGCAGCTGGTTAGCTGGACAAACAAATGAGTGGACAGATGGAGGAGCCAACAAACGGACGAACGGACTAACAGATATCGGGACGATAGAATGGACAACATAGCGTACAGATTAAAGACAAGCAGAGCAGGACACAAACTAGCTAGCTTGGTAGTTACAGACGTCCCATCTCTCCCACAGTTCTGGGCATCTCCAATCTCCTGGAAATGGAGGGACTACCTTCCTGATGAAGTACTGCAGGTTTTTGCAGGGTGGGACGTCTTTTTCACTGCCTCGATATATAACCACAAGAATAATCAGAAGAAACGGCTGCTCTTAAAAAAGAAAGAGACGCGTGAAGGACTGCCGCCAAATTCCATTTGAAGGGGTAGAGGGACGTCTTTTTCTAGAGGGGCGTCTTTTCACCTGTCAAATATCAACGTAGTTAAGACATCAATTAACGTCGTGTTCTCAACGAGTTTTTGCTGGATGGGTTTTTACTTACCTGACCATGGCTACTAGTCCCGTGACTACAATCCAATTATGGTCTGATCTGTAGTATTTTAATGAGTTGTTAGAGGGCACTTCTGCTTAGCGTAACTTCACAACCCTGCAAAGAACCAGTAGCTTCCGCGAGCCTCAGCGGCGCCCAGCCAATGAATGCGAGCAGCTGTCTTCTTGCCGTAAGACTGACATTGCTCTGGCACGTAGAGAACGAGCTCTTCTCCTTCATCTCTTGGGAACCTCGCTTCTGAGGTCATTCCGCTCTCGGCATGCCAATGACAGAGCTCAGGCAAGGCCAACGGCGGTGTGAGGAATGTGAAGTATGGTCATCTTCCTTGACAAACACACTACTGGTACATAGGGCAGAGAAACGGCCAGCAGTTCTTCCACAAAAGGCCATTTTAGTAGAGATGATTAGTGTCAGTGCATATAGCCGCTGCATATAGTCTGGAAATTAACTCGCTGGATTTCCACTGTCGACTGTCACCCACCAACATTTTTTTTTCTTACCGTGCTGAAGGACTCCATCTGCAGTTCTTTGATTTGTACATCATTTATATAATAGTCTAAACTGTATCTCAGGGCATCCCCAGGGTCTCATCTCATGGTAGATTCTGAAGGATTTCTCATTACTAATGCATTTTTAATGATAAGCTGCTTACAGAGGGAAAGTTGGGTTGGGTGATGGGGGTGGTGGGGTGGTGGTGGTAAGCGTAATAGCCTGCAGGCCTGAACCTCTCAAGCCCGTAGCTTTGCAACCCTACTATGTATCATCATGGTGAACCAACAGAGGCTGGCAGCATGCCCACACAGAAAACGAACATGCGCATACAGAAACTTACAGATACAGACTATTCATCCTGTGGTCACTTGGGTTCCACCTCAACATTCATTAGAAGACATCTTCCCACTACCTGAAAATATTCAATTTGCTTTTCAATTCCATTTTATTTGTATCCTGCTGTTTACAGCAGAGAGTGTCACAGGGCAGCTTTCCAGAAATGCAGGGTGAAGGCTTGCTCGTTGGCAGGAAAAACTCTCGAAGAAGAAATACTGCGAGGAATGAGGACTAAGAATTAGAAAACTCTCAAATAAATTGAGCATCAAAAGGAGAAACTTTCTAAGAGAAGAGAGAGTTTATTACTACTCACTTAAAAGCGCTGGGAAGAACATGATGAACAGGCCCAAGACCCCAAAAAACCTAAATGACGAAGAACTATTGGGAAGAACCAAAACTCCAAAGAAGAAACTCCCTCATCAAAATGAACCATCATCGTTTTTCCCCCTGCAGACCTGCTTTGGTACCAGGGCATCAGAGTTTTGGTTTCATGATGAGCCTCTGAGGAGAAGAGTCCAGGACGTTGGGCTCACATGGGTATAACATGTGCTAGGTGGGTTCCAGGTGGGCATGGGCTCTGAGAGGGTTGTACACTGTATTTGGGGCCTAGATAGGACCCATGTGAGATGGAGGTGGGCTGTAATGATGAGTCCCATCTAGGCCCTGTATGCAGTGCACAGCCCAGATGGACCACTACTGACTGATGAACTACTGACTCTGGTGGGCATCCATATGTGGGGCCAACATGTTCTGGTTCCCAGTTGAGCTACCCATAGGGGAGCCCCCATGGACTTTGGAGAAGGACCACGGCCCAAATTCCTCCTCCTATCCCTCAGCTCTGACTGTCAAACAAACATTGACCCCATTTCCACCCCCCTGACCTCCTTTTGTGTACCAAGCCGTACCGTACCGTTTCGGCATTGAATATCAAGAGACTGTAAGAATACATGAAACCCAGCCTGCCCTCATTAGAAGGTCCTCTAGGTTTATATGGAAGCTCATGGAAGCTATGGAAGATCTCCCCTCACCAGGAGGGCTTTGGTGAGCTGGACTCATTAGCAGGCTGGACTCACCAAAGTTGTAGCACCACGCTGTCCTGGGGACAGTTGATCTTGACGCATGTAGATCAAGGCATGCGTAACCGTCGTCCGCCGCTGGGCTGAGACAGAGCCGTGGGGAGGGAAATGGGGGAGGGGGGGGATGAGGCAGGCAGGAGATCCGCACACGAGATATGGAAAGAGCGAAGACGGAGTCATTAAACTGGCAGGCTTCCCAAACAGCTCAGGCTGGAATTGCTCCAGCACTTTATCATTTCTCCACTACTGAATAGTAATGTGCTGTCCAGAGACTGTATAAAAATGCATTTGTGCCTTCTAGTGTGAAATGTATCATCACACTTGTTTAAAAAGTGGAATTTGGATTTTCTCTGTGTTCGAAAGAAACAGCAGCCCAGGGTGTTTTTTTTTTTCCATTGGCATACCAGGTAAGGCAAAAGGCGAAGAACAGCACAGCTGCAACAAAGCAGCAATGACGTGGGGTCCAAGCACTAACCAGCAGAGCGAGGCCCAATGCAGCAGCCAAAAAAAAAAAAAAAGGCAAAGACTAGTTTGCAAAAGTAAAAAACAGTCGATATTGGACTTGTTTGGGGCAGGAGCTCATTACCACTGGTTTGCTTTCACCTTGGATCGATTGCACTATTCCCATTGTCACTTACCTGCGCAATGGTAGGACCTACGTAGGTTCGTCCGTTTTCCTTATTTTCCTTGGATACAAATACTCAAGCAGTGAAGATCAGCGCTGTCTGGAGCCGCTCTCGCAGGAGAAGGTTTTTAGCCATGCTGGAAAGAAGTCAAACAAGTCACATGACAAAATGAGCCAATTACACAACCCCTTGCTTTCAGCTTTCACAGTTGACCAAACCTACTGAACTCACAGAGCGAGTGGACCCAGGGTCCAGGAAAAAAATCTAGTGTCTAGTGTCACATTTTAGGAGGTTTGGGCCAACACCTAAAACACTGCGCTGTAGTGACCCTTTGGGTCTCGCCCGAGCAGCCGACATGCTCACGTGGGACTCACATGGGAATAACGTGTGCTAGGTGGGTTCCACTGTATTTAGCTGCCTAGATGGGACCCATGTGAGACTGAGGTGGGCTGTAACAAATGGAGCTCATTTGGGAAAGCCAACATACTCAATTGGGCCCCATTGTTACCGCCCACCTCAGTCTCACAATGGCTTCCCAAATGGGCCCCATTGTTACCGCCCACCTCAATCTCACATGGGTCTCATCTAGGCCCTGTATGCAGTGCACAACCCAGATGGACCCATGTTAAACCCCTCCTGGTCTCTTTACTGACCCTGGTGGGCATCCATATGTGGGGCCAACGTGGAATGCAAGGGTAAAATGTTCTGGTTTCCAGTTGGGCTTTCCCATACGGGCCCCACATGGACGTACCAAGCAAAATCTAATGTCTGTACACCTTGTGATTGGGTCTGCACTCATTCAAAGTATAAACAGTGGGAATTCATGCTCTGTTGGTAAGAATTAATAGCTTAGCGACACAATTTACTACTAAGACACGGTGGTTCATCTGTGCAAAGCATCCCTTTCCTTGTGGATGAGATGACATCTATCAAAGCACCAGCAACTGAAAACGTCTTCAAGTCCACTCCACCCCCACCACCACCACCCCCCGCCAATTATCAGATCCCAAACCATGATAGTCTTAAAAGCCGCTGTTTATGAAGTGCTTCACTTAGGCTAATCAGAACTCGGCGCTTAACCTCCAGTGCCTTCTTCCTTGTCATGCTGTCAAAAAGATGAAACAAATGATTTAAATCCTTTGCCAGTAATTACCAAGGTGCCATCAAAGCACGCGAGACGTCTCATAGCTTTGCCTTTGAAGGCCTCATCATTAACAGGCTGGGGAACCGACAAGGGCGAGTTGGAAAACAAGGTGAGCTCTTTATTATGCAGCACCATCTTCAAGGGTCGAGAGTTAAAAAAAATAATAACTCTCAGCATTCGCACTGTAATCTCATCTTCTACTCTACCTCATCATTTAACATTGATCGCTGAGGCTCGGGTATAAACGGCCGGGCTCCCGTAGCAGAGGTCCATTACAATTATACGCTAATTTCCACTGAACTAAACAGTAGGAGATTGCCCTGAGACCGTATGGCGGTTTCTTTGGAAATAGCAACAATAGCTAACCTTCGACTTCATCAGAATCCACTTTCCTCATAAGTCTGCTACATAGGTGTCCAATTACTGCAATGCACCTGTTGATTTATACTTTGCCAGCCTATGTTTACCACACTCATCATAGACAATCGACCACAGAGAATATATTGGGATGCAGCAGTTGCAATTACATGGTAGGGCCATCTCAGCTAACAGGGAATGTTCCCACAATAACTTCAGGCAATCTCTAAGATTAGGACCAACTTTTCTGCTTTCTCAAAGTATGAAATGTTCCAAATGAAATGTTCCAAAAATGACAGAAGGAGTTGAGTGAAGTTCCCACAAAAACAGGGACAAATCTAATGTAGTAACCAGTTCATAAATTTACTTTATCTGAAGTTCAGGTTTGATTGTGGGAATGTTCCCTGAATGTTCAACATGTCAGTTTTTTGTAAGGTTCTAAAGTTCTAAAGTTTCCTGGAAAAAAAATGCTTATTTGGAATATTTCTTAAATGTTCTTCATGCTCCCAGACCATTTAACTTAGAATAGATTACATTTCTCCAACATTATATCTCAACTTTTTGTGTGTGAACATTGTAGAGAAGTGAATTCACTACTTTTCTAGAATTGTTCTCCCTTTTTCTTAGAAGAACATTTCTCAAAATGTCACCTCAACCTTAAACAGCAACATCTTACGAACAAAAAGAAAAAACAGGGTTGGATGCCCAAAAGTGTCTAGGGAAAATTCTAAACTTAAAAAACAAACAAACAGATTTTTCACATTTTTCTTCATAACATTTTAGGAAATGACCAAAAAATAAGTTCTATTTTCTTAACTGTACAACAGTCTTATACTAGACTGTAAGAGTTCAGGGGCTGGATTCACAAAAAAGTTAAAAATAGATATTTAAAAAAAAAATCTGATTTGAAATTGGTATTCTTCAAAACATAAGTAGAACAATTTCATATTAGACTGTAATTTTAGAGTTCAGGGGCTAGATTCATAAAAGTGTCTTGGGAAATAAATTCCTAAAATTAAAAAACATAATAAATAAATAAAAAATATTTAAAAATCTATCAAACATTCCCAGATTTTTCATAACATTTTAAGAACAATTGGTATTCTCCAAAACATAAGTATAACAGCTTCATACTAGACTGCAAGAGTTCAGGGGCTGGATCCACAAAACTGTCTTGGGAGAGAAATTCCTAAAATTAAAAAAGTTAGAAATAGACATTTAAAAAAAAAAAATCTGATTTTTCTTCACAACATTTTAAGAACAATTGGTATTCTCCAAAACATAAGTAGAACAATTTCATATTAGACTGTAATTTTAGAGTTCAGGGGCTAGATTCACAAAAGTGTCTTAAGAAAGTGTGTTTTTCTTCGTAAAGAAAAGTTAATATTCATTGATATTCTTCACAAATCTTCTTAAGATTTTCTTCTTAACTTACTTCATAAAGAGTCTAAGAACAATTGGTATTCTCCAAAAATATGTTAAATATTTATCGTAAACATTTGGCAGCCTCTAAAATGATCTGTTTAAATGGCTGAAATACAGAATTAATACAGACTGTTCTTAAAGCTCTGTCAGTGTCAATTTAAGGAAAATTCACTTCTAGCTCTTGTTTACTGAAAATGTTACAGAAAAAAAGTTGTTAGGCATAGTTTATGATAAGCTGTGAAATACTGCATTTATGACAATGTTACCAGTGGCCTAAATAGGAAAACTATAAGAGAACTCTCTTATGAAATAATTAAGAAAATATTTACAAACTTCTTAAGAGATTTTTATTTAAGAGAAGATTATTTGGTATTTGGCACTTTTTTAGGGGCTCAGAGTGGTCGAGGCACTGCCACTATGATTTCTGGATTGCATCAGCATCCAGAGCCTGCCATCCGAGGGACATCAGCCATCAGCAGCTGGAGTCAGAGAGAGCACAACCTTGCTCTCTCAGGGCTGAGCTAATGGCACCTCCTCCCCACATCAGGGAGGGTGTTCAGTCGTGTCGGAGGAGACGTGTGCTGGTCCTCACCCTCCTAGTATTGGGGGCATTGCTAGCGGCCTTTCAAACTGAGCAGAAAACGGGGTCAAATTCTAAATTAATGATTAAAAGAACATTCATATGAACTTCTTCTCCCATGTTTATCTTAAAATCCTTCTCATGTTTTCTCTTAGGAAAGCTTCGCTTCTGTGAATCCAGCCCCTGACCTATACACAGTACATTCTCAGAACTGTCCAAGAACTGCAGCGTTCCTCCAACTGTGCGCCAGCAAGATGCAAGGGGTTGCAAATGGAGTGGCAAATGACTTCTACGAGTTTCTCAAAGTTACTGTTTGCCTTAAAAAGGCTGGGATTTTTATGTAAATCTGATCTGAATGGTGCACAGACGGCAGTTTATGAGCACAGGGTCCTCGGCTTCTTGTAGCCACAGATGGGCCACAGCTTCTAACGGTATTACGTGGCTCTACAAGGCAGGGGGGGGTCCCTAATAAAGAGGGTTGCGAGTGTATGATGAGCGCTTAGCAAGTAAACATTCTGCATATTTGCTTTTAATAAGAACATTTCTGGATCATTCGCTCGATCGTTAGCGTACAAAAGAAGGAAGCATGAAAGGTTTTAAGTGGATGTGAAACTTCAGGCCAGACGCAGATTTAGACGAGGTGCTTCACCGCATGAATATCTTCAAATACAATCAGTCCCATTTAAAAGAAAGGCTTTGGTCGTAATAGCCACTTTAGCCATTATCTCATTGTTATTGGTGATTTGGCAGAACCTTATCTCTGTGCCCAGCCTGCTATTAGATCATTGTTCCAATCTGGCCGGAAAAAAACAAAAGCTCGAATAAACGGTTTACTCCAGTCGGTGTCCAAGAACCCGAAGATCCTGTGCTCTGCTTTTGGGAAAAGCCTCCAGGGCACCATAAACCATTTCACAGTTCATACGAGATTAGATATGAATTTTCCTTGCATGCAAATGCTGCCTTTGAGAAACCTATACTCCTATACTCACCGGCCACTTTATTAGAAACCCTCAAGCTTCTAGCGCCACCTTGCTGGTTCATAGACGTAGCGGTAGTGATGTCAGTAGGTTAGCAATGTTCAGCACTTTGCTGCATGCCCTGTACGAGCAATGACCTCACCAGGCGTTGAGCGTCTACTGATGCTCTGCCAGGCCCGTACTGTAACCATCTTCAACCCCCGGCTTTTGTTGGGGGCTAGAGCCCCCAATAGCGGTTCTTCAGCATATGCCTTTGGCAGTACGTTCTGGATTACTATCTTGCTTTCTTGCTGTTGGACGGAGCGCTGTCCAATACGTTTGGAGATCCAATAACACAACATGCCCAAATGTTTGCGGACACCCTTTCTAATGAATGCATCCATTCAGCATTCGTGCTAAAATAGCCTCCCTGGCGTGGTTTGAGACGGGTTCGGTTTATGCATGCAGATTAGACGATGCTAACGGATGAATTAGGGCTTCTGTAAGTTAGCTAGCGTGATCTAGCAGCACAATAAATCGTAACTAAGGCCTTTGTTTACTATCTTGCTGTATTGTCATATCATGACTAGCATCGTTAAGTGGATTTTATCGGGACGCTACGAAGCACAGCTTTTGTGTACACATTTTTTCTATGTACTTTTATTATGTTGAATGTTAGCATATTAAAGCAAGGCCTATTTTACGGTAGCATAAGGTGTACTGACAGTACTTGCTGACTTTTTGCTGGTTTATTATTATTAGGGCACTTTAAACGAGAGTGTGCCTCTCTCAGTGGCTTCTGCACATACAAAGAGAAACCACTGCAGATGTCATTCCGTAAAATATCCCAAAGATCTCCATTAAAATGTAGCAATTGATAATTTCCTTGGTTTAGCAAGTCCTTTGTTCACACAGACAAACCGATTAGGCCCGGCTGGCTAGTTAGGCCTGTGCAGAAGGACACTGCCGGCACATTTCAAATGATCAATACAATGTACTCCATTAGCTTTTCTGTCCACCCCTCCATCCTTTCTCTTTGTCCGTCACATGCTGAGGCAAGTCTTTCCTTTTGAAGCTTCTCTCCTTTCATTTGAGCAATTGGGCGAATGCTCGGGGCCTATTGAGACTGTGCGGATTGTGCCCCGTCAAGTTCCTTGAAAGGGTTTTTTTCTCCCACTGTCCTTACAAGATCCACCTTGCGGATTTCTCGGGGACGGCCTGGGTTAATTCCTTGACGCCACTGTGAAGTTTCAGCAAAAACGGGAAGACCTCTCCGAGGTCAAAGCTTCGGCCCAGGTAGACGTTTCGGCCCGAAATCGACCTCCACCTGCTGGCAGCTTCTCGACCCGAGCTTTCACGAGGAAAAACTGCTACGCCGATTTGAGATCAGCACAAAATAGCAGCTCGCACCAGTCGCCAGCGCCCCGGCACACAAAGCACCGTGGGAGATACTTCATTATCAGCCGTTTATGAGGAGGCGCCGGCTGAGAGACACAAATATCAGTTTTGATCTCCAGCCAGAGAGTGTGAATGAGCTGTTTTCACACCAGACCGTTTTTTTTTTACATCCTTGCTTCCTACTAAAATAAAACCAACTTCTGAGCTTGTATATATGTTGGCTTCCAGCATACTTCACTAGAACATAATGAGGAACTGATACAGAGAACACTGTTTGCCATCAAAGCTGTCAGCGTCTGTAATTTCCAAAGTTGAGTTAAGGCTGAGAATTGTTTGATAATTGACTGCAAAGCCAGCTGTGTGATCTCGCAGCATCCAATTTGTAAGGCTGGCTCGAATAATTACAGTACTTGAGTATTCCTTCCTAATGTTGGTATTCATTGCTCTGTGCAGCATTTCGTATGCGGCGCCTTTTACAATTCTAGACTTAGCAGTCTAGAATTGTACAGCGCTCCTGGGGTTTTTAGAAAAACAAAGCAACCAGGAGACCAACCAGTTTCATTTCATATGAAAGCCAATATGAACACACCCAAACATCAACCAGTTAGTTAGTAACAGTATATGAAGCTATACGAACCTAATGGACTGCTGCAATCTCTGGAGTCCAGGCACCGAAACATCTGGGAGCTCACTGTTATGCTCTAAAAAAAAAAAAAAGGTGGGAAAAAACAAGCCCAGATGAGAATTGATGAGAATTTAGTGACATGCTAAGCTCGAGTCAAAGGCAAAGCAAGCAAAACTCAAATAAAGAAGCCTAGTAAACAGTGGGAAAAACTCCTAAGGCCATTCACTTGACGTTGTGCTCTCAGATATAAGGTTTTTATGCTCTAGTCTCTGTTAGCTGGCTGTTTCTGGCAACACATCAATGTCCATAGACCTAATCAGACAATTACTAGCTGGGAGTTTCAACAGAGAAAGATGGAGAACTACTAACAGCTAAGAGTGTGCCCGAATAGGCGGAGAGCATGAGTTTACTGCTAGTTAGGTCACAAAACTACGTGAAAATATATAACTAACATGTTGGAACATCTTCCACTGAAGGATAAAGACCTCCATTTGACAATGATAAGTCCTCATTAGCATCTAACATATTGGTTAGCTATGATAGTGTAGGTTTATTGCTACTAGGCTAACTAACACTAGCTTAGCTAGGTCATGAAACAGTGAAAAATATATAACGAACATGTTGGAACGTCATCCACTGAGGGGAAAAGTCCTCAAGTAGAGGACGATGAGTCCTCATTAGCCTCCAACATATTGGTTAGCTCTGTCAGCGAAGTTTTTTTGCTACTAGGCTAACTACCACTAGCTTAGCTAGGTCACGAAACACTGAAAATACACAACTAACATTCCCTGAGGGGAAAAGTCCTCAAGTAGAGGATGATGACTCTTCATCAGCCTCCAACATATTGGTTAGCTCTGTCAGCGAAGTTTTATTGCTACTTGGCTAACTACCACTAGCTTAGCTAGGTCACGAAATATTGAAAATATACAACTAACATGTCGGAACATCTTCCCCTGAGAGGAAAAGTCCTCAAGTAGAGGACGATGAGTCCTCATCAGCCTACAATAAACTGGTTAGCTCTGTCAGCGAAGTTTTATTGCTACTAGGCTAACTAACACTAGCTTAGCTAGGTCATGAAACAGTGAAAAATATATAACGAACATGTTGGAACTTTATCCACTGAGGGGAAAAGTCCTCAAGTAGAGGACGATGAGTCCTCATCAGCCTCCAATAAACTGGTTAGCTCTGTCAGCGAAGTTTTATTGCTACTAGGCTAACTACCACTAGCTTAGCTAGGTCACGAAACACTGAAAATATACAACTAACATTCCCTGAGGGGAAAAGTCCTCAAGTAGAGGACGATGACTCTTCATCAGCCTCCAACATATTGGTTAGCTCTGTCAGCGAAGTTTTATTGCTACTAGGCTAACTAACACTAGCTTAGCTAGGTCACGAAATATTGAAAATATACAACTAACATGTCAGAACATCTTCCCCTGAGGGGAAAAGTCCTCAAGTAGAGGACGATGAGTCCTCATCAGCCTACAATAAACTGGTTAGCTCTGTCAGCGAAGTTTTATTGCTACTAGGCTAACTAACACTAGCTTAGCTAGGTCACGAAACACTGAAAATATACAACTAACATTCCCTGAGGGGAAAAGTCCTCAAGTAGAGGACGATGACTCTTCATCAGCCTTCAACATATTGGTTAGCTCTGTCAGCGAAGTTTTATTGCTACTAGGCTAACTAACACTAGCTTAGCTAGGTCACGAAATATTGAAAATATACAACTAACATGTCGGAACGAATTAAGTCCTCAAGTAGAGGACGATGAGTCCTCATCAGCCTCCAATAAACTGGTTAGCTCTGTCAGCGAAGTTTTATTGCTACTAGGCTAACTACCACTAGCTTAGCTAGGTCACGAAACACTGAAAATATACAACTAACATTCCCTGAGGGGAAAAGTCCTCAAGTAGAGGACGATGAGTCCTCATTAGCCTCCAACATATTGGTTAGCTCTGATAGCATAGGTTTATTGTTAGTTTGCTAACTACCACTAGCTTAGCTAGGTCACAAAACTCTGAAAATATACAACGGACATGTTGGAACATCTTCCCCTGAGGGGAAAAGTCCTCAGTAGAGGACGATGAGTCCTCATCAGCCTCCAACATACTGGCTAGCTCTGTTAGCTCGTTAGCTTCTCTGAAGAGTTAGCTCATTAGCTTCTCTGGTTACCACATGCAGAGATGAAGATATTAGTGTTGGGCAGCAGTGGATGGGTTTCCCCCTCCTGTTTCTCCAACTCTGAAACAGCAGGATCCAGCGCTACAGCATAAACCATAATCATGAAGATGTGTATGTCCTTTTACAGCAAAATAAAAAGCAAAAACTTTGAACTTGAGCCGCTAGCGTGATGCTAATTTCCATTAGCGTTCCTACGGGAGTCTGAAGTGCTTTTAGCGCTTTTTTTAAGCTAGCAGAGTGTAATTACACTGGCTAATTCAAGCTTAATCGCGGTACCGTGAAGGTCATCTCAGGCATGTTCTATATGCTTTATGTACTTTTGTGAGCCCTGCTATTGCTGGAGTAGCCTTTTACCTAGGAGCTGACCTTCTGCCTTTTAACTATGAGCTGATTTTTATGGAGTTACGCGCTCGCCTTGAGGTTTACAATAGTCTAAATGTGCCATTAAACACTTTATTTTCTTCTATTATAAATGCTCAATCTGGCCGTAGGTTGTCAGCTATTCAGCATACAGCCTCAATAAAGGCATTCATTAAAATGGTCCATTTAAATTTTTTTGAGGAGAGCACTACGTGCCAATTCTGTCAGCTAACAGACGCAAACTCTGGCTAGCCGAGTGATGGTGAAAGGGACTTTTGTCTCCGATTATATTGCCAACAGTAAAGTGCGATGACCATAACTGTGAGAGTTTCAGAACCCCGCTGAAAAATCGAGCTAGCGGGTTCCGGATGGTCTAAGCTGGTCTTTGGTGGTCAAGGTGGTGGAAAAGCTGGCCATCCAGGTATATTGTTCCCTGCAGGTGAACCAGCTCTTGATGCATTGGATTTTGGTCCTGCTTGGTCATGCTGGACGACCAACGGGTTTTGGGCAGTAGAGATGCAAGCATTACAGCTGCTGAGTGCTGCTGACTGATTGGCGAGCCGACGCTGGAGTTACTGCCAGTTAAAGCGCAACTGCTTCATTTGGTGGTAGCTATGGGCGGCGGTTGACGTCCTGACCGGCTAATGCTAAAGTTAATGTGTAATGCGACCAGCTTTGCAATGTTAAACACGTCCATTATGAAGTCTTACACTCTTAAAAATAAGGGTGCTACAAATGGTTCTTTAAGTGATGCCATAGAAGATGCACTGTTGATTAACTGTTTGTCATAGTGTGAGTGTGAAGAACCATTAAACCATTAAAAAGACCCCTCACACTGTCTTGATGCAAAGGTTCTTTATCAATTTAACAGTTACGTCTTATAGAAATGAGGAAATATGAAAATTAGGCTCAATTTTGCTCAATTGCACCATATTAACCCATTTTGGACTCGCTCGTGAGCGCCCTCTAGTGCCAGGGGGGAAACCCAGAAAGCATTCTCAAGTGGTAGTTCTCTGGTAACTGCGGTGATATTTTTAGATGTTTTGAAAAAAGTCGTACTGCCGAACCCTAGCCAAGATAACTGCACCAAAAAAAAAAGAAAAGGTCAATACCAAATATTTATATGGATTTGAAATAGTCTCCAAATGCTTTGTGCAGGCAAGTAGGTCCTGGGTATTAATCTATGATGCATGCTGCATTTGTCAATATTAAAATTCAACAATATTAACAATGGTTTTGACCAGCAGAAGCAGAAACAGGGATTTCTGCATTCTGTTATGCAAAGCGTGCATTAATATTGCAGCTTCACGGTCAATATTTCAAATGCCTTCTCTAACAGACTGTTATGCTGCTTCAGAAATGCATAATCTGTCTTTTTTTTAAATGTTTGATTTGTTGTGGGTTTAAGATTTTGCAGAAAGAGACTGGGAAAATAATAATAGTTGAAGTAATAACCTTCCCGAGATCCATTATCGACTGCCGGGGAATAAACAGCTTTTAGTAAATAGCTATTATGAGAGCAGTGTTGCCAAAGTAGATCCAAATCTGGCAGTTGCAGAGGTGAAAGCCTCTTAGCAAGGGAAAATTCTTTCAGATAACATTAGATTGAATTGTCTCTTTGACACGTTTCCTCACCTATCATTATCTCCACCCCAAACGGAAAAACAAAGGCCTTTGTTTATCCGCAGCGCAAGTCCATAAAACCAATGTACACGCCCTTAATATTCTCTCCGCATTAAACTCCTTCGCCCTTCCTTGCTACTTCATCACGCGCTCAGAGCCCTCGCACCTGCCACTCTATAGAGATCCCTATCGAGCGTTAGGGGGAAACTCTGTCTCTGCGGACCCCCGACTCGAGACAGGTTGTGCCGCTTTTCCGATAATGGATTGTGGTTAATTGAGTGCAGGAGTTGGCCCCTAGATCTGCTAGCCTTCCAAGCTCTCTGCTAGAAACCTCAGCCTGACCTCAGCTCTCCTCAAAGGAGAGCCTTCACCCAGACCCAACGGTTAAAAAGTCTAGAAAGGAGGCACCATGGCACGTTGCGGGTTGCGTTCACATGACTGGGACACTGGCACTGTGTACGGGTTGGCCCACTACACAAGGCCATGAGAGTCAGGTGATTGCTGAATTTTCTAGAACTGGCCAGTCGAAGAGGCTGGCATGGCCAATAATGCACCATACTACCATACTGTAGTGTACCTTCAGCAATCTGCCCATAGTAAGAACTCTAGATCTAAGCTTTGTGCGAATAACTGACATCATGAGACTGGCAACCTCACCAAAATACCCCAAAGCCAACCAGCAAGCTTCGTCATAGAAGCTCGGTTAGGTTTCTGTGGCAGTATTGGCCAATGATGGTCCAGCCACCAGCATGACTTCACTTGACTTGATGGCAAAGGCTTCTTTTCCCAGTTGGACCACCCGTACATGCCCCATGGTTTGGCTCAACTACTGAAGCTGGAAGTCCATCCCAGTCACAGGACCTTTTTGAAATTACCGCTGATAGGGCAGCGTCGGAGGAAAGTACTGGGGTACTCAGCTTCCATCCAGCTAAGAGATTCCTGTGTTGGCCAACATCGCTGAACATCAGTTCGGTCTAGAATGCTGGTTTTTCTTCCACAGAAAAAAGGCCTTTAACACAAAAGCCGAAGCCCAAACTGTCCACCATGTTGTCAGATTTGCAACCAGAGGACCAGAGATTGAGCCAGAGGTGGCACCCCCTTTATCCCAAACCAAGTCTTAGTGTCTCAGACCGCCTTCACTGAGCTTCCAGCGCAGTAGCAGAGCTGAGTTCGTCTGGCAAGTGGACACTTTAAGAGCGTCCATTTCTACTTCAACTAAGCTACTCCACGGTTAATTACTGTTTGGTGGGAGGGCCTCAAAACAGGAATCTTCTAAAAGGCTCCATATTTGTGTCACATTTGTGCCATCTTTATTTCCACTGACGCTAACTGTATGTAAAACATGGTAGCTACAGGCCTCGTCCAACATCACTACCGGACGGGCCTTGTCAAACATTGCGATCGCGGTGTTAGCATGCCAGCTACTGAAGCTGGAAGTCCATCCAAGTCACTGTGCGAATGCTAAATTACAGCCTAGCCCTGGCAGACCCACATTACTGCCCGGACACATGAATTCAGCCGTAGTTCAATTCAACAAGCTGGAGTAGGCCGACTGAAAACGTGAGATTGCTTTTTCTCGTCTACTTACCAATCTAACCATCTCTCTTCCCACAGAAATGCCCTCATTGACCCCTCCTGGCTTCACCACTGCAGAGTTTTCAAGAGTCTCATCATGCCTTTCTGCAGCACCAGCATTAGTATTAAAAAACAGGCCTCTGTAAAAACAGTCCAACTCAGGCAATCACGTCAAGGGAAAAAAAAAAAAACGCAAACTCTAAGGTTGGCAACCTCGACCGGCGCACACGGGCGAGACTTATGCATTTTTACTGCCATCTGCTCGTCTGTGTCAACATGGCAGAAATTGCAGTTCTCCTCAGCCTCCTAAACATAATGTTGAGTTATTTCCTGAGAGAGACCTGATGTGAATACAATGAAGTTTGGCTCCGTAGGCTTGGCCCACAGCCTAGCAGGGTACTGATGTAGGACCGAGTTCTGGCGCTTGCTGATTTCATCTACAGATGCAAGCACGAGAAATTATACCGAAGTTCTCTCAGCTGCTCATAACCTTTCATATAACAACCCAGTATGCAGACGTCAGTTCGTGCCTAAAGCAAGGCTAAAGCATGTTAGGTGTAGAAGCTTTCGGATGGAGCCCAGATGTTCCATTATTAATACAGCTTTCAGTGTCTGCCTGCTCTGCCTTTCACTCTCCAAGCCCACTTTTTTGTGATGAGTAGGCTACATTTCCCTGCCGCTAATTGCTGAAAAGAATTCGTCCTGCAAAAAGAGCTGCAAAAGTTTGCAGGCGTTTGAGCACCCGGGTCAAAATCCTGTACGCTGTCAAGATCTTTCGCTGTGAATAGATAGGCTAGTAAACAATGACGTTACGGGACGTTACAAGGACGTTACGGGAAATTACGTTACGTGGCTTCCGTACCATCCCACCCTGCCTTGTTTTAAAACTGGAAAATGACCAAATCCAAAGGTCAGTTTGATCACAGGGGGATGAAGTGAACACTGCACGTCAAGCCATCAATCTGACCATTACAAGTGTTAAACTGCTTGGAGAGAATCAGGAGAGAAAAGCGGGTTAGCTAGCTAGCATTAGCTTTGTTAGCAGGATAACAGTCCGACTCGAGCTATTGCCGGTGGAAGGACAGAAAGCTGAATTTAAAGAGGGTTTGGATCTGCAAAACGAGAGCCCGGTTCTGCTGTGTTTGGACGCATAGCTGCTATCTAGGCTTAGATAAGTTAGCTAGCAGGCTAAAAACACCATAGCACAGACAGCATGTTCCACTGAAAAAAGGCCTTTAACACAGGAGCCAAAGCCCAAACTGTCCACCATGTTGTCAAATTTGCAACCAGAGGCCACTTTTCTTGCGAACCAAGCCTTAGTATCTCAGACCGCCTTCACTGAGCTTCCAGCGCAGTAGCAGAGCGGAGTTCAATGTGGGAAGTGGACGCTTTAAGAGCGTCCATTTCCACTACAACTAAGCTACTTCATGTCATTAACAGAAATGACTCCATGCAGGCTGGCAATCACCTCATTCTTAGGTGTAACCCCGCCTTCTTACTAAATAGCAGAATGAGGGTTTCAAAAATGGGCCAATTTTAGACAGCAATATGCCAGAAATTGACCTGAACACCCCTCATTTCAAGACCACTGTGCACATCGGCGTAGATATATCCACAAGCAGCGTTGCTGTTTAAACGACATAGGTGGAAGGCGTGAAAATAGACTGTTGTCGGGCTGGAAAATGGCAACGAGCATCAGAGTGGAAGTCCATGTTTTCCACAGCCGTTGGTTCCTACACATATATATTGGATATTGCACATACAGTTCACCTGGAACTCGTTAGCATGATTTCACCGCTAGCATCCACACAATCCATACGAGTTTCCAAGTTAAACAAGCCCTCAGGGTTTGAGCGCCGCAGGACTAGCAACAATGCCTCGACCTACTTCTCGGGAGGATCTCCTGCGTCCACTGAAGAGCCACACTTTTGTGATTGATGCACCCATCAGTCACACCAACATTTCAACTAGGCCATTCCACCCTCACGCCCTTCATCTGTCACAGGCTCAGTGCTACCGGTGCAGCGAGGAGATTCAATTTCTGTCATGTCGAAGGCGACGCTTCCTTGGGGAATACACTCGGTGAAGAAAGCTTACAGTAACCGAAACCGCAATACTGTACCTCTCTATACCCATTATAGATTTATAACGGGACAGGGCCATTATAAAAGCCATTTCTGTTTTATAGGCCAAACGTTTCTGGAATAATGGCCATTGGAAAAAGATCAATCCTCAGCGGGGATGTGGCATGACTTTGTGGCCCTGATTGTCTTTCAAAGGACCAACTGACTATTGATCACTGGAGTTGCACTTTGAGACAATGACACAAGACCTTGTGATCAAGGTCTATACCTCAGTTAAGCCATACTATGAAAAACTGAGGGGTTCTTCAAGAGTTCCTTCGCTCTAAACAGAACCATGACATCTCGGTAAACCTTTTAAAAGCTTGAATGATCCTGTTTGAGATGGTTCTGGTACTCAAAAGGGGTTCCTGGAGACCTTTTTTGGAGCTATATAGACCAGAAACCCCAAAACCCTTGGAGAACCCTTTTGAAGAGTGTGTGTTTAGCACCAGAAAGGGTTCCATGTCATCCAGTATAAGGATTTTCCTGATTGATCCGAAAATTGAAGGGCCTAAACTACATTAGGGACCAGACAATAGGTGCAACCTAAAGTAGCTGAATGCTTTCGTTGGAAGGGGTGTCCACAAACCTTTGGCCACACATTGTAGCACATATTCAGATTCAAACCAAACTGTTCTTGGAACATTGGAACTGTTTTTGGAACCGTGGCAGAAGATGTTTCTAACGCCCCACGTCCTAAGCTCTGGGTCGCTGGCTAGCAGGGGGAGCACTAGACACCCCCCCCCCCACCCCCTTTCATGCTTGAGAAAGCTGCCTTTTACGAGCATTTTCACGGCAGCTCTGACGTGTGATATATTGATTACAGTCGGCTCAGAACTGTCCATCACAAAAATGGCAAAGCTCGCAGCTTGGAAAAGCATAGCCCATCCACATATAACTGCCTTGATCCGCAAGATGATAGACTCGGCACTCGCAGCTCCTGTGCGCACAATGAATTGTGATGGTTGGTCCTCGGCAGAAATCTGGATGGCACTCCCGCTGCACAGGCTGTTTTTATGAGCCTGTAAAAACCGCCATCTGTCACAGAGGACAGGCTTCGCGGCGCAAAGTGATCTGCTTCTGAGTGTCACTTTCTCTGACGCGAGAGATGCATCCGCTCGGTCCTCCGCTATAAAAATCTCAAATTTGATCTGTGCGGTTTCTAGGTTTTTGAAAGCCCAGTGAAGAGCCCAGAACACCAGCATGCTTTTACTTGGACAGAGAAGAAGACAAGCATCTCTTGAAGAGCTAAATAACAACATGGAACCCTAAACCCTAAACCCTAAACCAAATCCCAAAACTAACCCTAACTCCTGTGTTGTAGAAACTCAGCTGACTTTCCTCAGGTAGTTTCTGAATAATTGGATTCAGACACCTTCTCAAGCAAAGACTAACCAGAACCTCGTAAGGGAATAACCAGGACTCTGAAGGTTCAACAGCAAGAACCACCCAAGACTCTAAAAGAGTAATGCCTGAGCGTGAGGATGAACCACTGAGAGCAACCAGGACTTCAGGGGAAACTCTAAGAGCATGAGGAGGAACCATTGAGAGGGACCAAGACTCAAAAGGGAGAAAGTCCATAATAGCATGAGGAAGAACCACGGAGAAGAACCCAGACCCACAGAAAACCTTATAATAGCACGAGGAAGAACCATGGAGTAGAACAGATACTCAAAAGGAACCACTAAGAAGATCCCAGACTCACAGACAACCCTCTAAGAGTGTGATAAAGAGCCATTGAGAGGAACCAAGACTCAAAAGGGAGAAAGTCTATAACAGCGTGAAGAAAAACCACTGAGGGGAACCAAGACTCAAAAGGGAGAAAGTCCATAATAGCAAGAAGAAGAACCACAGAGTAGAACGAATGCTCAAAAGGATAAACCTAAAATCATGAAGAGGAACCACTAAGAGGAACCCAGACCCAAAGAAAACACTCTTAAAAGTTTGATGAACCATTAAGAGGAACCAAGACTCAAGAAGAAACCCTCTAAGAGTGTGATAAAGAACCACTGAGAGGAACCAAGAACTGAAAGGATAAACTCCCTAAGAACATGAAGAAGAACCACTGAGAAGAACCAAGGCTCAAAAGGGAGAAAGCCTATAATAGCATGAAGAAGAACCACAGAGTAGAACGAAAAGGATAAACCTAAAATCATGAAGAGGAACCATTAAGAGGAACCAAGACTCAAGAAGAAACCCTCTAAGAGTGTGATAAAGAACCACTGAGAGGAACCAAGAACTGAAAGGATAAACTCCCTAAGAGCATGAAGAGGAGCCACTAAGAGGAACCCAGACACAAAGAAAACCCTCTAAGTGGGTGAGAAAGAACCACCAAGAAGAACCAAGACTCAAACAAAGTTACTCTAAGAGCACAAGGAGGAACCACTGAGAAGAAGCCAGACTCAAAAGGATAAACTCCCCAAGAGAAGGAAGAGGAACCACTGAGAGGAACCCAGACCCAAACAAAACCACTGAGAGGAACCAAGACTCAAAAGGAGTTTCTCTAATAACATGAGAAAGAACCACTGAGAGGAACCCAGACCTACAGAAAACCCTAAAAGAGTGTGATGATGAACCATTGAGAAGAACCAAGACTCAAAAGGGCGAAAGTCTATAATAGCATGAGGAAGAACCACGGAGAAGAACCAAGACTCAAAAGGAGTTACTCTAAGAGCACAAAGAAAGAACCAGGACACAAAAAGGAAATGCTAAGAGCATGAGGAGGAACCACCGAGGGGAACCAAGACTCAAAAGGAGTTCTGCAAATCAGCTGGCAGCCATGCAGAGCTCAGGTTCTCCATGATTTATTAGCCTGGCCCAGAATCCAGTTCGAAGCAGAAATAGCAGCCTGGCGTTCCGAAGCACAAAGTTGTGGGTCAAGATGAACGCATAAGCTCGCTGACCACCTTCCCACCTTCCCGGCTGAGCGTTAGATAGGGAATCAAGGTTGGAAGGAAGGGTAAGTGTTTGGTATTTTGGTATCATTACCAGCTGTTAGGTCAGAGGGCCTCGCTGTGGAATCACTCCGGCCCACACCTGCACTGCACACGCAACCATAGTCCAGCACGAACGTCACTTCTCCTTGTGATGCACCTGAGCATCTATTTCTGACAGTGTGAAAAGTCAGAGTTGGCAGCAGGCACGATCTTGTCAATCATAATGCGAGCAGAGCTCACCTCGGGCCCCCGGATGGATTGATCTGTCTCCAGGCCATGTTTGTGTTCGCACGGCATCTCATTCCCAACACGCCAAGGTCACGGCTACTCCGCGAGCCTCTCTAACACGCAGACCCACCAGATGGTCTCGCGAGCGAAAAAGAAAAACCCCACAAACAAGCGGCCGACGTTCTCCACCCGAATCAGAGCGGCGTCATGCTGTTCCATATTAATGATCTTGTAGAGCCGGGAAATACATTTTTCTTACCGTTAACAGCTGCTCGAGCAGTGTGGGATCGGTTTACCGAGCAGCCTGCCTCAAATCAGAGGAACACCTGTGAGATATTTATTCGCATCTATGACCTGTCATGGAGCGGGCTTAGAGACCGGTGCCGTGGATCTGTTCAGGGCCTCTTTTGGAGGCACCGGAGCGTCTCTCAGTGGGAATAGTTGCTCAAACTCGACACACTCAGTGGGATTAGCGCCGTTCCCATTTCGGCAGAGAAGTTTGCGAGGTAGCCGGGCAGCCGGGGCCTACGAGAGAGCACAATTGGCCAGTGTGGGTAGATGCCCCAATGCGGTACTGGCAGCCACCGGCGTCTGCTGGCTGATGCATCGGAGCCGGGTGTGCGTGGCGTTGGTTGCCGGCAGTTCCAAAAAGAGGCGTTGGCTGTCGGAGGGGGCGTGTGTTGGTCTTCACCCTCACTAGTGTCTGGAGCATTTCATGCGATAGGGGGAGTATACATATGCGCTGGATGACCAATGATCCAAATGGAAAAAATAAATAAATAAATAAATAAGACAAACACTGGCTTCTGTGAACCACACCACCATGTGTCATTCAGGGCAGGAAAATGGGGCTGGGCTTGCATTCATAAAGCTCCATGACCATGCTGTTTTAACAAATGGAGGAAAAACCTCAAGGAACGATAATACTGTTACTCTTATTGGCCGGAGTGTCCGTGTCCTTGACAGGCACTGCTTGCCCACTCCGGCCACCCAGAGCTTTTTCTACTTAAGCAGCAATCTGGCTAACTACTGTCTCAGCTTCAATGTCAACGGAATAAAAAAAAAAAAAAAGTCCCTAAAGAGGACTGCTGAGGAGGGTCCGGTGCTGCCATCCCACACCACCTGGAGAAATGTCACAGAAGGAGAAGCCTGTCATGTCAGAATAAGGATATGTTGGGGGGGGCAGAGGAAGTGTCAGAGTGAGTCCCTTTGGCTGGCGACGGACTGCAGACCTCAGGGTTCGCGCTACCGTCACAGCTGCCGGGTCCGTGTGGGGACACGCGCCTTTGGCCTCGCCTGTCACTTCTTGGATCCAGCGCACCCCTCCTCTGCACCTTCACCTCCCGGCCTTGGCTGAATGTTTCTACTCAGGTTTGAACCAAGTCTCCAAGGTTGGGAGCGACCAGAATCTGTACCTGCAGCATCATCAGGCAAGTGGAACGCTATACCGCACCGCAGACCACACTGCCTTTCCTGGTGCCCCCTGGGTGGAATATTTGGTCCCGCCAATTAACCCACCCCTAGCACCAGCATTGCTCCTGACACTAGGAGGGTGAGGACTTACCCTGTTGGCTGAGTAGGTGGAGGTCCAAATCTTTTGGGTGCCCAAACTTTCGCATGATGCTCCTTCTTGCCTAACACATTTAAAGTTTAATCACTTTGATGGGAAAGTTTGAAGAACAGTGCCAGGTCCCCGGCACCACCGCACCAGGTGACGGATGCCTGTGCCGGGTCAACGTCGCATAAGAGTGCACCATCTACCCACCCAGTTGTGCTCTACTGGACTCCGACTGCTGATGGCAAAGCGGCAAGGCTGGGGATTCGAACTTGCAACCACCGGGGCCATAGTGGCAGTGCATTAGACCACCTAGCCACTCAGAGCCTTGCCTAATTCAGGTTCCTTAATTAGGGGCAACTTCCCAACAATGAAGCCCTGCGGCGTTCCTACTTACAGTAAATCAGAGGGTCTAATTGGCTCGTGAAGAAGACAAAAGCAAGTAAACAGCAAGTAAACAGCCAGGCGAAGAGGGACGAAAATCAAAGCGCCAAAGCAGACAAACTTTTGTGATCCCAGAGGCACTCCCAGATAGAAGCAAATTGAACTCGTCCAGTTAAAGGGTTCTAAGGTTTGGGGGTTTTACTCCATAATAAGGCAGAAAAGCCCTGGCTGTTTATAGTATAGCATAGTATTTGATCTACCGACGGTGATGTCGGGTGATGTGTGTTTCTGCACACAGCCCAAGGAGAGTAGAGAGCGGGCCGGCCGAAGAGCCGCTTGGACTGAGGAAGCTCTGCTACGGCAATAATGAGCGCTGGGAATTGAGGTATCGGACTGCGGGGGCTCGCCGAGAGAGAGAGAGAGCGAGGGCTGTATTACAGTAATGAGTCAGGAGGGAAGAGAACGCCATGCCGAGAGACGGAAAGAGGAGGGGATGAAGGAGCGTGTGAGAAAGTGACAGGGAGTGGGAAAGAAAAGCAGTGCTATAGGAGAAGACATGGTTATTGTCAGGGGAAGCGCTTTGGCGGTGGAGTGTGAATATGAGGAAAAGGTCAGGTGGGAGATTGGGATCAGAAAGGTCAACTCTGCGGTTATTAGACCACATGGGTTAGCAATGCCTTGTGATGGCTTCATGCACTGAATACACTCGGTATTAGCCCCCACCACCACCCTCAAACCATCCCCAGCCCTTACTGTTGACTTTTGCATCACTGAGATATTGCTCATCCATATTTAACAGACATGCGGAATTAAACCCTAATTTCGGGAGTTTCCACATGACCCGTGAAACCCCACCCCACCCCACCACACCGCACCGCACCGCATCGGCGCACTTGTACATTTCTGCACATGTCATTGCGGTCAGGAGCAAACAGCCCTTCCGATGATTCCTCATTAGACCTCTTATACGTGGCGGCATGCTAAAGTTCGGGTAGCCCTGGTCATTTGCCTTCCCATGAATAGTTGAGTGAGTAGTTGTAAGCAGGGAGGAGCACCATGCAAAGAACCCAGCCAACATGTAGGCCCATAGTTTGGACATGTGTTGTTACCGGGACCCAGATGGGCTTCCCAAATGGGCCCCCAATCGTTACAGCCAATACTGATCTCACATGAGTCCCATCTAGGCAAATTAGATGCAGTGTATAACCCAGATGGGGCCCATGATTACCCCGTCCTGGTCCCATTACTGACCCTGGTGGGCTTCTATAAGTGGGGCCACCCAGGCTACCCATACAGGGGACATACGTGGACACGTTGATCAGCTTGTTAGGGCTATGGCTGGTCTGCCGTGTAAAGCCTAAACCATGTTGCTTTATCTCTCAAGAGGGTCATGGGATACGTAATGCAGCGAAGGATGTATCTAGGTACTTTGGTAGGCAACATGGATAATCCCCCAAACAGGACCTAAACAGGAACTAAGCATAGATCAGGCTATTTTTGTTCTGGCCCACGGAGCCCAAACTTTTGCATGCCACTGTAGATGCATACCAACATATCAATCCCCTGAGATGCCACAGCAACCACTCAATAACACCACATCAACCACTGAGCAACCACACTAAACAGCGTAATAGCAACCACCTGGGACACCACAGCAACCACTTAGCCACATCACAGCAACACCATAGCTACCACCTAGAAATGACTTAGCAACACCACAGCAACCACCCAGAGTACCGCAGCACATCACTCCTTCAGTATTTTCCCCAAATTCACTTCTGGTTTTACTTCTGGCTCACAGCAGGAGAGAGCTGCGAGACCCCCCGGACCCCCACACCATACCTCGTCTCTAATTATCCTAGCATCTCCCTGTTCCTAAACAAACTGCCCCACTTTACAAGGTGTAGGAGTCCCTGCGTTTGAAGGGAGCGCCGGACCCTTTTCCTACACTTAAGTGGTCAAACACATCCTCAGTCTGCACATTACACTGCGAATTGGAGTGGACCAACACTGTGTGCAAGGGTCATTTGTCTCCGTGATTTCCGCGGCAACTGGCAGACGAGGAACTATATTAAAACCTTCCCCCGGACCCATCTCTTCCTGCAGTAGACCTCTGGGGTCTCACAGTGCCGTGAAAATGACTGGGCGCCCCGTATAAACGAATGATGACTTTCCTTTGCCCGGAACGCACCGCAATATCACACAAGTGTGCAAAACGAATGAACAGAGCATGCATCATTTATCATAAACAGAGTCTGGGGCTGTTGTGCGTTGCTCAAATGATCAAGTACCCCCCCACCCCCAACACTCCGTACCGGGTGAGCCCACCACTCCACTCGCATTTTCATGCATTCGAAAGCTGTGCTTCTTATGATGCCTACGGCGGGTCTGAGATTAAATTAAGGAGATTAAGAACACACTCGTAAGAGCCCTGTCGATACAAAAACATAAAACACAGAACATTCTCTGGGATGGAGCAGAACCTCATTGTGGTTTTAGATCAGAGAAAGCAAAATGCATGAATAATCTTGGCGCAGGAGGGAACAAGATTTGCTGACAGACCAGAAAATCGACTTTCGCATAGACTGATCAAAATGAAATGCTTACATTTTCGGAACAGCTTGGTGGAGCATTTAATCAAGTTGATTTGGTTTGTTCTGAAATGCTGATGTAAGGTTCTGGGGCAAAGACCTTGCAGAAGGATGAATGGGATGTGCTGTATTTTGATGCATTTTGCCGTAACTCCGTTGTTTTCCTTAACTGGGTGCTTTCATTCATGGCGCATCCATGTGAAAACAAGCCACGGTCCTGATAACACGCCCTTGTGGGGCCTGGATGGGTAGGCCAGGAAGGTTTTGTCCATGGGTTCCATGTTGACCCAACATATGGATATCTTCCAGGGTCCCACCAGGGTCAGCGATGGGACCAGGAGGGGTTAAATATGGGCCCCATCGGGGTTGGACACTGGCACATGTCCCAGAAACAACACCAATTGGAACCCATGCCCACCTGGAACCCACCTATGTGACCTATGTATAGGTCTCGCTCACAGGGAAGGGTGGGATGGTGGTATTCGGGTGTATATTTACATAGATGAGATTGGAGACACGCCCAGTGTTTGTTAGCAAAGAAAGTTAGCCTAGCATCTCCCACTGTAAGCTCAAGAAGTACAGTTAGATACCAAACACCTCGGCTCGGCTGATGGACTACATCTAGGCTAACTGATCAGACCTCTTCAGGAGTCCAGTCAGGTAAGGACTGCCCGGTCTCTTGGGGTAGTGATGCTCCCACATTCCAGGAAGATGACAGAGTGCCCAGTTCAAGAGATATGAATGACCAGCAGAAGCAGAAGTGGACTACAGTGGACGAGAGCTCCCTCAAGAGGCCGGTGTTATTGCTAGGAAAGGCCTGGAATCGCTCACATACCTGGCAGGAGTGTCAGGATGCTAGCGTAGAAAGGACAAGAGCAGGGACAGATTACAGACATACACACTAGCTTTCAACGTCCATTAAAGTCAGCCCTGCCTCTAAAATACAAAGACGCCAACAACGTCATTTAGAGAAGTCTGAGGTTAAAGGTTCCACTCTAGAGGAACCTATCGAGTCTGAGATTATGGACGATCATGGAACAATGAGGACCCTCCACTCCACAGTGACAGACCTTTTGGACAGATCTCTGAGGACCTCCCATGGTCCACCAGCTCCACTGCGCTGGCCTGTTTTTCCTGAGGACACTGAAGAAAGCTGACCTGCCCACCAGCAGCTGCTGGTGACCTTTTACCACTGCACTACGGAGAGCATCTTAACCTACTGCATCTCTGTGAGGAAAGCTCGGCGGTGAGTTGTCTCCAGCACACAGGAAGATCTTCGGGGCACAGCTCCCAGCACAGGAAGACATCTACATACTACAGCGCCTCAGGGAAGTGGCTAGCATCTGCCGTTACTCCACCCACTCGTTTGGCAGACGATACAAGGCCATCTACGCCTGCACCTCCAGACTGAGGAAGAGCTTCTACTCCGCTAAGAAACTTGTGATGCAATGACCACAAGTTACCTTCAACATCAGAAGACATATGGTGGTGGTAGGTTCATAGACTGTATGTAACATGACGCTGACGCAGACGCCGGCCTACAAAGCCAAGAATGGACCAGCCAGCCCCTCCGTACTTGATGGCAACGGTCAACAGACGATCTGCACCAAGAGCCCTTCCAGCTTCGAGTACGTCTCGGCTCGACCCGCCATCCTTTAAGATCCACGGAAGATGAGCGTCCAGACTTTTTCTTTCTTCTGTCCTGCACCGAAATGGTGGAACAAACTTCCCCGGCAGAGTCGCAGACTGAAGACCCATCACTTGGGCGAAGTGTAGTGCCAAGCATTGTGGGAATTCTAGGTCCCTATACTGGCTTCTGTTTTTAGTAGCATTTAAGCTTCGAGGGATCATTTGGATCCTAGCCGATATAAAAGCTAAGGGTATTTTCTGAGTAACGGTGAAGCACCTTTGGAAGTCGCTCTGGATACAGGCCTTCAACGTAAATGTAAATGTGATTGACAGCTGTGGGCAAGTTAACCGACAGCTAATACCGACCACCTGACATTGTGAACATGCAAGAATTGGCGTGCAGTTGATTGAGCTGCCATTGTGTGGTAATAGCGTCAAGTCCAGTCGCTCCGGGCACTTAAGGTCACCATGCCGAGCTTTGGAACTGCATTCTCCAAAGTGATGACGGAGCTCCATCCAATGCATCAGCACCTGACCTTACTGATGCTCCTCAGACTGCTGACTGCAGTCAGACTCTGGGAGCAATCGCCCAATGTCTAGTATGAAGTCCCACTGTCATATAAGCCACCTGGTAGCACCAGGCCTACAGGAACCTCAGCAATCTGGCAGATTCGCATCAGGCACTGGAATATGATTGAGGGGACAGCTGCATTTCCTCCAGGATCCCACGGATTCCACATGGAGAACTTAGTCCCAGGGCTTTCTGAGGAAGCTTCCATTCGATTTCCGTTCAGCTCATATGAACATTAACCTTTGATGTCATGCATAATAAATAATGCGCAAAGCTAAAAAAAAGAAATAAATAAAACAAAACAAAAAAAAGGACCCCTGGTTATTTTTCACTTTTTCTTTATTAAAGCTGAGCCTGTTTGCTGGTCTGTGTTTGCAGTGCATGACGGCCGCATGCTCCTTGTTAATTGCCTCCCACAAAGCCATTTTTCTCTCGCTCCCGATCCCAAACCCATTCACAAGGATTCACCAAAGAGTCGCGCCTCTTCAGAGGTCTAATTAGGGCCCTGCATTGCCGCCTGCACTGTTCACCATCCCCACCAAGTCCCAGAAGCACCATTATCATACAGTTCATGCGTCACAGAAGCTGCTCGATTTCAGCTGAAATGCTCTTTCCTTTTCGCTGCATGTGTTCATTCCTGTGCAGGGGGTGGTGGTAGTGGTGGTGTTGAGTGGATGGGGGATCAAGCCTTCAGTGAGAACAGATAAAAGGCCGGGAAAATGAGAAGGGAACATTGTTGCAGACATCTGCCGTTCTTGAATCGGTTTGCCGGAATCGCACCTCAGACAGCTCGCTCTTTGACGCGCCTCCTTTTCTGCCTCCACTTTCATCTCTACGCCGCTTTCCCGAAGATCCAGGAGACGAAACAAAACGGCACTTTGAAAGAGCATTACGACATCCTCAGGGGATCAGAAATGCCAAAGGAAACGCTGAACGCTCCCATGAAAGGTGCGCAAAAAAAACGCCGGCGATTTTACCCATTATCGTACAAAGAGAACGAAGGCGGTCTCCTTGGTGGGAGCCTGGTTTGATTTCTCTGCACGCTTTCGCGTTTCTTGTGAGGCTTTTAGTGTCAAAGATGCAGATCTGGAAAGCCAGGCCGCCGGCATCGCTGGGAAAAGTCCAGCTCATCGTAATTGTGGGATTCGCTCTGCTCAGGTGCCGCACCTCCCACTTCCCACTTTTTTTTTTAAAGCAACTTCCTCCGCTTATTCCCCGCTCAGCACTTTTTAAAACACTGGTCTGTTTAAGCGAGCAGCCTTTCGCGCACTCGCTTTCATCATTCATTCTTCTGAACAGAAAGACTCATCATAAAAAAGTGGTGGAGGGAAGGAGAAATACTGAAAAAGTCCCCCGTGACCCGAGACTCCTGCTTCTGCTGAGGTTTTGCCTAACTGCTCAATCAGTTTCTCCAGAAACTGGGCAAATGTGTTAACGGAAAGTGCCGGGAAGAAGAAGTGCAGTTTGAGAGCCGTCACCTGTTCGAGCGATTCCTGGCTGGCGGCCACAAATCAGCACTAAAGACACTGGGCCAGATTCACCGATCCCAGCAGTAGTGGCGCTATGCCATGCAAAAGTCTTTTGTTCATGTGGTCTCAGGAACAGCTCATTATAATCCACATGTTAATGAGCTCATGCATATTAATGAATAAATTCCCAAGTGTTAAAGTGGGTGTCAAAAGGGATACGAAGTCTCGACCAGAGCCAGCGATTCTAATAACAGAAGAAGAAAAGTGCTGTAAATAGAAATGAGACATCGTGAAAGACGGCATTCGCAGCCATTCACTTATCAATTATTGTTTCACTAATGAATTATTAATTACTTACAATAATAAAAGAGCATCAAAATGATCTTTTTTTAATCTAATCGTCTTCTCGCCAGGACATATCGGCCCTGTCCCTGAGGACTTCTCGCTCTATGCCCTAAGCCCTAAGCCCCTCCTGGTAAAAGGGACGGGACCATTCAAGGCATTGGAGAGTTCAGAGCAGAACTGGGACACACTTTACCTCAAATCTCCCCTTGTCCCTTATCCCACCTGTCCAGAACACTGCTGCTTAAAGGACAAATGGCAATTGACCTTCAACTTTTTAACATGGCAAGAAGAAGACAGAACCAGTACTTATTAGTTATGGCACCCCACATTTTATTGACACCACTACCTGCCAGTGAGCTACCTCACCATATAGGAGACTGGGGTTCGATTCCTGGTCTGCGCTACACCAATAAGAGTCATTGGGAAAGACTCCTAAAGCTATGTTGGCCCTCCTTTGTAATACGAGTAACCTTGTAAGTCGCTCTGGATAAGATGCCATAAATATATACCATAGCAACATCTTAGCAACCAGGATCTATACATCATAGAACCCTCTTGCAAGAGAAATGTCAGATTTTTAGATACATATAAAACTGCTCTGGTGCACGAACTGTCTGCCAGCCATCACCCGTTTCTCATGTTCCTGCGGTTCCTGATGAATATTTCATGAACGCCACTAAACATGCAAGCTTTTCTTGACGGTGAATGATGAACGTGTTTACGGCAGAATGTGTCGAAACTAATGGAAGGCGTTCGGTCTCGAAACATTTGCCGTGTGATGGTCCGCAGCTCGTCTGATAAAGCTATGATAATTACAACGATGCAAGGATCGTCCTCATGCACTGTGATTTGTCATTAAACCAGTTATAACTGCATTAATTTAATAAATTCGTGCATCGTCCGATCATTCCTGCTCTGGAGTCATTTTGGAGTCAATAAGCTATGGTGACATCCTTCTTCATTTATCTTCATTTATCTAACCTCCCATGGTTCCCATCTAGGCTGTATATGCAGTGTCCAACCCCCCCTGGTCCCATCACTGACCCTGGTGGGCATCCATATGTGGAGCCAACATGGAACCCATGGACAAAACCTTGATGTTTCCCAGCTAGGCTAACTATTGGAGGCTAGCCTACGTACGAGGTTGATGTTAGGTGCAATGCTGCAATACATGTACCACAGCAAACCAGGTATTGAACCCACAACCTTATGAGCCACCAATGCCAGTTCCCTTAATGGTGGGACTGGTTCTGCTAGGGCAAATGTGGTGATTTCCAAAATGATCTAAAAACCAAAAACCTTCTGGGAGCATTTACAACAACCAGCACACACTGGCTTTAGCAGCCTGAGGTATTGAACCCACAACCCTGTGATCAATAATCCAGGGCTTTAATCACCAAGCCACCACTATTCCTCAGACCACAGAATCAGCCCTGCTACAGCACCCCTGGAGCAAGAGTGGCAGTTTAGCAAACCAAGGCATCGAGCCCACAACCTCATGAGCCACCGCTGCCAGTGCCCTTAACGGTGGGACTGGTTTTACTAAGGCAAATGTGGCGATGCAAGGGGTCTCAAAATTCCTCTGTGCTGTTCCATTTGTAGGAACTTTCTTGAATCATTTGCAACAACCAGCACAGACTCAGAGCTAAAATCGGGTAAAAATCTTAAAGTGTAATCCCGGCTTTAGCAGACTGGGGTATTGAACCCACAACCCTGTGATCAATAATCCAGTGCTCTAGTCACTGAGCCCCCACTATTCCTCAGAGCACAGAATCAGCCCTGCTACAGCACCCCTGGAGCAAGAGTGGCATCTTAGCAAACCAAGGTATCGAGCCCACAACCTCATGCGCCATAGCTGGCAGTGCCCTTAACGGTGGGACTGGTTTTACTAAGGCAAATGTGGTGATGCAAGCGGAACCTTCTTGAATAATTTGCAACAATCAGCACAGACTCGGAATCTGGACTCAAACCTTAGCAAATCCAGGTCTCAAACCCACAACCTCATGAGCCACCAATGCCAGAGCCCGTAACGGGTTCTGCTAAGGCAAATGTGGTGATGCAAGGGGTCTCAAAATTCCCCTGTAATTCCCACTGAACCATTTACAACAGCCAAGCCGAGTCAGTCGTACGACGCAGAAGTAAAGAAACAAGCTTCTGCTTTTGTTTCCAGTGTGTCGTTAATTAGCTCTTCCCCCGTTTTTTTTGCACCGAGTGGTGATTGCGTCCTACAGACAAACAAGCATTTCCCCAGGGAGGGTACTGAAATGGTATTGTCAAATGCTGCCACACGATGCAATCGAAGTGTGTTAATTAGGGTATGAGGGGAAAAAAATGGAGGGGTGGGGGGGGGGGGGGGGGTGTGGGGACCAAAAAACACACACTTCCAAGCACTGCGGGGGGAGTGTTTGCGTCAATCTATTTTCCAAGGTCGTGGTTTTTGAAGTCTCGCCCGGGTTTTCAGGGGCTGGCCTGGAGAGTAGCTTCAAAGTTCGGAAGCGCAAACAAGAGCGCGATGAGAAGCGGCAGCCGAAATGGAGCTCATTAGCGAACACACCCTGCTCTCGGGGGTTCAGAGATAACAATCAGCCTGCCACCTGACTCCTGCCCGCCGCCAGCCTAGCACAGAGCAGGGCTTTTTATATGCAGGCCGCGAAACGCTAACTAACATAAGGGCACTCGGCCAGATGTGGCTGTCAGGTGAACTGCGCCCGACCTCTCGGGGAAGCGGTTTCCGTTTCCTTTAGCGAACTGGACTAATTAACAACAGTAGGCTCTAATAAGCGGGAGCGGATGTGGACGTGGTGCGGCCCTTTGAGGTTCCACCCGTTATACAAAGAGGAGCTTGCGTCGGTGGCTCATCGTCTCTTGTTCTTGTGCCGCTGAATGAAGCATAGAAACACTACAGCAGTGTTAGCACACCAGCTAGCGGCCTTGTCCAACATTGCTACTCGTCTAACATGTCGGTTGGCAATGTTGGACGAGGCCGCTAGCCTGTGTGCTAACACCACAGCAGTGATGTTGGACGAAGCCGGTGCTGGTATACTGGTTCACGTTGTTTCACGGCCTCGTCCAACATTGCTACTCGTTCAACATCACCACAGAGGCATTAGCACACCAGCTAGCGGCCTCGTCCAACATTGCTACTCGTCCGAAATGTCTGTGAGGCTGTTAGCTGGTGCGCTAATGTCCAAGCACAGCATCCAAAACACACCGGCCTCGTCCAACATCACTACAGCGGCATTAACACACCAGCTAGCAGCCTCGTCCAACATGTCGATGAGGCTGTTAGCTGGTGCGCTAATGTCCAAGCACAGCATCCAAAACACACCGGCCTCGTCCAACATCACTACAGCGGTGTTAGCACACCAGCTAACGGCCCCGTCCAACATCGCCACTGACATGTTGGACGAGGCCATTAGCCTGTGTGCTAACACCACAGCAGTGATGTAGGACGAGGCCAGTGGCCGGTGTGCTGGAACACTGGTTCCCTGGTGGGTTCTGATTAGTAAATAAAGGGGATACATCTCTGTTGTAGTCATGGCGACCCCGAGTCCAGGACTCCTTCCTTTCACAGTGCGGTGCTGAACGCAACCAGGCCTCTGGAGAGTTTAGTGGCTCTAAAAGCCGAGATGTAGATTAGCTTTCGATTGCTGCTCTTAGGCCAGATCCCTCCCTTATTTAAAACCGACCTTCCTGACAGTAGCAGACCCTCGGCTCAGCGCTCCTGCTCTGACAAGCCGTCTGAATGCGCGACCAGCTTGCCCTGAATGCGAGGCGGCTCATCTTCAGCGCGTAATTTGCTGTCGCCGCTCCGTCCGTGATTATTCACTCTGTCGCGTAGATAAAAGAAAAACCTCCATCATTAGCGCTCCGCCGTGCCTTTCTTGGGGTTGTAACACGCGTCTCTGCTAATTGCCACATTATCACAGATTAGGTTTCAGATTTCATGAGTTCATTAGCGTCTGCGGTGTGTTGCTATGCAGACGCCGTGCAGCAGCTGCCGAACAGGGGCGATTATTAAAATAATGAGAGAGGGGGCACTGAACATAAGACACGGCGAATCAACACACTTCACCAGTTAACCAGTGAAAAGTCAGCGCCGAGTCAGTTCAGCACTGCCTCGATTAGCAAACGTGTGCTGGGCATTTAGCGCTGTACACATGAACGTATACTGCTAATGAAGCTAAGAACGATAACGATAGGTATTTAGATAATTACATATACTGTATTTCAAGCAGCTGGACACTGCCTCATTTATTCATTCCAACCCATTCTTAGCGAACCCGTAAACTACAGCTAGTCGTAGTAGCCTAAAGGATAACCCTCAAACATTTTTTTAACGTACAACATAGGGGACATTGTTGCCTGCTTGACCAGCTTTTCAAGCACCTTGATCAGATACCTGCTGGGTTTTTAAGCAGGGTTGACTCAGACTCAGAACTCAGACGATTCAGACTCAGAGTTATAGATCTCAAAAAGGCTAACTGGAGTCAGGTGTTAGCATCAAGAGCTTTCAGAGGATCTACGATCAAAAATTGTTGATTTACAAAAATCTGGAAAGCTGTTGACTCAAACCCCAAAAACTTGAGACTCGACTCTGACTCAAACCCCAGAGACTTGACTCGACTTGACTTGACTCAGATTCACACCCTAAAGACTCATGACTTGGACCCTCAGAGACTCAAGCCTCAGCTCAGCCTCAAACCCTAGAGACTCGTAAAATCCTCAGCCTTGAGACTTGGCTCACACTTAAACCATAGAGACTAGTGACTCTGACTCAAACTCAAAAGACTGGAAACTTAATTTAGACTCAGACTCAAACCAGATTTGAGACTAGACTCAGATTCACACCCTAGAGACTCATGACTTGGACCCTCAGAGACTCAAACCCGAGAGACTCGTAACTCAGACTCAAACTCCTCAGCTTTGAGACTTGACTCACACTTAAACCATAGAGACTAGCCACTCTGACTCAAACCCCTGAGACCTGAGACTTGACTCAGATTCACACCCTAGAAACTCATGACTTGGACCCTCAGAGACTCAATCTCAGCCTCAAACCCTAGCGACTCGTAACTCGACTCTGACTCAAACTCTTCAGACTTGAGACTTGACTCACACCTAAACCTTAGAGACTAGCGACTCAGACTCAAACCCCAAAAACCTGAGACTCAACTCTGACTCAAACCCCAGTGACTTAAGACTTGACTTAGATTCACACCCTAGAGACTCATGACTTGGACCCTCAGAAACTCAAGCCTCAACTCAGCCTCAAACCCTAGAGACTCGTAACTCGACTCAGACTTGAGACCTGACTCACCCTTAAACCATAGAGACTAGTGACTCTGACTCAAACTCGAAAGGCTGGAAATTCAACTCAGACTCAAACCATAGTGACTCAGGCTCCAACCCCGTGTAGTCCTGTAGACCTGCCTCCCTTGCACTCTGGTGGGAAATATCGCAGGGAAGTTATCCAACCTTTTTTCTTTATTTTATCCGATCTCCTGACTCCTGACGTCCTCGTAAGATCTCCATGTGGTTTTATGAACCAAGAGCATTCATAATTCATTTTTACAAGATCATTGTCCAGCTTCTTATTGGCTCTTGAGCTGTTCCTGGCACAGTTCTGATCCGGGCCTCTGTAGGGTGAATAATTAATCCACGTTCATTCCGTTACACAGTGAGATCGATTCGCCAGCGATTACTTTACAGAATTGGGGGGAGAGGGATGATCGGGCTTATGAAATATGGATTATTTGGCTTATCTTCAGAGAGATTGAGAGATCTGATTATCCCTCGCTCAGAAACCATCAATATCACACTCTCTTCCTCCTATATGAAGCAAGTCGCAGCCATGAATAGTTGATGGATATTTTTGACAGCGTGTTTTTTTTTTTTATATTCATTTGGAGGATACTGGCTTGCGAAATTGCAATCGGTGTGTAATGGAGATGAAGCGTAGAGTACAGCATTGCTTCTGACACGCCGCCCACCTTTCGGTAGCCCCGTTCGAGGCAGCCGTAATTCCGCTTCAAGCTCTTTGATGCATCTTCCCTTTTTGTCCATGAAACATCTGGAATTTCTGTATAAGCAAAGTCATTCTGAGTGGTTGGGTCACGATTATCTGCCGCTGCCACTGTGATACGAGCATTGCTTCGAGGTCCAATCCCTGGTCATGCTGCTTGCCATCAGCAGCCGGAGTCAGAGAGGGCACAATTGGCCTTGCTCTCTCAGAGGTGGGATGATGGCACTTCCTCCCTACTTCATCACTCCTAGTGTGATGCCGGTCAGCACAGCCGTCTGTTACCTGTTGTATCAGAGCTGGGGAGCTGCACTTACCTCTGAGCATGCTAGCTAGCTAGCTAGCTAGCGAAGCAGCATTAGCGGCAGCTGGAAAAGAGGCGGTGGCTGGTTTTGTGTGTGGTTGGCTTTCCTTCCTTCCAGAAGCGAGATCAGGGGCTGCCACTATGATCCGAGGATTTCTTCGAGGTTCAATTCCCGGGTCATGCTGCTTGCCATCAGCAGCCGGAGTCAGAGAGGGCACAATTAGCCTTGCTCTCTCAGGGGTGTGTTGATGGCACTTCCTCCCTATTTCATCACTCCTAGTGTGATGCTGGTCAGCAGAGGCCTCTGTTAGCTGTTGTATCGGAGCTGGGGAGCTGCACTTACCTCTGAGCGAGCAGCATTAGTGGCAGCTGGAAAAGAGCCGGTGGCTGGTTTTGTGTGTGGCTGGCTTTCCTTCCTTCCTTCCAGGAACAAGATAAAGGGACTGCCACTATGATCCGAGGATCGCTTCGAGGTTCAATTCCCGGGTCATGCTGCTTGCCATCAGCAGCCGGAGTCAGAGAGAGCACAATTGGCCTTGCTCTCTCAGGGGTAGGTTGATGGCACTTCCTCCCCACACCAGGCTGTAACGTTGAAATGGACGCTCACAAGCCACGTTTAATTACTTATCCCACATCACAGTTCCCAACTTTTCACCCACTTGTGCACCTAAATAGATCAAGTCCCAACTGACAGTCATTCATTAACACTCCCTTACTCTTCATATTATTGTTTATGGACCAGCATAGCCTGTCTTAAACCCCCAGTGCAGGGCAGGGCGGGGGGTCCCCGGGGACAGGCCAGGCCGCAGAACTAATGATCCGTTTGTTTGATCTGTGTTCTCTCGACACGCTCTCATCCCCCTCGCTCACGTCTGAAGAGCACACCTTTTGATGATGATTTGCTCCCCCTGAGACTTTCCAAACAGGCAGAGCCGGTCACCGCGTGGGCCAGGATCATTAGACCCCGTGTTCATGAACTCAGAGGAAAGAAAGCTATTACGGAACCTCACCAACGGTTTAATTAAAAACAACATTTGAAAAGCTGGGACTGAAGGCTGCCTGACGAAATTCTGATGCAGCTCCCGAAAGACAGTTTCGGCAGGAATGCAGATCTTCCACTAAGTAATAATAATAATAATAATAATAAATAAAGGCTCCTCGTTTTAGAGCGGCACCTGAATGTCTTTCATATATTTGAGAAAACACACTGGTCTCTTCCCAGACTGCAAAAACTGTGAAACTGTGACCTAATAGTGGGAGTAACAGAACTCGGAGAACCCTGGCGAGACGTCATGGCGTGGACTGTAGACAGCATGAGGTGATGGAAGTTGTCCATTGTAGAGGACAGCCGCTCCACAGTGAAGCACCGATTGCTCTGTACCACTTGCCGGAGTCCTCATTCCCCTCTGGCATCAATGGCCTCTAGGGCACCACTGTTATGCCATTGGGAGGCCCTCAATCTACGAGAGGTCTCGGTGCACCTTCAGTATGGCGTCAGTTAGTCAGTTAGTTCATGTAGAGGCAGTGGGGAAGACAAGGCCGTGCTTAGACACGGCTAGCATTAACATTTCCTCAGTTTTGGGTCTTCAGAGCTGGTCCACCCCTTCAGCTCAGGTCAGCTGGCAGTTTTTTGTGATGTCAGATAAAACAAAAAAGTTTATCCACCCTTTCAGCCTACAGCACTTCAGCCCCGGCCCAAATCCTGAAATTTCTTAGAGTCCCATCAGGCTCGGTTTGGGTAGCAAAGCTCTAGTCCCGAAAGCACAGGGCCACGGACAGACATCCCAACATCCTGGGGGCATCGCTGTCTTTGCTTGAGTACAGCGCTCCCCTCTGCGGTACAATCTCCCATGGACGCCACTCTTCTTCTTCTTCTTCTTCACTCTTTTTTTTCTCAAGGCTGAGTCGTGAACACAGATATTATCAAGTGCAAGAGAAAGCCTGCAGATCACCCCAGGGTTCACTGTCGCCCGTTTGAGGATTCCACAGTGAGCCTTTGCTCTGATCTTCGTAGGACGCCCACTCCTACGGAGAGCAACAAGAGGTGCTGAATTGCTTCAGTCTGTAATCTGCTGGCCTGTGGACCAAAGGAGGCCCGAGTCTTTAGAAATTCTTTTCTAACTCTCTCCAGTCTTATGAGCTTCGACAACTTTTCTTTTGAGGTCCTCTGAAGTCTCGTTTGATTGGATTCCAGAAGAACTTTAACCGAGTTCTGTTGGAAGGAGCAGGTAATCAAAATTGTGTGCTTCTGATAGGGTACACAGTGGGGTTTTTTTTGGGACAGGGCAGATCAAACTCCACTGGACTCTCATCACGTCATTACAACTGCCTTTTCACTTTCTACCGCACAGGTTCCCAAACCTCATCCAAGAGAACCCTCTGTTCTACAGCTGTGTAGTTGGACCAGGGGTGTTGCTTTCAATGAATTCGTAAAACTGTTTTATTTTTCGTCTGAGGCAGAAAGGAGTTACAGCATTCATCTTAAAGCTCCTTTTTCATAGAAATCTGTGCCGGTTGCAGTGCTTTCATGGCAGAGTGTTGATTGACAGGTTATACATTTGTTATCATCAAGTTTACCTCGGCTAACAAAGCGCATTAGTTAGTTGTTGCTAGTTGCTACTAGGAATATGTGGTGCAACCGAATTTAGTAAAAGGATAGTCAAAAACTAACTAGCGTACCCAAAACTAGGCATACGCAAAACCAGGCGTACGCAAAACCAGGTGTATGCAAAATCACATGTACGCAAAACCAGACCAACGCAAAACCAGGCGTACGCAAAACCAGACCTAGGCAAAACTACGCGTACGCAAAACCAGGCCTAAGCAAAACCAGGCCTAAGCAAAACTACGCATACGCAAAACCAGACCAACGCAAAACCAGACCAACGCAAAACCAGGCGTACGCAAAACCAGACCTAGGCAAAACTACGCGTACGCAAAACCAGGCCTAAGCAAAACCAGGCCTAAGCAAAACTACGCATACGCAAAACCAGACCAACGCAAAACCAGACCAATGCAAAACCAGACCAACGCAAAACCAGGCGTACGCAAAACCAGACCAACGCAAAACCAGACCTACGCAAAACCAGGCCTACGCAAAACCAGGCCTACACATAACCAGACCAATGCAAAACCAGGCCTACGCAAAACCAGGTCTATGCAAAGCCAGACCAACGCAAACCAGACGTACGCAAAACCAGGCCTACGCACCAGGCGTACGCAAAACCAGACCTATGCAAAATCAGACCTACACAAAACCAGACCGGCGCAAAACCAGGCCTACACAAAACCAGGCCTACACAAAACCAGGCCTACGCAAAACCAGGCCTAAACAAAACCAGGCCTAAACAAAACCAGGCCTACACAAAACCAGGCCTAAACAAAACCAGGCGTACGCAAAACCAGACCTGCGCAAAACCAGGCCTAAACAAAACCAGGCCTACGCAAAACCAGGCCTAAACAAAACCAGGCCTACGCAAAACCAGGCCTACGCAAAACCAGGCCTAAACAAAACCAGGCCTAAACAAAATCAGACCTGCGCAAAACCAGGCCTAAACAAAACCAGGCGTACGCAAAACCAGACCTGCGCAAAACCAGGCCTAAACAAAACCAGGCGTACGCAAAACCAGACCTACGCAAAACCAGCGCAAGCCACCCCAGGTGCCGGACTTCTGTCGACCTGCTAGAAAAAGACTCCACCTCTATCCAGCCTCCGGTGCTTTCTGCTCCGGGATCTAAATAATGGAACTCTGAACATGTGTTTCGTCTTCAGACGACTTTTGTTACTACAGCAATGCCCCACTTTGTCTCTTTGCTCATGACTTATTTATCTTAGAGAATCGGCTTAGTGGGTGCACCGTGCGAGATGCCGCTTCCAGACTCTCCTCGTTTGGGGGGTCCCACCGGGTTTGCAGGGCCGCTCAGAGCTCGGCTGTCTTGCTCCCTGCCCGCTACGTGAGCTGCTGTCTTAATGAGCGTTGCACACAGTCAGCTTGGCGTCGGGGCCTGATCAATTTTGCGTTAGCTGCAAGCCCGAGCCCGGTGCCAATACGGGATGCGTCGTTACCTGGCTCGGGCGATGGCAATAATAATAGTTTGACTGAAGCATTGATCAGTTGATCCAGCGAGGCTCGCAGCGTCCGGGGAAAATGGGCTGTAATGGATCGGGCCTGACGAGTTTTATTGTTATGACCTGGTTTGCTTGCATGTTAATACTGCAGTGTAGTCGGTGCAGGGGGGTGGTGGAGTGGAGGGAAGACCAGGGGACTTTCTAAGTAACAGCCTCATTACACGGCGCTGATGTGTTTCACACGGGCTCTCGTCTAATGAGGCGCTTGCTGCAGCTCGCAGTGCTGGGCGAATGGTAGGGTATCGACTTCGCAGCCTCTTGCTTGCGCTCGCTCTCGCTCTCGCGCTCTCGGCCTGTCTCTGCTATTGAGCACAGAGTGTTTGTATGTAATGGTGGGTGGGTGGGTGGGTGTATGTGTGTGTGCCTGTTCAAGTGAGTAAGTGAACAAGAGAACCGGTGACAATGATTCATATTCACATTCCGGGCTCTCTGCACAAGACAACACGCGAAAGGCTAATGCAAGCAGCCTCTGCTGCATCGCCTGTAGTAAGTGGAGGTGCTTAGCAACACTTCACGGCAATACTGAGGAGGTCAGCACAAGCATGTACAGTATTCATGGCCTTCATGGCTGGTAGGAGCACCAGCATTAGAGAAATTAGTGCAGTCATGTGGGCTATCATGGCTAACACCCATGGCTAATACACCCTTTGACACTGGGGTGATGGTCAATCAGTACCAGAGCAACATAACCCAGCATATGTTGGGTTTTGGATACTGGTATGATGGTCAGCCAGAACCAGACCAGTACCAGACCAGCATATTTGGACACTTGGATGATGGTCAGCCAGTACCAGAGGAGCATACCCCAGCATATGTTGGGTTTTGGATACTGGTATGATGGTCAACCAGTACCAGAGGAGCATACCCCAGCATATGTTGGGTTTTGGACACTGGTATGATGGTCAACCAGTACCAGAGGAGCATACCCCAGCATGTATTGGGTTTTGGACACTGGTATGATGGTCAACTAGAACCAGACCAGTACCAGACCAACATATTTGGGCACTTGGGTGATGGTTAACCAGTACCAGAAGAGCATACCCCAGCATATGTTGGGTTTTGGACACTGGTATGATGGTCAACCAGTACCAGAGGAGCATACCCCAGCATATGTTGGGTTTTGGATACTGGTATGATGGTCAACCAGTACCAGAGGAGCATACCCCAGCATGTATTGGGTTTTGGACACTGGTATGATGGTCAACCAGTACCAGAGGAGCATACCCCAGCATGTATTGGGTTTTGGACACTGGTATGATGGTCAACTAGAACCAGACCAGTACCAGACCAACATATTTGGGCACTTGGATGATGGTTAACCAGTACCAGAAGAGCATACCCCAGCATATGTTGGGTTTTAGACACTGGTATTATGGTCAACCAGTACCAAACCAGCATAACCCAGCATATGTTGGGTTTTAGACACTGGTATGATGGTCAGCCAGAACCAGACCAGTACCAGACCAACATATTTGGACACTTGGATGATGGTTAACCAGTACCAGACCAACATAACCCAGCATATGTTGGGTTTTAGACACTGGTATGATGGTCAGCCAGAACCAGACCAGTACCAGACCAACATAACCCAGCATATGTTGGGTTTTGGATACTGGTATGATGGTCAGCTAGAACCAGACCAGTACCAGACCAACATATTTGGACACTTGGATGATGGTTAACCAGTACCAGAAGAGCATACCCCAGCATATGTTGGGTTGTAGACACTGGTATGATGGTCAACTAGTACCAAACCAGCATAACCCAGCATATGTTGGGTTTTGGATACTGGTAATGATGGTCAGCTAGAACCAGACCAGTACCAGACCAACATAACCTAGCATATGTTGGGTTTTGGATACTGGTATGATGGTCAACCAGTACCAGAACAACATATTTGGACACTTGGATGATGGTCAACCAGTACCAGAGGAGCATACCCCAGCATATGTTGGGTTTTGGACACTGGTATGATGGTCAACCAGTACCAGTGGAGCATACCCCAGCATAAGTTGGGTTTTTGACACTGGTATGATGGTCAACCAGTACCAGAGGAGCATACCCCAGCATATGTTGGGTTTTAGACACTGGTATGATGGTCAACCAGTACCAGAGGAGCATACCCCAGCATGTGTTGGGTTTTGGACACTGGTATGATGGTCAACCATCACCTCACCAGCACCAAACTATCACCCGGTTATACTGGTATGCTGGTATGTAACCCTGTTACTTGTATTCCTTTACTACCCAACCCTGATTATGATGGTATTTAAATATTAAAATCTTTTAGATATGAAACGCTTGGTTGATGTAAGCAGTCGACGCTGGCTGATGGAGAAGACAAAGCAAAGTATGGAACCAGCAACATCTGAGCTTCAACAGTGTAGATGAATGTGGGCTCACTATTTGGCAGGTGGTGAGTCCCTGCTACCCTTGTAATTTATGTTTTCTTCTGCAGGGTTGTGAAATCCCATCGCAGGACCCTGTTTGCATTTTAATATGGTTCCTGAAGCTTGAGAAGAGCCTGGTTTTCTTTTTGTGCACTGCGAAAGATTAAAGGGACCACGTCCTACTTTACTCCTGTACCCCCCCCCTCAAAATCCCCCACCCCACCCCTGGGGGTCACTTCTGATGTTTGTGTGAGTTTATGAACCCAAAACACTCATAATTCATTCAGTCCTTTTTTTTACATGACCCTTTTATCCCTTAGAACTATACGGCCTGCTTTGGTTACCGCCCCTTTACGACTGATATATGCAAATATGCAAATAAGCTCAGCTCTCTGATCTGGCTGCCCTTCCTGTGTTGTGTCTTGTTCAAAAAAGCAGAGCTGAAACACATCAGTACCACTGCAACCACTTAGCAACACATGAGCTACCACCTGAGCTACCACCTGAGACACCATCGCAACCATCTGGGATACCATTGCAACTGCCTAGCAACTACCAAGCAACACCCTAGCAAACTCCTAGCAACACCATAGCAACCACCAAGTAATACCCTAGCCACATCCTAGCAACCATCTAGCAACATTGTAGCAACCACCTAGCAGTACTCTAGCAACCACTACCAATTCCCTAGCAACCACCAAGCAACACCATAGCACCCATCTAGCAGCACCATAGTAACTCCCACACAATACCCTAGCAACCACCAAGCAACCACCCTAGCAGCCCCAAAGTAACTACCTAGCAACCTCCAGGGAACACCCTAGCGACACCACAGCAACCACCTAACAACACCCTAGCAACCACCAAGCAGTACCCTAGAAACACATCTAGCAGCACCATAGCAATCACCAAGCAACACTCTAGCAGCACCACAGTAACCACTAAGTAACCACTAATCAACGTCCTAGGAATCATCAAGCAACACCCTAGCAACCACCTAGCAAAAACCATCGCACCCTAGTTTTATGGACTGTTTTCCTCTTTCGGATGGGTGTTCATTAATACTCTGGCCATTTTGGGATTTCCACACAAAGGCATTAATTAAAGTGATTTATTAGCATTTGGGCCGAGCGAAATCAGCGCGCTATTTCAGGCCGAATTGTGAAATGATGTCTGGGTAAGACAATGGTTTGCTATGCAGCTGTTTTCTTGTCCCACAAATTTTGAACGTGCACCAGTTCCTAAAAGACGCCCGTAGGAAAATGCCAGCCTCGTATGAATCACTGTCACTTAAACACAACGCACCAGCTCTGCAAACTCCAAACTGGGTGCTCTGGGAGCGCTGGAACAAACGATGCCAACATCTACCAGATGTTTGAGTCAGAGGTGGAGAACTTTGGGAGCCATCAAACAGTTTAAGAATTTAGATCGGTAAAAAGCAACGCTAGCGTTTATTAGGCTGACTAATGTGACGTCCTGTTTTCCTGGACACGTCCTCTTTTGGGGATGTGAGAAATGCGTCCTTGCGGAATTCCTGAATTTCTCATTGATTTCACATCAGTGTTTGCATCTACAGTCACCGCAGATTTACACAGCCTCTTTAAGCCCCGCCCTCTCACCACTGTATGTGGTACTCCATATGTACCTGCATCTACATGCAGCCATTGGTCAAACTGCTTCCCAGAGAGATAAGGCGTCCATGATTAACATGATACAGGAACTTTTCCTGTTGTAAAATATATATTTATAGTTATGTAACAGGGTGGTAAAGGTAACATTTGTATTGATTTGACATGGGCTATGAATGCTTATGTATGTATGTATGTATGTATGTTAAGACCTACTTGAAGTTCCCAGCCACAAGATTCCCTCCGGGATGTCCCCAGTGTCGTCTTCTTCTGAAAACCAATATATGCTCACCCTACATTTGTGGACTGGCTGTCCAGCTGATTGACTCATTGTTGAGTCTCAGCATTGCTTGCTGTGCTGTGGCTGTAACAACTGCAGAGGACACAAAGCAGACCAATTTATCAAGACTGAAAGCAGCAATAAATGGCTTGTTACCATTACGGGCCACGACTGTCCTACAAAACCAAAAACCACTTCATCAGCTTCAGCTCGCGTCTCCTTTCAATCCATGGTTTATACAGCAGAAATATGGAGTGGTCTTATGTTAAAATGAGGGTTGTGTAGTTTATATACCCACAACTGTCCAAATCCAGCTCTACACAGGCCGTTCTTACTGCGCCTTTAAGACTGCTAGATATATCTGACCTCTGCTTGATTGGCTGCCTTGAAATTCAGCTCGGTTCCAGGTTCAGCTCAGCTTTCAGTTTAGTTCTCAGTTCATCTCAGGTCTCGATTCATCTCAGTTCTCTGTTCAGCTCGATTCTTGATTCAGCTTGGTTTTCAGTTCAGCTTGGTTCTTGATTCAGCCTAAATCTTGATTTAGCCCAGTTCTTGATACAGCCCAGTTCTTGATTCAACATGGTTCTTGATTCAGTCCAGTTCTTGATTCAGTCCAGTTCTTGATTCAGCATGGTTTTCAGTTCAGCTTGGTTCTTGATTCAGCCCAGTTCTTGATTCAGCATGGTTTTCAGTTCAGCTTGGTTCTTGATTCAGCCTAAATCTTGATTTAGCCCAGTTCTTGATACAGCCCAGTTCTTGATTCAACATGGTTCTTGATTCAGTCCAGTTCTTGATTCAGTCCAGTTCTTGATTCAGTCCAGTTCTTGATTCAGCATGGTTTTCAGTTCAGCTCGGTTCTTGATTCAGCATGGTTTTCAGTTCAGCTCGGTTCTTGATTCAGCTTGGTTTTCAGTTCAGCTTGGTTCTTGATTCAGCTCGGTTCTTGATTCAGCATGGTTTTCAGTTCAGCCCAGTTCTTGATTCAGCTTGGTTTTCAGTTCAGCTCGGTTCTTGATTCAGTCCAGTTCTTAATTCAGCTCGGTTCTTGATTCAGCATGATTTTCAGTTCAGCCCAGTTCTTGATTCAGCCCAGTTCTTGATTCAGCATGGTTTTCAGTTCAGCTCAGTTTTCAGTTCAGCTTGGTTCTTGATTCAGCTTGGTTCTTGATTCAGCCCAGTTCTTGATTCAGCTTGGTTCTTGATTCAGCTTGGTTCTTGATTCCGCCCAGTTCTTGATTCAGCTTGGTTCTTGATTCAGCTTGTTTTTTTTTTAGTTCAGCCCGGTTCTTGATTCAGCTCGGTTCTGAATGAGCCTCAAAATGGGCCTCCAGTTCTGTAGTCCTGTGGGCCAGGCATCAGTCGGATGATTGTTAAGCAGGTGTGGTGCTGTCTTACACCCCTGCCAGAAAGCTTGGCACCAGGGGTTCTATCAAGGTTCTGTCCCTTTACAGCAGTGGTGGGGAACTGAGGGCTGGAGTCTAGCACTGTTGGTTCATTTTTCCAGCTCTAAGACTCTTACTAGACCTGGCAGTTCACGGGGGAGTTGAATGAGGAGTGCCTGACCAGGAGATCCGAATGGACTCAGTTCTACGGCTTTACATGCCGAGGCTTTTTTGCCGAGCTTTTGTTGGGCTCCCACAGTTCCAGTCCATCTCCAAACTCCAAACCCGCCATGCGTTTCGGAGCGAGATTAGATGCATCTGCTGCTGTGGAAACAGTTGTAATGGAAGAGGCCGGTGCTTTCCAGAGCTCTTGAAAAAAAGCCCATCTGCTTCTCTCCGGCTCTGAGAAGTGGACGCCGCGAGGACAGGAACCACTCAGATGAAACTGATCTCCACATCATCTCCTGCGTCCATTCTGAAACGATGTCGTCCCCTACCTCCCAAACCCTCCACCCCCACCCCACCCCACCACGGGCCCCAGCCATGAAAGGCACTGGAGTGGAGAGAATAGCCGTCACATTTTGACCCCCGCCATTTCATCTCTCTGTGAAAAGGTGCGAAACATGGAGCGATTTCAATCTGCCGGGATGACCCTGTCGATCGGGGAAGGCACTGCTTGACAGATGGACGTTTCGGGGCATCGGCGTCTTGGGGCGTTACTTTGTGGAGGCACTGAACTGTCAAAAACGATGAGGCAGCAACGTAAGACTGAACTGAGCGAGTCTGTCCTTGAACAGCACTGAGAATGGACAGCTCGCACATGTCCAGTACTTACGGTCATTACAGGAGGTATAAAACACAAATTAATTAAGAATCCATATTCTGTGACACCTCAAACTGCTCTGCGACGCCACCTCTGTGTTCGAAGGTTAGACAATGTTGGGGTGTTTCTGCAACAGCTGGAACTTTTTTTTAAAGCCAGTTACGACAAACTTTCGCAGGCCGCGCTGCCTCGGAAAACGGCCGTAAGGAAGGCTGGACCAGGACCACCGGCAGCCGACTGGAAGACTGGTGCAGTTAGCAAGCTAGTTCTAACCAATAGGGATGCTCGGTTGGCTGGATCTACCTTTTGATTATTTAAATTACAGACTCTGGTCTCTAACAAAGACCTTTGTTGAGGTCCGTTTTCTCGAAATGCGGACAGGCCAACGTGCCCGCAGCTGCAGATCCATTAATACTACGCCCCCCCCTTGTTCCCCAGAACATACGCAGCACTCTACGCCCAGAGGAATATTAAAAAAACACACAATGCAGATTTGTGTTTGTTTGCTCGAGCCTCATTAGAGGAAGAAATGGCCCATGACCAATTCCAAACGTGCGTCCTCCAGAACCAGAGTGCCGTTTTTGTTCTAATTGAGCGCTTGTCTTGTAATTCGGCTCCCAGAAGAGAGGAAAGCGCTCGCGGCCCCAAACAGTGTGACACGAGATCGTCAGCGAACAGAAATGGCCTAATCAAATTTTAATTGTGCGGTAGATACAGAAGGGTGTAAACACAGCAAGTGAGAGACCATTTGTTTGAAATGGCTCAGTAGAGGCGGCCCGGCACAACTACAAAGGACCCATTCCAGCATGTGCTCCCCATTAACGTACCGGAGGGCCGGACCTGACAGTTTAAACGCTATTATGATCTGCAGAGCTTCCAAATGTGGAGGAAAAGAACAGTAACAATCCCCCAAACAGAAATATCTTGTATATCATAAAGGATTGAGCATATTTATTTTTCTATATATTATATACTATACACTATATGTACAAAAGTATTGGGATTGTATGTTGTTAAATATATGGGTTACACATATATGTTTGTATACGTTATACGTTTAAACTATATGTATCATATTCAATAATGGTCGATTCCGAATAAACTGGCATATATATGACATATATTTTTTTATATGTTGAGTATATTGAAATTATGAAGAACAGTAACAACCCTGCCATACAAAAATATATATATGACCATATATACAGATATATCATAAGGTATTAAACATAAATATATATATATTAAATATATACATATATATATATATATATATATATATATATATATATATATATATATATACTTGACATATAATACTATTTTTGTTTGTAATTAAGGAACATATGTGATATATATACATACATACATATATACACATGCAAATATATAGTTGTCATGTATATCACAATATACATTCCAATATGTGAATATTGACAAATGTTGATATAAAGAAGTTCCATCTTTTTTAAATATATGTTTATTTTATTTTAAATATATATTGCCATATATCAGATCTCCATTCAAACCAGATCTTTTCACAGCTTATTATCATGAGCAGCTTAATGAGCCGCCTGACTGGCACGCAAGCTCGATTTCTGCTAAAGTGCTTTTCCATTTCAGCAGAACGAGCAAATCGGGGAACGGAGAGTTATTTTAGGGGAGAAAATGTTCATTGATCAAGGAGGGCTGGCATGTAAATTCTGATTCGTATGGGCGTGTGGTCTGACCCAGGGGCCTGGTTGGCTGGAGGAATCCATCACTATTGGCACTTGGGTCTGATTACCGCCGGAACCGCCAGCGTTTCATAGACCAGCCATAGAGAAAACTGTCTCGACCTCTTTGCTAGCACATCACTCAGAGTGGCGCGACAGCGCTCCGGTGTTGTTATGGAGTCACCTTAGCTTAAGCTGTCGAGCTGAAATGCTAGCCTCCAGCCCCAAACGCCACTCAAGTGCACAGCACTATTCGGGACTTTTAAAGGAGCGCTTCACTTAAAAATGCTAATGTAGCCTGCCTGTAAGAACAGGTTAGCATTCAGCCTTTAAACAAGTGCCTACGAATGCATTTGTTGAGTATTTTAAGATGTATAAATAGTAAGTATGTGACTTTGGTTGGGGTGAAAAATGTTGAATGCCATTCCGATGTGAGTTCAGCTAAGGAAGTCCAGTTTATTTGTGAGAAAGCAGTTAGCTTTTAGCCTAGCACAAGTTTAACCTCCCCTTCTGCGGATAATGGCACTGGAAAAGCCGCGCTGACAAGGCCTCCCAGCCAACATGCTCATGTGTGGCTCACATGGTTGGAACCTGGGCTAGGTGGTTTCCAGGTGGGCATGGGCTCTGAGTGGGTTTTTACTGGGACCCAGCCGGGCCTCCCAAATGGGCCCTGTCATTACAGTCACCTTAATTTCACCATCTAGGCCCCATGTGCAGTGTACAACCCCTGCTGGTCCCTGGTGGGCATCCAAACATGGGGCCAACATGAAACCCTAGGACAAAACGTTCTGGCTCCCAGTTGGGCTATCCATACAGAACCCACAAGGACATGCTGGCTGGGCCGGTACCCGCAGCATACCGTATTTCCAAAACTAGCAGAATCTGGAGTCGACGAGCGTCTCTCCAGAATCAACGATACCAAATCTGAACAATACCGACACGTTTTACCCTATCGCCAGCTGTGACTAGGGGTTTGTCTAGGGGGCGGGGTCTATACAGATATACTGTATGATGGCAATGAGTGTAAATGCCACACCCTAAGATAATTTAAGGTGGCCATGATACACTTGGCCTATCTACAATGGCCTATCTGATCCAACAGTGCTTTAACCAGGCCTTACCTTGATGACAATCCTCACAGACACGTCTGTCATCGTCAAGCTTTCTACAACACATCTCTTCCCAAAACATCCACTGTAGCCCTCGATCTATCACTATTGTCGCAAATGCAGATTCATCCAGCTGTAAGCAGAGATGCACAGCCATCCATCAAAACAAGCAGCACGGGATGGATGAGTTGACTGAAGGTTGGAGACTTGGAGACTCCACACACAGAATCCATCATTATGCAGTCCAGGCAGCTAATAAAGAAGACGGTGGTGTATTTAATGCCCTGATTTAATCGGCCTAAAAAAACAAGGTCTAATCACTCGCCTTATTGCCTGTGGGCCGCAAAAGCCTGAGCCCATACGCAACAATTAAGTCCAAATAACCTCAATGTGTCTCTAATACTGGAAATAACAGCCTTGCTAAGCCCTTAATGGGCACATCAAGTTCTGGAGTTCAATTGTGTAACTTCTGAGTGTAAACAGAAGGAGGCAGCCTCGAGGCCTGCCGTGCACCAGTGTTTGAACTGAGCTCTTATCACTATCGCTCGCATTAACCAGAAGCTCTGTGAAAGGGGAACATGTCTCCAGGCTGTCTATGAGCTCCCTCAGTGGAGCTTAGCATTCCACTTACCACCCCAATTCTCCCAATTCTGTACTACTAAGCCAGACAGGCCAGGCCTGGGTGCACAATGCCGTGCTTTACCTCCCTTTGAATGTGTCATGAGCAACACCTGGGAGGTCCATGGGGTCAGAGATTGCTCAGCCAGGGCTGTGGGTGCAATACCTAGGCTAGCAAACCCAGCTAACTTGTCCATGTGGGGCCTGTATGGCTAAATTTACTGGGAAAGATTTTTGAGTTTTGACCTCTGGCTTCACAAATGAAACCCCACACATGCATCCCACCAGGGCCAGCGATGGGACCAGGAGGGGTTAAACATGGGCCTCATCTGTGCTGTACACTATACAGTGGGCCTGAATGGGCCCCATGTTGAGATTAGCGTGGGCTATAACGATGAGGCCTATTTGGGAAGACATTTACAAACCCACTCAGAGCACATACCCACCTGGAACCCACCTAGGTCACGTTCCACCCATGTGAGCCCTACATGAGCATGTTGGCTGGGAAATTTGGTGCAACATTTGGTGGGTGCAGGTTTGCGCCGGTTCTTAGCCTCCGAAGACTGGATTGTAGAGGCCTTGGCTGTGCATGAATGCCTGGAACATGCAGCACAACACTATTCTCTGGAATGACATTAGAAACCGCAGCAAACATAGACCTAGCGAGAGCTGCACCTTGAGAGCGACCTGCTTCCTCGTTTGCGGTCAAACTCCAAAGGTGCGAAAACATAGCTGTCAAGGAAGTGACATCATCTGTCAAGTCAACTCTCTCAGGCCCAGCTTGCGCTGCAGGTGGCTGGGCTGCCACGTTGCTTCGCATGGGAAATGAAAGAGGCCTTACAGGAAGCCTCTCGCTTTCTTGTAAGTGCTTGAGAACTCGGGAGATCCCGGTCATAACATCCGCACGCCATCACCCAGCAGATAAACAGCTTTAATCGTATGAGAAAACAGCTGCTTATAAGAAATGGTCTCGATATCGGGCTGTGATCATGCTGGTGACCACAAATAGGCTCATAAAAAAGGGAAGGGCAGTTATTGGTTAGGAGGGGGGGAGGGGGGTGCATTTTGTGTTTACGGCCTCTGCGACTAATCAGGAACCTGCTGGAGGTGTGCGCTAGGCCTCGTCCGCTAGCATAATGGAAGTGCAGCCTAAACATCGGTAAGGCATGTCATGACCAAACCAACACCACTTCATCATGTACACCAGTCAGTCATACCATATAAACCTCCAGCTCGGTCTGAAGGTGTCCTGCAAGAGCAAGTCGTTGGCAGCAGCTCCTGTAAATTGTGAGGTGGGGCCTCCATGGATCACATCAACGAGCAACGAGCCTTGGGCACCCATTGTTGGTTGTCCTTTCTTGGGCCACTTTTGGTAGGTACTGACCACTGCATACCGGGAACAGCTCACCTCACAAGATGTTTTGGAGATGTTCTGACCCGGAGTCGTCTAGACGTCACAGTCTAGTCTCAGGTTCTTACGCTTGCCCATTTTTCCTGCTTCCAACACCAACTGTAGATCCCACCCCCTAGTCTAATATGTCCAGTTGGTCGGTTATACGCTGGCCTTAACCAAAACATACAGCTATGAGATAGCATTAGCTTGTCTGCTAGTGTCTGTAGTGATTTTTTTGGGACGTCCTCTAGTTCATCTCAGCAAAACTAACCTTTTACCGCTGAGATGTTCATTTTTTAGTTGGGGACACCAACATTTTACTAGGACATGGGTCCCTAGGTGATGTCCCTGTTGTATAGCCTTACAGGTTTCCCTTATTTATAGGCGAGTATCAGTGGCGTGTTTTGCTGTTTGCCTGATATTTGGCATTTCCCCACTGTCCACTCCTTTGCAGATGCTGTTAGCTACTCCTAAACCACACCGTCCTGCAAAAAAGTATCACCTGAATGACTGCTTCCTAAAACACCCTAATATTTTTTGGGAGCACTGTTTTGAACCTGTGCTGAAATCCGTCACTGCCTTGGGTCTTAGCAAGGTTCATCTAGGAGAACCTTAAGGCCTGTAGACCATAGAGGTTTCTCAGGTGTTTGCAGCCTCCAGGAGAACCCTTTTCTAAACCTTATAAACACGGCATGGCGCAATGCTCCTATCTGGGACGCCGATCTGGGATTGGCATCAGTCAGCATGTAAAACCAGCCCTCCGAGAGAGAGAGAGAGAGAGAGAGAGAGTCTCCCGCTGCGGATGATGAAAAAGCAGCTATGGGTAGAGAGGCGCGATAGGAGGCCTAATTGCATGCCACCGCCGCGTTCGTGAAAAGATGAGAGCAGGCCTCTCCGCGAGGAACCACTCACTTCCAGCCTGTGTTCTCCTTTTTCCCTGCACCAAGAAAAAAAGGTGCTCTCCTGATGGCTGAGGACCCCTCTGACAAGCAAAAGCCAGCTGTGAGAGCGTTCCCAGGCTCAGCACAACATGGCGGCGTTCTGCAAGCGAAGCCGGGAGCCTTTCGGTTCGAGTCCGACAGGTTAACGGCAGCGCTGGCGCCAAGACGAGGTCTGCAGCTTCGCTTTAACGAGCTGTCGAGACAGGAAGGAGGCTCTTCGCGTCAGCACATTTCAGTTTCAATTTCTGTCCATCTCACAGTTCCCCTTCTCCACCCCCCTCCACCCACCCCCCTCTGCCTAGGCCTCATTTGAAAGGAGACGTTTGACAGCGTTAACAAATGGATCACGGCTGACTGAAGCTTTGATGTGAGCGAGTAATGAACGAGGCTTCTGGAGGAGGAGGAGGGCTTCTGAACGTCTTCAGGTCTCAGGATCTGCTCAGACAAAAACCACACCCATCAGTAAGAGCGCTACCTCACCGCCGGCCCTGTTTCCAAATGAGGAACTGGCCTTGGAACTGGTCTCTTGGTTTTCAGGCCAGGACGGAATGGTTGGACGTCACAGTGGCAGTGCTGGAAGTGCACACATGAGGTGACCTAGGCAATTTGAAGGGCCCCTCACGGCCCAACACCAACAATGTGACTGTTCCTCTTTTTTTCAATGGGTAAACCAACAGTGAGGCTTAGAGACTTGGGCCTAGTTTTGCCGGACCCCCATTGGCTGCATAAAAAAGGTTCTGTGGCTTAAAATGACCTCTATTACGTTTCCTGTAGCACTTCCTGTCACCCAGTCTGTTAAAGGACTCAAGCCTTAAGATGCAGACCCCATATTTACTAGTTTTTAGGGCCCAGGACCTCATCAACATGGCTTGTGACTAACACCAAGGTAGCGATGCTGGACGAGGCTGTCAGTCGGCATGGTTAGCGATGCTGAACGAGGCACAATAGTGAGGCTAACACCATGGTAGCGATGCTAGGTAAGGCCAGCTGCCTGCATGGTAGCGACTCAAACATCACAATAGCAAAGATAATGGCATGGTAGCTATGCTAATGCGAGCAGTAGCAATGCCAACACCATGACAACGATGCAAATGCTGCAGTAGCACTGCTGGCTGAGGCCGATGGCTAAGTCGACATGCTATCTCTATACAGACTTTGACGGGTAGGTCCATCAGTCAGTCAGTAAGCGAAATTGCCTCCTCCGGACCGGCCTGCTGGGCGGCTCAGCGAAGAAATCCTTAGATCTAGTTTTACTAGCCCATTTACCACCCTGTTATTTTACCTCTGAATGAAATGGGCTCTAATTATTCCCAAGTCTTCCCAGATAGTGCTGCTGTCCTCTCTGGGTGCTCTCAGTGCCGTCTCTGCATAGTGTGAGGTTGGCTAGCTTAAGAAATTGCAGTATGGTCTGGTAGGGTTAGCTGTTTGACCTAGCATCCGGCTAGTTTCATCAGCTTATCCTCAATGCGTGCCTCATTTTCCCTGCTGGCTGTAGCGCCAGGCTAGCTTCCATATTCACTCCCATATTTTGAAATTTAGCCTCGGGAGGCTTTCGCTAGTGGGCTGGATGTGGGCACATTTTGGAGGCGTAAATGAAATTAAGTGGAATAGCCTCGCTAATTAGGGCAGAGTTTCTTTTGAAAGGCGACACAACAGCGTTTGCAGTTCTTGGTAGGTCAGTTCACTGGATTTTACGTTGTGAGCCAAGTGAGCCGAAACGAGACGAACAGACGCTAATAAACATCTGTTTTTAGCTGACAGATGCTGGATGCACAGAGAAGGAAGTTTCGCTGCAGTTCCACTTTTTTGTTCTTGCTAATGTTTGAACCTTGGTTGCTCTTTAAGCTCGGTTTAACAGTCTCAATGCAACAGTAATCTGAACGAGGTCCTCATTGTAATGATTACCAGAGTTCCTCAGCGATTTTAGCCACTGTGGTAGAAATGCTAACACCATGGTAGCGATGCAGGCCGAGACAGGTAGTCAATGTGGTAGAAATGCTAACTGGTAGTGATGCTGGGCGAGGCTTGTAGTCAATGTGGTAGAAATGCTAACGCCGTGGTAGCAATGCTGAGTAGCTGGAGTAGTAGCGTTGCTAGTGCCACGGTAGTGATGCTAAAGTCGCCTTAGTGATGCTTGGCCAGAGATGCTGGGCAGCGGTACTGATGCCAGTGGCCGCTTTGTGCTAACTGTAGTCCTCAGTAGGCCGTCAGTAGCAAACAAGAGGCAGTCCATCAGCGAGGTCAGTAGGTCAGTCAGTCAGTAAGCGAAATAGCCTCCTGCTAGACAGTCCGGCAAAAGTAATGAGCTATAATAATTAATAATAATTAATAAGTCTATGTCCTAACTCGGCTCGACTACTTAAAAGTCTTGCTCTTGACCCGGCTCTTGACTACAACACTAGAACATCCACCATGTTTTGGGCCACTGGTCTCACCTCATTCCCTCACATAACCCTACAGTATGTAGGCCTTCATAAAGGCTTATTATAAAGGCTTGCTGACGTCAGCCATCATAACTGCTCATGTAGGTTTATGGCTGTCGTCTCCAAAGGCAACAACCCTGTCACAGTACAGCCGAGGAGCTGAAAAAAATCGTATCAGTCTTAGGATCTCCTCGACGGCTGACGTTAGAAGGCCGCGGTTCCTCTGCAGTCAGTCTTTGTACGCTGTGGCTTTGATTGAGACGCTACTCTTGACTTTTTTTCGTTTGAGGATGCCTCTATTCCCCGCTGCCGCCTGTCCCGTCCAAACCGATTTGTCTTCGGTTGCAATGCAGCTGCACGGGCAACGGCCGGGAAGAAGGGAATTCGGGAGGTGTCACTCCCCGTCAATTTGTTTGACCCCTGAGTGTTCTAGTGGGGCTGTGACAAATGGATGGCTCAAAAGTTCGCCAGTCGAAGTTGCCCTCCAGATTAACAAAAAAAAAAGAAGCTCGTAAGCAGTATCGTATTTTGATTAAGTCTTCGGAGTAATGGGATGTGTAGTTAAGCATCGTTGCGTGAAATTAATGACGGGAATGGAGTCCAAAAAGTCAAAGACGTTCTGATAGTGGCTCGGAACTGGTAATTACAGCCGCCCAAGGAAAAAGGGCCAATTTAGGAGATCTCATGCTGGAATATTTGGTAGTTTTACGGATTTTATGTATCCGGGCAAATTCGGCTTTTCTAAGAGACGTGAAAAAATGCTAAGCCTTTACCAGGGAAATCACAGGGAATAGCAGTAGGTGCAAAATGAGGCCTAGATGACTCCTCATAGGTAGTAATAAACCCGGATTGACCCCCTTTTTCACCGTAGCACAGTAGTAGTAATTGAATAAAATGTAATTGGAACTATTACAGTACTATTATACTGTACTGGAGTTCCAGGGGTCTAGGGCTATGGAAGGAGCTTAGTATTGTCGGTGTAGACCTATTCCAACCGTCCAAAAACACACATGGCAGGCATGGTAAACATGGAAAGGCTATGAAAGTGCCCCCTAGGTATTTGTGAGGGAGTAAGTAAGTGTATGTGTGTGTGTGGTACCCTGCAAAGGACTGGTGCCCCTGTGCCCAGGGGGTACTCCTAACTCACGCCCAGTGATTCCACCAAGGCTCCGGAATCCACCGCGACCCTGACGAGGAACAGGTGGATAAGAAGATTGAGGAATGAAGCGATGATATTCTTGTCCGCTTCTTCCTGGTCTGCATCTTGGTGGATCCGGAGCCTACCTGGAATCACTGGCAGGCGCAAGGCAGGAACACCCCTGGACAAGGCGCCAGTCCATCGCTGGGTTCCACGCACTGCCATTCACTCACAGGAACTGGAAAACCTGGAGAACACATCAGACTTCACACAGACATCATGTCACATCATGGTCTAAAAACTAGGTATGGAACTCTTTCCAAAGAAACATGGAAATGCTAAGCTTATACCAGTGAAAAGGTCACAGGAAATAGCAGTAGGTGTAGAATCAAGGCTAGCTGATAACCCAGATTGACCCTCTTTTTCACAGTAGCCAGAATTGCCCCCCAGATTTTGGAGTCCCCTAATTTTTACTTTTTTATTTAATTAATTTTTTTGTTTAAATTATTTTGAAATTATTTTTTATCAATTACATTATAAAATATTGTTTTATTTCAATTATTTTTTAACTAAATTATTTTGTAAACATTTTTTTAAACTAAATTATAAGTTTTTATGTAACAATTTAAATGTAATTGTTTTTCTAATTTGTTTTATATTTATTTATTTTTAAAATGTAATTATTTTATAATCAAATTATTTTTACATTAAATCATATTTATTTATATTTTTATGACATAAAAAAAATAATTGGCCAGTGCACACAGCTCCAGCACAACAATTTCAAACTGTAACTCTATTTAAAATATATATTTATGAAACGTAAATAGCAAACAGTGAAAAGTTGAATTTGGGGGAATTCTAACTGTATTATGTAAAAGCTTTCAAAGTGGACGTTATCAACATGCTACTGTTCTTATATCACATATTATCATATATACTGTATCTCTTTATCATCTTTCCTCAGGATCATTACTTTCGTTTCTGGCACCAGCAGCAACAGAGAAGGATGAGGTGCCCCCTTCAAATGCTGACGAAGGTGAGAGTAGGTTCAATAATCCACTTTTAACTGCTTATTTTAAGTGAAGTTAAGAATGTTTACATTTCACAAATCTGTTTTTGTTGGTGTTTGATTATTTAGAACATAATGTTGATGAACGCTGGTTGGAGGGGCCCCCCTGTGAATTTCTGCCAAGGGCCCCAACAGACTCTAGAGTCAGTCTAGAGAAATAACGGTACGGATGAAATATTTCGGTACAGTTTTTGCAGCTGTGGCAGGGGAGAGGAAGTAGCATTCATCTTATTTCTCTGGTGTTTTGTGTGTGACATGTGAAGCAACGTGTGTAAGTCTATGTTTACCAGGCTTTACCTCAACCCACAACTTCCAGAATGCCTCATGATGCCTCAAGGACGCCAGCATTTTGTTTTTAAATGATTTCTATTTCTAATTTCACTCAAATTTTCCAATTCTACCCAATTTGGAAGGCCGGTTACCCAAAACCCAATCACTAGCCATACCCCCAGCACACTAGGAGGGTGAAGAACTGTGGCTGATGCAGCACCGCTAGCTAGCCAGCACTCGCAGGAAAGCATGGCTCCCCAGCTCTGATACAACAGCTAACAGACACCTGTGCTGACCGACATCACACTAGGAGGCAACACACCCCTGAGAGAAGGCGGCCAGTTGTGCTCTCTCTGATCCCGGCTGCTGATGGCGAAAACAGCATGACCCAGAATTCAAAGCAGGGATCCTCAGGTCATCATGGTGGTGCTGTGGCAGCGCTGGACCACTCAGAGCCCATCAGCTTCCCAGCCTTTTTGACTGAACTCTGCGTTTTAAAGAACTACATGCTGACCTACTTAGAGTGATCTAAGTTTCAACACATCAGCTGCATTTTGAGCAACAAACAACACTGAACAACAGTGGGCCAGTGGGTCACCACAATTCCACGTGTCAACCTAAGCAGCTTCTCTGTCATGAGAAGCCTTGAGAAGCTTTCAAATAACCATCAAAACAGATCAGAAGGAAGGAAGGCCGACTACTGATCAACCAAATTAAAACACATACGATTATGGTCGGAAGCTGATGTAGAACTCAGCATGGGCATGAATGTCACGGCAATATCAGGCTTTCAGTTTTAAAAATATGCTTTTTTTCTAGGGCAGAATGCATTACAATTTTTCTTTAATAGAAAAAAACATATTTGCCGCTAAAGTGAAAATGAGAACAAGGTTGAAATTATACTCACAGGGTCAAAATTATACATACATCCACTCATTCGCTTTAGCATACCTTGTGGAGTCCCACAGGGTTCTAATGTAGGGCCTATGAAACTGCTGTTAATTATGATAGTGCTGTCGTTACTACAGGAAAATGCAGAAATGTGAGCTAATGGACTCTCAGAAGGGTCTAAAGGGTGAGCTCGCCAAGGCCAAGGTTAGTGATCATGATGGGCTACATCTGGTAGCTACTCACTGGTAGCTGTATTGACCACCACACAAATCACAACGGGAACATCCAAGCTGTCCTACTCAGATCCGAGAATGATGATCCAAATCTACGCAAGTCCGAAAGAACCATTTCCAAGATGTGTGTTAGCCTATTAGCTCTATTAGCTGCCAGTTGAGATGGCTGACCTATGGCTGCACCCATGAAAACTGTAACCACTCTACGAAACACTGCAATGGTTACAGTTTGGGAAAAAAGGCCGATAAACACACTTCTAAAAGTAAGTGACCTGCAGGTTTGGGAGCATGAGAACCTTCCGGCCAGTGTAAACTTGGTGCCAGTGCTCAAGGGTTCCCCAACCATCATCTCCAACACCAGCGTCATCTCCAGTATCTATCAAGGTGCATTCGGAACATGTATCGAAGGCTCTGTTGACTTTTCAGAGCTCTATGAGTTGGAAACTCTTTCACAGCAGGTTTACGGTAAACTCTGAGGCACTTCCCCTGACAGGAAGTCACCGTAACAGGTATGGGAAATGACCCCTTAACACACTTCAGAAGTCTGTGCAGTTAAATACGTTTGATGTCCTGGCGTCTGGGTGTCTTCATACCAGAGACAGAAGGAAAGAGAGCGAGGCCGAGAGCGAGCGAGCGAGCGAGCGAGATAGAGGAAGAGCATGGATACCGTTGTCTTTCTGTTTCCTCAAATCAACTTCTCTGCCCCCAAGGAGGAAGCGTATTTCAAAATGCTCGGCGAGACCGAGTTGCGCGCCTCCAGAATGAAAGACGGCAACTCCAGGTATGTTATTTTATTCGTTGTTTTTTAAAGATCTCATTTTGTACAGGAGCCCGTTGCGGTCGGTCGCAAGGGCGCAAGGTGCTGGCTTGTCAAAGATTTGGGACCCTTCAGCAAGGGCATGTAGCAATGCTGTGTGATTACAGCGGGCTGAAGAGACGCTTCCTTTATTGGCATTACTCAACTCTACCGAGGACTAAGGCTAATCCTAGCAGGTTTCATCACAGTAGCGGTGCTCAGCAGTCCCTGGGCATGGTGAATCCGGACTATCCTGCTTTTTTACTCAATGCAGAACCACATCACAGTCTGTAGATGATGGGGGAGGGAAAAAAAATGCTTCAGAAGATACAAGGCCGGAAGGAAGCTTATTTGTCACCTGCCGTCCAAACAGACGGCAAGCTCCTTTACACACTGCTGCACAAAAGGATAGAATAGAATAGTGGGAATTCGATAGCCAAGTGTCAGCAGCAGCAGCAGCAGCAGCAGCGGTGCTGGTGGTGGTGGTGCTGCTGTTGGTCTGGCTGGTATACACGGCACTGATAGCTGTTTGTAGGGAGGTTAACAGCCACAATCCCGCAGTGCACACAGTGCTGCTAGAGCTTCAGGTCAAAAAAATTAACCTTAGCCGAACCTTAAGGAAAAAAACGGTTCTGGTTGACCCAAAGTAAGGCTTTATGTAAAGGTCTGTTGCTGTTATGCACAGGTCCTATATAAGGTTTTGCATTGCGTACAGGAGTGGCTGGTGACAACTTGTGGCCTTCTAGAGTGTGTCAATACTTCCCCTTATCATAGCTATTCTTCTTTTAGCTGGCCTCTGTGAACTAGCACTGGGCTCTTGCAGCTCTGCGCATTACATATGACCCCCAAAAATACAAATTGTTATCTTAGAAAGGGAAATGATCTCAGATGCAGCCTTAATTTTTTTATAATTTATCCCATGGGCAGACATTTTTGTCAAGGTTGGCAAGTTTTAAGCATTATTATCTTAAAAAATAAATAAATAAGTAAAAATGAAGGAGAAAGACAATCTGTCCTTAAAACAAGGCAAGAAAGTTCAAAATATTCTTAAGACCACCTTAAAATGAGAAAAATGATATAAGTTGACTAGATTTGCCTTAAGGCCTTAATGTTAGCGATGTAACAACAATATTAACCCTTAAAAAGCCCCATGTCCCGCCGGCTGAAAGTGTTATTACAGAATAGCCTCGCCAGTTTGCACAGACGTCCCTGTGGTTACTGAGTAATACACTAGTACTAGTAATAAGCCTTAGAGTGTTGATGGGTTAACTGTTACTTCATGACTAAAGGGTTATTAATCTTTTATTAAACAAAACTTTTGCTTTGGTTTTAACCCCAATTTCTAAAAGACAGAAGCTTCTTCACATCGCAGCCCAACCAGAAATTGAACCACCATTAGTTTCCATGCAGCTGTATGCAAACGTTTGGTCACCCCTGTTCAAAATGTACAGTACGCCTTAAGTATGCTGAAGTTCTAGCCGTGTTACTTTTGGACAACGCTTAACCATTGCTGCTTGTTTAGGGGCTTATTTTGGTGGCTCTGTGGTTAGCGCACTGGGCTATTGATAACAGGGTTGTGTGTTCGATACCCCTGTTTCCCCAAGCTGCCGCTGCTGGGCCCTTGAGCAAGGCCCTTAAACTTCTCTGGAATCTCCTCACTGAGATCAAGCTCCACCTGTGTCCAATACGAAGGTGGAATTGTGGTCGTCTTAGCCTCAGCCTATTTGCGTACCTCAAATATGCTGGGGATAAAAAAATATATATTTATATAAAATTTATTTAGATTGATTTGTTTTATATTTATACTTTTATTACATATATTTTATATACTGTCTGTTAAATATGGCATGTAAATGAAATGTAATCTTGCTCTGAAACGTGCAGGCAAATCTCATCTTTCAGTTCGTTTCCTGTAGAGGATTTGTTCGCCGAGCAACAAGATATGACACTCAAGCGGGGGTGTCCAAACTTTTGCATACTGTGGTTATACATAAAACATGCCTGATTTATAATTCGTTTAATTCATTAGAGCACGACCTCTACCAAAGACAAAGGCTAGCAACACCTAAGAAAGACTGGTCACAAACTAAACACAAGGGGAAACACTAATGATAAGGCGGAACTAGAGAGGAGAAGTGGGAGGAGACAGAAGAGGGTGTGGCCAGAAACTGGAATCAGTCTTTCTCAGTCTTTCTCTGCAAAAAATATTTATTGAATCATTTCCAATCATGTTTAAGTAATGGCTTGCATAATGAATATATTAACTAATATATTAGTTACATTAGTTTTTTTGTTTTTTAATTTTTTTTTAATAAACTGTCTCTTATATGGCTCATTGTTTGTCTCTGTGTAGAAATAAGGATAAAGAAAAGGACAAAAAAAGCAGACTCAGTCTTCTGCTGGCCAGGTCTGGATCTCATGAAAACGTCAGCCCAGAGAAAAACCCACCAGTCAAAACCAACAAGTAAGTACAAGTCACTTGTCGTGAAGGTTAACCTTCTTACGACCTGATTCTGGTGTTAGGAGGCCAAAAAATTCAAAAACACACAATGCTAGCAGCACACTGAGCACACAATGTCTGAAAGTACATATAATATATGTTGGATTTGTAAGCATAATGAAGGCTGCCTCTTCAGATGAGCTAATGAGCTAACAGCTATGAGCTAAAAGCTAGCTAACTAATGCGTAGAGGAATACATTTGAAAGTACAGCTCATAATTCAAAAACAGCCGAGGGAAAGCTATAAGCTGCCTCTTCAGATGAGCTAACGAGTTAACAGATATGCGTTAACAGCTATGAGATAACAGCTAGTTAGCTGAGTGGATGTTGGATACTGATGAACATGAGATCATTTTTTCCCTCAGTGGATGATGTGCCACAAGTTAGCTTGTCTGACAGCAGTAAAAGCAGTAATGTGGACATGTTTCCATGGTGTTTGGATTTGCAAAATGACAATGCAAACAATGCTAAGCTGGGACAATACTAACAATGCTAACTTGGGGCATAAAAAGTGGAACATTTTGAATAGATTTGCCAGAAAACACTGGTTAAGGATTTCCAAACCGGTTGTGGTCACCTCCGAAGTTTTTAACTTTAGCTTTTTGGGGTTTTTTTTTGTTATAAATAGTGTAGAATTATCAGAAATGTTTAATTGGAACGTGGCCGACTCGGATGTGACATCATTCCCAGCTCCGACTTCTGAGGTAAATGAAATGCAGCATTAGTTACAGGGCTGCATTTTCAGCTTAGCATTCGCAGATATACAAAATGTATTTAATTAGCATTGGTGCTAATAGCATGAGGACACTAAAGAGAATGTTTTTTTTTTATTAATTGTAGTTTATGTAACAGGGTTGTACTTTCAAGTGACTGTGTTAGTTAGAGTCAGAGTGCAGATAGCTTTTTTTAATACGTTATTTATGTATTATAATACGTACATTTTAGCACGTCAAGCAGTTAATGGAGCACTGGTTGTATCCGAGCACATCCCTAATTTCGACACACTTCAAGTCAGCGGCGTGAAGCGGCTAATCTATTTACGCTTGGAGATTTAGCGTGAATGTGGCATTTCCTAATAAACACGGTGAGCTTCTTTAGACCACTGAGTCCAAACTGACATCTTATCCGTGTGACTTGCAGCATCCCACCTGAGGTGGCTTTGAGATGGAGCGATTCCTTTGAAGATCTGCTGGGTCATCCAGGTGAGATTCTGTTAACTCCGGTCATGCATTGCAGCTTAACATTTGAGGGAGTGCTCTGAAGCCCCATCTGAGATCACCAAACCCCACTGTTTGGTACTCCCCTCTCAAAAAAAACACAAAAACCCACAAAGGAAGAAGGGCTAGCTTTGCGGGTGTCTGTAGCGCTCCTGTGGAGAACTGCAGGGCCGGGGAAGTCGATTAGGACAGCGCAAGACATTTTGTGGTAGTCTGACATTTGCTCAGTACAGCTCAGCGCCTCCCAATCAGCAAACAGAGATAACATTTACTGAAACAGCCCTGATCGTGAGGAAGCTCGCTCTTTGTCTTCGCATGGAGGCCTTAGTGCACACAAACCGACAGTCATCACTTCTGCATTGTACGCTGGATTCAGGCAAACAAACAAGAAAAACGGTCATGTGCGCTTGTTTGAGGCCAGTGGTTCTCAGGTCCGGCCTGAAGCACCACGCAAGCTAACGTGGGCCGATTCTTTTTTTTTTAACTGTAGCTGGTTCAGTTTTGGCCTGCTAAAGAAATGTAGTAATTGAGAGTTTTCTGAATGCCCAGTGCTCATAAGGCTACATAAGCCTTCTATGACAATTCTGCACACAATTCTACACACAAATCTACATAAACGTGCACAAAGGCTTATTCCACTTAGGGCTGGGCGGTATTATTTATTTTAAAATAAATCATTTAAAATGTATAATATAATAAATATAATATAATATAAAATATAATAAAATTGATCAATCAAATATACTGAATAGAATTCTATTAGAAACAGTAGGCCTGTCTTTAAGAGTTAGTTAACTGTTGCTTACTTTACTACTAATACACACATTTAACAACATGGATTTACATCAAATATTTTTAGCGTGTAAAATTGATAATAATAAATAATAAATAGACGGATAAACCTTTATGTTTATGAACTGAAGTTAAAAAAAGAATTACAAATTAAATAAAAATGTGTTTGAATTTATAAATCGGAATTTGGAAAATAAATAAATAAATAGATAAATAGATAAATTAATAAATGTTTATTACTGTGTTTTTTTTTTGTTTTTTTTTGGAATGTGGCCGACTCAGGTTCCAGCTCTGCAATCCGACATTCGCAGACATACAAAATGTGGTTAATTAGCATACATGCTAATAGTCTAAGGACTTTAATTAGAAATGAATTAGAAATGAAATAAAACTGTGTCTAAATTTGTGAATGGAAAATGAAAAATAACACTACGAATATATTTCGTTATTCATTTATAAATATAATACTAAAAAACAGCTTATATTTTGTGCTTTTGATTTTATGCTCCATCAAATAAAATAAAAAAATGAGATGACAACAACGAACTTTTTTGATTGGTGTGACCCAGACGTTCCAGCCTCATTACAGCTCTATTCAGTTTTACTAAGCTTAAGGCTTAGCTGTGAATTAAGACGTCATGGCGGCCGAAAACAACAACGGCAGGATCTTTCATGTGCTGTAGTTTTGTCTGGACAGCCGGTGTACCTCATTTAATAGGGAACTAGTGACGTGCTAAACCTCTTCCCTCACTGTTTGCATCTGAAAAGGTACATGGGCCCGTCGACGGCGGCGTGGCCCTTGCAGCAGAAGGGCGGTGAAAGGGAAAGCGGGTAGAGTCGGGTAGAGTTACTGGCACAGTGGATGAGTCCACGTAAACACTCTCGCCGTGTACCTCGTAGCGCCCCCTTGCTAGGAGCTGTAAAAAGGGCTAGTTAAAAGACAAAACTACAGGACCAGACAAAACTACAGGATCTGAAAGATCCTGCCGATTTCTCGTCTGTTCACTCGTCCTCATCTTTAACTCCCAAGATTTACAACTGACCGATATTTACGCACTGCTTCCCTGCTTCAGATGGAGTGGAGGCCTTCACGAAGTTCCTGCGCACCCAGTTCAGCGAGGAGAACATTGAATTCTGGATGGCGTGCGAGGACTACAAAACCACAGAGTCGGCTACAAAACTGCAGTCCAAGGCCAAGCAGATGTACGCCGTGTTCATCGACGCCGAGGCCCCAAAAGAGGTGTGAGCACTAGCTGATGACTGACCGTATTGCAGCACATTACAAGATCCCCCCTGGGCTTGAGGGCTTTATACCCCTGTAGCCCACACCTATTGTCCCCTCTAGTCCTTTTGTATTGGCAGTACTTCTTTACAGGGACTAGAGAAGCTGTGCATGTGTCTGCAATGGGGGCAATGTAAAGTAGCTGAATGCATGCATTCGTTAGAAGGGGTGTCCATAAATATTTGGACATTTAAACATATGCAAACCTATGCACACAGCAAATCTGCCTGTGTCAGATCAACGCTATTATGAGCGATGATAGCATACGAGCTATAGGAGGTGTGTTATCTTGTGGCTAGCACATTATCTTGCAGCTACAGCAGTAGATCGGGACACCTTCTAGCTTAGATTATAAGGTTGCGTGCTCTAAAAGCCGAAAATGCAAACCTTGGATTATTAATATTGAGGTATTTGAGTTATTAATAGCCTCATATGGCTGATACCCCCAGTGATATCCCCAGGCTTGCAGTTGGGACGTCCGTGTGCCGCGTGCTGTCTGGGACACAGCTCTACTACTAGTATAGACTTCAGCTCAGTGCTCAGGACTAGCTGTAGCTACAGTTTCAGCTCTAGAGAATCGTATACCAACAAATACAAGCATATGGACAAAAGTATAGAGACACCTGCTCATTGTCTCCTACAACGGTCTCGACTGTCCAGGGAAGACGCCTTTCTTCTCCTTTCTCTAGATTTTGCTTGAGCATTGCTATGAGGATTTGATTGCATTCAGCGGCAAGAGTGTTAAGGAGGTCAATGAGGATGTTGGATCACGATCACCACCCCAGTGGTCAGTTCCACTGCTCCACAGCTCAATGCTGGGGGGCTTTATACCCCTCTAGCCCACTCCTGGCATTAGGCAGCATGGTGCCAATAGGTTCATGCTTATCTGCTCCAGAGAGTCCTAATCTATTGGCAGTTCTGGTCTACAGGGCCTAGAGACGTGTGTGTCAGTAATGGGTGCAACTTAAAAGTAGCTGAATGAATGCGTTCATTAGAAGGGGTGTCCATAAATATTTGGACATGTAGTGTATATGCTATCTTAATGTAAAATTGGCCATTATGTGACATTATTATATATATATTCCAGCCATATATCAGCATAAACAAACATATGCAACATATATACACTACATACTATATCATATATATTTAAATATATACGTATATATATATATATATATATATATATATATATAATCTGTTAATCTGTAAGTGATATGAAAGCTCAGGGCCCAGAGGTGTAGTTTCAGTTTATCTGCTTGTCAACCGAGCTTTCCGGGGGTCTGTGGCGCCAGGGCCAAAAGAAAACCCCCCAGAACTGCATGACTGTCTCGAACGTGCTGAGCTATGTGGCTAGGTCCGTAGCGCTGCGTGGCCGCGCGACCAAAGTAGAGATGTGACCGTGTGGTTTTCCTGCTTGTCACAGCTTGGTGGTTCAACCCCCCCGCCCCTACCCCAAGCCGCCCACGCTCTCGTTCGCTCACTCACTCGCTCTCTCTTAGCCTGAGAAAACACACCAATGAGCAAGCGGAAAAAAAGAAAGAAAGGATTGCGAGCAGCTTTGCCTCTGTAGCATCTCTCGTTATTACAACATGGAGGCGCTTTCGCTAAGCATTCGCGCAGACGCCTGCGCTGAGAAACCTGCCAGTCGATAAGATCAGCCTGAGTCGGCCAGTAAACCCACAGGGCTCCTTCAATATTTAGGGCGATTTGACGCACCGTAAGGCTACTTTTTCGCAGAGGAAGTCTATGTGGACGCTCCCTCTCCTGCTTTAAGGCGGGCAACCACTTGAGAAAGCGAGTCAGGCCTGAGTTACGGAAGTAGCCACACGTCCACGCTACGGTCAGCTCGAGTGCACCGGCCGCTTGAAAAAGTTTCAAAGCCTTTTTAACTTTGCAGACTTTGGTAGGGGTTGATTATGGGCCTGTATGGGGGAGCCCAACTGGGAACCAGAAAGTTCAGTCCTCAGGTTCCACATTGGCCCCACATAAGGATTCTCACCAGGGTCAGTGAGGGGACCAGGAGGGGTTTAACATGGCTCTCATCTGGGATGTACACTGCACACGGGGCCTAGATGTGGCCCATAGAAGATTACGGTGGGCTGTAATTTGGGAAGCCCGACTGTACAAATCCACAAAGCCCATATCCTTTCTTGGAGCACTTTTGGTAGATACTGACCACTGCATATTGGGAACACCCCACAAGACCTGCCTGATATTTTGGAGATGTTATTAGTCCCTATGAAGGCTACCTTTAAAGAAAGTTCGGAGCCAATTTTGACGACTTTGTCAGGAAATGATCTCCGGTTTTCCATTTTAGCCGTTGTCATGCGTACTTAGGATTTAGTTCATGTGGTTCCTTTTAGTTGGTTCAGCTCCAAGACCAAGCTCAGATCAATGCTGAGAAGTTCCTCGGCAGGTCTGTAGGGAGCTCAGTACTCAGGGAGCTCAGGGAGCTCAGGGAGCCTTCAACGTTTTCCCTGAAGCTCCTTTTTGCGGTATCCACTTCTACTTACGATATTTCACCGAAGTACTGGAGGATAGCTTTAGGCTACTTTACCTGGCTCTGCAGGAGGAGAATGATAAGTGGTGTACAATATCAAGCAGAAACGTATCTGGAGACACTTTCTTAGAAGATTCTGAAGATTTGGAGTTTTTTTGTTCTTTAAAATATCTCCATAACTCTGTCATAAAGTCGGCCATGTTTGAAATGGCTCGTTTCGCTCTCGTTGCACTCTTGATGAGCAGGCCGGCTGGGATATTTCGAACTATACAGCAGTTATTTCCGACCTCACAATCTGACAGCACCGCCTTTTCACACTAAAACCGTATCACTGAGGTAAACCTGACACATATTAGGACCACCCTAAAGGAGAGCAATGCCAGTGAAAGACAGCAGACATCTGTTAGACTGTGGGAAGACCTTCATGAGACATACTGTGAATGTTTACAGAACGTCTAACTAGAGACAGACGGACCCAATGACCCAATGTTTCCTGTAGATGGCACCAGTGTTTACAGTGTTTACAGTGGTACACTCTGGAGAGAGGTGTGTTTGGTTAGTGGTGTTAGAAGTCTGACACGTTACTTTTACACATTCATTTACGATAAAATCCACCAGACTGCTCCGTAGTTCCATCTAGTGGTTAAACAAAGAACTGCAGCTTCATGCATAGCTGCTGTAATCCTTAACTCACAAATATGATCTGATTAGTTCTCAGTATCGGCCCATACCGATATACAGCCGACCGATTTTTCCGTCATAGCCTGTCTGTTTCACTCTCGATTTTTCTTCGTTTCCCAGATTAACATCGACCACTCGACCAAGCAGACCATTCAGAAGAACATCGCCCAGCCGACCCAGTCCTGTTTCGATGCAGCGCAGAGCAAAATCTACACCCTGATGAAGAAGGACTGCTACCCACGGTTCCTCGCCTCGGACATCTACCTGGCCTTGACCAAGAGGAAGGGGCCTGTAGTGATGACCAGGAGGAGGTCGCGATCCTTTGTGTTCAGCGAGCGGGGCGAGGCCACGACGCCCTGGTTGTAGCTTTTTGGAGTTTTTTTTTTTTCAAATTCGTTCACATTTGCCGACTCGACAAACGCATGCCATGTGTGTACATTAACATTTCCGGCATTAGGATGCAGTTTCACCTCCAAATACTAACGATAGTCATAAATTATTTAATTAACTGTCTCTTCGCTCAAGATCCCATGCTAAGCTATTTCTGTTTCTCTACAGGATTCGAGTCTTTCCTCTGAGTTGTAAATTGTATATAAACCTTGTGTGATAAAATCACTGTATATTAAAAAATATTTCAATAAATATTGAATGATCAATCTTTGGCAGCATCTCTTTCACGCTGGTTCTCTGTCCTTAACACATGCTCCCGACACTAGAAGGGTAATGACCTAACAAATCTCTCCCCCGATTCACGCAAAGCCAGCCGCCAGCTGTTTATGGGCAGCCAACACCCTCTGAGGAAAGCACTGGGTCCTCAGCCCCGCCACACTAACTAATAGACGCCTGTGTCGGCCAACATTGCTTTGAGAGTAAAGGGGGAAGAGAGGGCGCTACCCAGCGACTCTCTTGGTCGCTAATGGCAAAGCGGCATGGCTGGGGATTAGAACATGCGACCACTGGGCCATTAGTAGAACTGCATTAGACCTCTAAGCCACTCAGAGCCTTTTCTCCCCAATCGTAGCTCTGCCAATGAACCCACCCACTGCCTAGGACCCCCCCCACCCCACCACCATACAGCAGCTAACATCATAAGAGGGGGGGTTGAGTGGAGAGAGTGCTCTCACCAGAGAGAGCATGGCTGATTGTGCTCTCTCAGGCTCTGGCTGCTGATGGCCGAACTTGAACTCTTGAACTTAGCCTGCTGAGCCACTTGCTGAGCCCAAGCAAGGTTAACTGGTGGTGTTTCTGGTAACTGGGCCTTCTTCTATGCCCCACAGTGCCCTCTGCTGGCCGTCCCTCTTTAATGGTGGCTAACGGCCGTCGTGAACAACTTGTAGGTAGTTATTGCCATCGCTGACCCAGGTGGGCAACCATATGTTCTGGTTCCTAGTTGGGCTACCCATACAGGCCCCACATGGGCATCATTAGCTGGGAAGCAAGTAGCCGAATGCATCTATTCGAAGGGCTGTCCAGAAATATTTGGACACGTAGTGTATGACCTTCCTGGAAGAGTCAACGGAAGAATACTTTTCCAGCGTCCCGCAAAAGTACTGCCCGAGGGAGGAGCCCAAACTTTGCTCCAGGCCCTTTTTTTCTTCCATGACTTTAGTTCGTTAGACGTTTCACTTGGCATCAAAAGCTTTGAGACGTCTTTTCCGTTTTTTTCCGTCTTTTTCCGTTTTCAGGCTGTATAAAATTAAGGGTGTTTCCTGAATGAAAACGGACTAAGGGGAGGTTATAGACTGAGTTATGATTATATATTTGACGTGCAGATGTGCTGTTGATATTAACGCTGGCCTCTGACATCTGGCTAGCTTGGGAGCTGTGTGTTGCAGGTGTTTCTAAAAAAAAAAAATAATAATAATTAAAAAAAAAGTTTCCGGTGGGTGTAGGAATCAGACAGAAGGCAATAACAGACTTCAAACGACGTCTCCTCCCTTCAAAAGATGATGTAAGGTTGCCGGCGTGCCGCAAATCAAAGCATGGAGCCACGCTAACAAATTTATACCTTCCCGAAACAAACGCCGTCGCAGTGGCTCAGCTGACGCTCCATTGTTACCTTTTGAAATCTCACTCTGATTAGTTTACGCAAGAGCCGACAATTCCTCAGCACCTCCCTTTCATCGCAAGGGGCCCACATCTCACTTTCGTGCCCTAATCTGGATCATCAGGACACACATCAGTGCCAGGTCGTCTCCTGATCCACTGCTGTTCAAGCCACCTACGCTGGCTGCAGGCATCAATTATGTACGCATATAAGGGGCTTTCTTCGGAAAGCAGGGGGATTCGGTCGTCGCCTCGCGAGGAACAGTACAGAATCGAGGACGGAATAACAAAGGCGGCATTACGGGGTGGTAAATCTATCGCGCTCAGATATTACTGCGCCTCAAAAGAAAGGCATTAAGCCACCGAAGAAATCTATATTTCATGAGCGAAGCAGTCTTGGGTAAAATATTAATGCTGTAGACAAATGGTAAGGGTACAGCTACTTTATGGAATCCATTGCCAAACACAAACTTCATTATTCTTAAACTATCAGAGCGGAACGCCGTTAAGCCTGGCAGACTTGTTTATGGCTCTAAACGGCTGTAAATCCTCATCTTCAGAACAAAACCAGGGCGAACGTGTTTAATGTCCGTCATTAAGATCAACTCGCATGAAGGAGACGTTCTTTCTTCCTCGATTTTGAAGTAAAAGCTGTCAGGACGCATAAGGAAACTGTAAGCCACGGATATGGGAGTAATTGGAGGAAGGGTCAGAGGTCTTGGTTACCGCTGGTATCGCCGGATGGACTTTCGTGCCTGGACGCAGTCAATGGAGGCTGATAAGCGGCCTCCCCCAGTTCTACACCAGAGGGAGTGCTCTACTGTGGAATATTGGTATGAGGGCAAAGGCCAATATCTCACTGTATGATGTGACCCGGAGGCTATATTTGGGATTATACCACCGTTTCTACCTCAACTGGAAAATGGGAGCATGGCTCACCTTGCCTATCTGGCTTGTCTTCAGTGGAAATCCATAATTTCCTATCAAGACATTTTAGCAGAATGACATTTCTAACACAGTTAAATACGATATCAGGCACTCTGGGTGTGTTTTAGGGGCGTCTTCACACACGCATTAGCACTTTTTAGTCCAGTGAATAGTCCAAAATGAACCAAATCAACCCTTCAGAAGAGGTAGGCGGTCCCTGCCCAGTCCCAGTCCCCGAACAAGCTTTCCACTTATGGTGAGAACATAATCCGGCCTCGATCCGACCCAACTATCAGGTGTACTCCGCCAGTTGTAGCTAAACGCTTCCCGTAGCCAGGCGTTAACCTGGTATCCGGCCCAGATAATTATTGTGGCTACAGCTGAACATACGCCATCTCTTGAAGTGACAAACCGTGACCCTCAAACACTGCCGGTTCTCCTTCAAAAGAACATCCAGCCAGAGCTGGAAAACGAGCCGAGTCCAAAACCTCAAAACTGTTACATCACAGTCTTGACTCGTTACATTTACACCACTACAAAGTGTTTAAACCCACACCCCTAGGTAAAACGCATGGCAGATGGCTAGTCAAGAACACAGGGCCTTCTTCCTGTGTTTACCTTACCTTGCTCCGCCCCCTAGACAGGTCTGACCAATAAGCTAACGATAAGATTGTTCTCACAGGGTTTGTTGTGATGCATTTTGGTGCTGTAGCTTCTGAAACAAACCAAAGCAAGAGGAAAACGCTCCACGTTTACGAACTCGTTAACTGATTCGGACCAGAGCTAATTGACTATAGGCGTGAAAACTTAATCCAGTGTACTGTAACAATTTAACATTCTAGGGTCATTATTGTCGGAAAGTTTGGAGAATGTATTATGAATTATTAGATTTATTAGAACGATCTCTAGAAGGTTCTCCCAGCTTTTATTTTTTTAGATAAATATGCCCTCTGACAAAGTGTCTTTTAACATCCCATTAGCATTTTTTAGCAGTTCAACATCTAACAGTTCACCCCTTGCAGCTTTCCTCGTGTTCCCACTTGTTAAAAAAGCCTTGACTTTTCTCTGAATATTTTATAATAATATGCATTTTATATTTCTGACGTTCCTCTGGGAAGTGAACTTTTCAGTTTCGAAACAGTGATCCTGAGACACTACTTCGGCATGAAGACAACTTTGTTAGATGTCGTGATGAGAAAGTAAAGGTGGATGTGATTAAGAGACACCGTCATGCAAAATGAGCAGATTTAAAATCAGAGCCCATTAAACTGAAGCCTGGAAGAGAGTGAGTAGGTCCAGGTTCTCATGCAGAGGGTTTTTTAGTGGAAACTGCTCTTCTGCAGGTGACAAAGCAAAGCAATCTTAATCCATCACCACACCTGCCTCACTGACCAGGCCTAGTTGATTTCATGGGCAACAAAAGGAAGCAGCCTCTGATTACAGGACTGCAGCAACTTTCGCCTTCCATCACTTCTTCCAACCTTATTTTTAAAGGAGCTCATGGACGAAAACTGTATTTACCTTGGTGTAAATACAGAAGTGACAAACCGTGACCCTCAAACACTGCTGTTCCTCCTTCAAAAGAACATCCAGCCGAACCAAACAGAGCTGGAAAACAAGCCGAGTCCAAAACCTCAGAATTGTTACATCACAGTCTTGACTCGTTACATTTACGCCACTACAAAGTGTTTAAACCCACACCACTGGGTACACTTCAGGGGGAGAATGCAGTGTTGTTGATCCTGGAGAGCAGCTCATCGCCTCCAGACTTTGCTAGTTGCAGGAATACGGGTTGCTATGGGAACCAGGCCTTGAGACCACGGCATTTCCTGTTGTAGCGTCCACAGAAAGGGAGCTTAAAGTTGCAAACAGGCATCCACGCTAGGCTAAAAGCTAATGCTAGTTGATGCTAGCTTTTACCATCTGCTCTCTCCACTGTCAGCTCCCTCCCTCCTTACCTGTTGTCCTTGTCTTCAGGGGAATGCGGCCACCTTCCAGGGCTTCCCTTGTACTGGCTGGTAGAAACCCACAGCCATCTGTAGAAGGGGGACGTGGGGTCCACTGAACCTGTAGGGGGGAAAAAGTGTTAATAATAGCATTATCCATTTACTTATGCATCCTTAAGACATGGGACCATATGGCCTCGCAGCCATGCGACACACACACCATTGTAGCGATGCTAACAGCGTGATTCTGATCACGGGATGAGGTAGGCAGTCGACGGGGTAGCAAGGCCAACGCATTGGTAGCGATGCTGGGTGAGGCCGGTGGCCGGCATGGTAACTATGCTAAAGCTGTTATGGCAATGCTTACACTGATACAGTACTGATGCTGAGCGAGGCCGGCAGAGGGAGTGGTAGCGGCGGCCGGCTCACTGCTGATTTCCCGGTAGCGATGCTGAGTTGACGTGCTATTGCTATGGACATTGACACACACCTTAATGCCACAGTATGTCTTCGCACCACTTCCAACATCAGCCAACATCAGCTTACCTAAGACTACAACTTCTCTCAGCAGCACAGATACTTGTTAGCTTTGTGGCTAAATGTAGTCCTCAGACCGTCAGTAGCAGAAAAGGTCTCTTCTAGGCAAACTAGAGGTAGTGCATCAGTCAGTCAGTCAGTCAGTCAGTCCGTCTCTTGCTCAGACAGTCAGTAAGAGTAATCCTGGCCAAGGACCCTTACTGGTGTAACGTGGTGGGCTAGCCCAGCTAGGAATTTGCTTGATTTGATAGGACAGCGCTGCTATTCACCTGCACTACTCTAAGTAGAGACTCCATTCCTGCGCTCTAGCCTCCCTTTGAACCCCCTTCCCTCGCAGCACCCCGGAGCTGACAGGCCCAAGACAACAGTGAGCTGGAAGTGCGTCTCTCTGATCACAAGCCGAGCAAAGTTTGTTCAGCACGTCACATCTCGGCTCCAGACACTGGCGCTGTGTCCTTGCTTGGGGCGAAACCCACCTTTATCAAAGGAACGTCTGGAAACTGAAGCATTCGTAGGGACGTTTCAACTGGAGGTAAAAGGCACTGGGGAAATGCTGGCTGAATCGGTGGTGTTGGCAGGGTAGCACAAGAACCGTCTTCCCTTCTCGCTTCATGGGGTTTCATACGGCCTAGTCTGCAAGCGTACGAAGCTGTGGATCTGGCACTGGTGCTGGCGCTGGTGCTGGCATTGGCTGTGCTCCATTAGCAATTCAAGCCTAAAGAAACAGGTAGAGTTATTGCCATGTGTGTGTATGTGGAGTCACATCACTCCAGGCCACATGATCGTCAGCAAACAAAGGATTACCATGGGGAGAAGCTGAAAGAGGAGCCACAGCTCCATCTAATGACCGACGGAGGAAATCCTTCATTGTTGGGAGGTCTTTAAAAAGACATCTTCATCACAGAAGGGAGCAATACGGTGTGACAAATGTGTTGGCCGGGAACATGGGTACATTTCCCATTTTCTGAAACGTCTAAAGCCTCGTTTTCTTCTCTTCTCAGCTCGTCCAGTGGAATGACTCATCTTAGTGTTGGCAGGAGCCAGAGAGATTCTCTCTCTCTTTCTCTCTCTCTCTGTCGCTTTCCCATTCACTCACACACAGGTGCTGTAAACAAATCCATATCCAAATAAGCCAGATTTCCTCCAGTGAGCTTTTTATTCCAGTCTGGCTGAGCTCAAAGAAGCCAATCTCCTCAGCGAATCAGGGTGTGATACAGCATTAGCACTTTTCAATCAAACATCACAACAACAAAGCTGATGGGGAGATTCAAAATGAGGTAGATGATATACAATGTGAAGGCAATCAATTTTTTTTTTTTTGGGGGGGGGGGGGGGGGGGGTGTCAGTCCCCAGAGACTGACTGACTTGCAAATCAGGCTTGAGATCGAAGACTTGCCAAAAAGAAAAAACACAAAGAAATTATTAGATTAAATTAGGACCAATAAATAATTACCTTCGGTCATTTTTGCAGCCTAGAGACTTGAACCACAGGACCTTGAGTCTTGTCTCAGACTCGAATCCCAGACTCAAGTCATGGTCAAACACCAAAAACTTGAGACTCGACTGGAACTCACATCCCAGAGACCTGAGACTCAAAACCCAGAGACTTGAGATTAGCCCAGAGCAGTGAGAATTGGGTCAGACTCATACTCCAGATACTTGGAGATACTCTTGATTCAGACTCGCAGCCCACAGACCTGAGACTGGACTTTGACTTACAGCCAAATCGAGAATCGAGAATTGATTTAGACTCGCAATCCAGAGTCTCAAATCTCGTCTCTGTCTTGAACCTCAAAGACTTACATCAGAATCCAACGTCAAAGACTCAAGACTAGACACAAACTTGCATCCTAGACTTAGGACTCGGGGGTCAACACAGGCTCAAACCCTAGGGACTCACGACTTAACTAAGACTTGCATCTCAGAGACTTAAGATTCGACTCAGACACTTGAGATTTGACTCAGACTCATAGTCCAGAGACTTAAGACAGAATGCCAATCGGAATTTTGAGATTAGATTCACAATCACAGCCCAGAGTCGCATTCTAGATTTGAGACTCAGCTGGGACTTAAACCCCACAGACTCGGGGGTCAATACAGACTCAAACCCTACAGACTCAAGCTTCACCTCAGACTTGAACCCCAGAAATGCCAGACTCAACTCCGACTCCACTCTCAGAAACTAGAGACTCAAATCAGACTTGCAAGCTGGAATCTAAGGAATTGACTCAGATTTGAAATACAGAGATTCGACTCACAGCCCAAGGACTCAACAGGGAGTTGAGTCAGACTAGAACCCCAGAAACTCACGACTAATGACTAAGACTTGCACCTCAGAGAATCAAGACTCGACTCAGACTGGTAACCCTTGAGATTTGACTCAGACTCACAGTCCAGAGACTTGAGAATCGGGTCACACTCACACCCCAGAGACTCACGACTTGACTAAGACTTGCACCTCAGAGACTTGTGACTTGGACTCACTGCCCAAAGACTAGAGGATCGAGTCAGACTCATACCTCGGAAAGGGCTTCAATGGCTTATCACACATGTGGCCTACTGCAAACGTGATGCACAGCCAGACACCAGCTTCTGGTGGCGTACCTGAGGAATCTTAGCCCCTTCCTCATGGGCAGTAGCCTCCCGTTCACTAATATTATTGAGTTTGCTTCTTCAGATCCCACCAAAGATTTTGTATGGGGTTCGAGTCCGGTGACTGTGACGGCCACTCCAGAATCTTCCAAGACTTCTTCTGAAACCAAGCCTTGATGGACTCAGGGTGAGGTATGCTTGGGATCATTGTCCTATTGGAAGCCTTCTGACATTCACAGTCGCCTGACTTTTGAACCCCATAGAAAATCTTTGGTGGGACCACTGCCCATGAGGAACAGGCTGGTGGAAGCTGGTGTCTGGCTGTGCATCATGTTTGCGGACGGTCATATTTCTGAGACTGCAGTCAAATAATAGAAGGAGGAAGGGAGAAAGTGTGTGTATATGTGTGTTTTGAGTAACTTGAGGGCTACTCAGAACCACCACCTCCTTTGGAAATCAAATTCACCAGGCCATGTGTGGGTCATTATGCATGCAAATCCCACCTGGTCTTGTATTTTCCATTGCCTGCAGGCATTTACATGCCCAGGAAACCTGCTGAGATACGGTTAATCAGCAGAGCTCTCCGGCTTAAGGGATATTAGGGAGGTTTTGTTGAGGAAGAAACACCTTCTTCATCCCAGAGACATTCATCTACAGTCTCAGCCCATCTCCAAAGACATTCGCACAAAAAAGATAAAGGACAGTGGCTCAGTTTGGCCTCCACTGAGATGGCTGTAATTGATACTGGCCTGCTGTCACTTGCTTAAACCTTTTGACCCAAGAGTCGTCAGTGGACCATAGCTCTAACCACACACTGTGGCAGGATTTAGAAATGCAACAGACGTGGGAGGAGCACTGGCCATCTTTCCCAAACCCTTGACATGAGGACTGACCTCTAGACCTTTTCAAGGCCAAAGAAATTGGATGTCCACATTTCTTCCCCTACTCTAAACAAGCAGAGACATGCTTGTTAGCTTCTGTAGTTTTGCCCTGGAGCTGCTTGGCCACTTCTCTGGAAGACATGGACCATCAGCTCGATCCATTACGAGCACAATGCAACTTAATGACCAGTTAATCTCTTTCCTCAGGCCAATGAGTGGCCACTTCCAAGCAGTTGCTAGGCTGTTTCTTTAATGGTCACAAAGGTCAAACTGCTGTTGCTAGGTGGATGCTATGGTATACCAGGTAGTTGCTACGAGATTGCAAGTAGTGGTTAGGTGGTTACTATGGTGTTGCTAGGTAGTTGTTAGGTGTTCACTTTGGTGTCGCTATAGAGTTGCTTAGTGGTTGCTTGGCACTTGCTATGGTTTCCCAAGTGTTTCATAAGGGGTTGCTAGGTAGTTGCTAAGTGGATGCTATGGGTATCCATAGCAGCTACTTAGCACTAGAGGATTGCTAGGTAGTAGCTATGGGGTTACTAAATGATTACACTGTGATGTTGCTAGGCGGTTCCTATGGAGTTGCTTAGGGGCTGCTTTGAAGCTGCTAGGCATGTGCTATGGTGTCCCAAGTGTTTGCTATGGGGCAGCTAGGTAGTTGCTTTAGTATCCCAGATGTTTGATATAGTGTTGCTAAGTGGTTGCTATGGTATCCCAAGTGTTTGCCATGGGGTTGCTTGGTAGTTGGTAATTGGTTGCTATGGTATCCATGTTGTTTGCTATAGGTAGTTGTTATAGTATCCCAAGTGTTTGCTATAGGATTGCTAGGTACTTGCTATGGGGCTACTGTGATGTTGCTATGGGGTTGCTTAGGGGATGCTTTGATGGTGTTAGGCACATGCTATGGTTAGCTAAGTGGTTGCTAGGTAGTTGCAATAGTATCCAAGTTGCTTGCTATGCTGTTGCTGACTGGTTGCTATTGTGCTGCTAGGGGGTTGCTAGGTAGTTTCAATGGTATCCCAAAGTGTTTGGTATGGTGTCACATAGTGGTTGCTAGGCAGTTGCTATGGTATCCTAGATGGTTACCATAGTGTATCAAGTGATATAAGAAGGGTGCAGAAATATTTGCACCCCATTCAGGCCTGGAAATGGTAAAGCCGATGAAATGGCTGTATCCGAGCCCAACTCGCACCATCAGATCCCACAATCTGGAGCTGGAACAGTGTCGGAATCTCGGAAAACTGTGGGACGAGTTAGTCAGGAAAAAGATCCAGCAGACAACAGAGTTGGGCACTGCTTTGCAGAGCATCACCAACCTTAACTAACAAACCAATGCTGGGAGGTATTTTTCCAGTGCCCAGGAATCTTCGGGGAGGGAATGGACGGAAAATGGAAAATACTACTTGACACCACACTCTGCCGCATGTTGACATGGAGCTATGAGGCTGATGTTTGACAATAGGCAAATAGGAGGAGACAGGGTGATTTCAACCCCACTCCATTTGCCTAGGCCCAGATTTCCATTCAGCGATTTTAATATTACGCGTTTGATTCGATTCTTTGATTGACAGGCTTTTGGGTGCAGCGACCAACCAAACGAGCCCACCACATTTAGTTCCAACTAGCCCATTCCCAATCCCAGCAGAAGAACCTAGGAGAGGCTGCTTCCTCTTGCTGGAACATACTAACTGTATTTGGGAAGGGGGGGTGGTCTAAATGTATAAGTGCTGGCCCTGACCTGTATGCTATTACCTGCATGTTAATGCAAGTGAATGCCCTACAGGTTAAAGGGGAAGTTGACGGTTTCAAAACTTCTGCATAATTAAATGCCCAAGATGTAAACGATCCCATTCAGAGTTGGTTTGGTGTGAAACCAGTCCAAAAAACCCACTCCGTTCTACAGAAACTGACCGAGCCAGAGTTGTCCACAGTGGTGGTGAATGGAACCGGACGTCTTTTCGCGCTAAATGCTACATTGTAGGAGGTTATTCTCTGAAATGGTTCTGAATACACGGCCTGATGCTGAGACAGGTTTTACAAGAGCTTTATGATAAAGATTTGGCCTAAAGGACATTGCCAATACATTACTTAAAGTAAGTAATGGCCCATATGCTAGACAAATATGCAAAACAGAGTTAATTTGCATATTTCAGTCTTAAAGATGCAGGAACGAAAATTAAGAGACTGATTCTAAGGGATTGATTCTAAACATGCTGGACTCTGGGACTCGGGTCCAGCGGACTAGGTAGCTGCCACTACGATCCTGGTTTGAATCCCAGGTCATGCTGCTTGCCATCAGCAGCCGGAGTCAGAGAGAGCACAATTTGGCCTTACTTGCTCTCTCAGGGGTGTGCAGATGGCACTTCCTCCCCACATCATATTATTATTAGGCTATATTTGTGTTGTAGTCATGGCAACCACTGGTTCCCTTTAACTTGTACAGAACTTAACCCTAGATAGGCCTAGGTAGCACAACTGAGTAGATGACTCTCTCTCACTCTCACTCTCTCACTCTCACTAACTGCCACCGATGCAACAGCCAATGCGCCTGGAGGGAAGCGCCGCATACCCAGCTCCGACGCACCAGCTTGCAGATGTCCAGTGCCGGCCAGCACCACAGTGAAGGGGGGGGGTGGGGGTATGGAGAAGGCAAGGCCAACTGTGCTCCCTCAGGGCTCGGCTGCCGATGCGTCTGTTAGCTGGTGGGGTGGAGCTGGGGACCCCGCACTTTCCTCTGAGTGTGTCGGCTGTCTGGCGAGCATTGCTAGTGCTAGGGGGAGCTACGAACGAGGTGGGACTGTTCCAAATGGGGAGAAAAAGGTCATATATGGTCATATAAGAAAAAATTGACAGGTGAGCCCCTTGACAGGTGCTATTTTCACATGATACTCAGTGTCACTTGTGGTTTTAATGTTATGGCTGATAAGTGCGTTTAAAACCAAGGCAACCCGGATTCCAACTTCGGATGCCTAAACGGTTCTTCATGTGGTTAAAGAGTCGAACCCGTTGACCTGGCTGTACGGATGTTTCCATCTTTATCAACAGTGATTCCAGACACCCCGTCCTGTCCCATCCGTTCAGATTTCCCCCTTTGCATCACTCAGTCTCGTCTTACAGTGTTGTTTCAGTGCTGGATCATCCTCCTTTATTTTAAACCATCCATCTCCTAGCTTCTCGTATTAACCCCAACCCCCCCCAACCACGTCCTGATTGAAAGGGCTGTTCTCGTCGTTGACCGTGGCGTCACCCAATGTCTTAACTTAGTCGGCGAGGCTTTCCCCGCAAGGCCCTGTGGTGGATGACCCTCCCTGGCGAAGCTTTGCATGTTAATTTCCATGTGTTCCATACATGGAGGTAAGCTTGCTCAGACCCTCCACAGTCCCACACACTGGCAGAGCGGGCAGCAGCCAGATGCTGAGGACCGTAGTGGCGGAGATGGCCATAAAGTGAGTGAGTTTGTCTAGGGTTCGGTTTGCATTGGTTACATTTCTGCATTTGTTGTTGGGCCGCTGGAGCACATGCTGCATTTGCTTAGCGATTTTTCTCGTAAATATGTGAATATACGCCAGGCTGTTAACTGTAAGTGCTACGTAGCTGCGGCTTCAGTGTAAGGTCGCCGCGTTTTTTGCAGTCTATGTGACTAGTGAAAGATCTCAATGTAATTTTCAAGGGTAGATTGTGTTGCTTTTCCAAGGACCCCCTCGAAGATGCAGCATGTTGGAGCGATTCTATTGAAAAGCTGTTGGGGTGTAAAGGTAAGCTGCCGATCTTTGGTCACTATCTACTGAGGAATCTTCACTGAAGGGGGATTTCACCAAATGCGTGATCTCACAGATCTGAAATTACATAATTCATTCATAAAGATAAACAAAGGTCAACACAACCCATTCTAGGGAAACTCACAGTGCTGGCGAATGGATCTAGACGTCAGAAAATTTTAACGCCTCTAGAAATTTGCCAGAATCATTCCTGAGGCTTTGTTTTATGCATGTTTTGCCAAAATGCATTGGACGAAAACGCATTTAATTAAACACATTTGCGGCGGAGGGGTACGTTCAGAGCGCTGTGAGGCAAAATAGTGCCAAACAGTGGGGGCGGTCAGTATTTACCACTATTTTACAACCATCATTAACAATAGATATAATACGAATTAGACACATGGTGGTGGTGGTGGGTTCACTGGTGGTTTTGGATAGTAAATAAAGTATTTTGTATTTTGGAGTAGTCATGGCGACCGCTGGTTCCATTGTCCTCCACGGTAAAGGAATCTGAATGGGTAGATTTCTCTACAATGAAGCATTTCACACCAACTGAATTCTGGAGAATTTTGGTGGAATTCCCCTTTAAACTAATAACCTGCATAGATTACACTGCACATATACATCACTCACTTTAAAAAATTTTATAAATATATATATATATATACTTTATAATTATTAACTAATTAACATTGAATCCTATCTTGATACGTGTCATTATAATCAAATATACAATGTTATCCAGTTCACTGGTCTTAATGTTATGGCTGAATGTCGTATACAGAACCACCAAAATTCAAGGATTGGTTTGCATGTCCAAATGTGTTCTCTGTCTGGTTAAAAGGTTCTTCACACTGGTGGAAACCTTTGGTAGATGGTTCTATATATCGAAGTATCAGCCAATCATTTGCACTTATTTTTTCAATTAATGATGGATTCCATACTATTGAGTAGCAATTAATTGCCAAACATGGTGATTAGCTTCCTGCAATAGGAGTATATCTCACATATTTCACACAAGGCCACAGGTTTCCAGTGCTTTACCACTCCACACAGTCCAATTCCCCTGATCTCCAGCAGCGCACATCATGCACTCAGCCAGCCAGCACACAGCCGGAGCCTATTTTTGGGGAAACCAGCATACAAAGCAAACACTAGTCAAAAAAAAAAATCCCAACTACAACCCCATCCTTCTAAATCCCTTTGGGTTATTCAAATCTCAGCAACAGCATTCAAATCTGGAGCTTTCCATCCCCTCAAGGTCACACAGAGATCTCATTACCACAGCCTTTTCTACAACCAACCTGTAAAAAGCCCTTTAGCCGTACTCGATTTCCACCTCCCGCCCCGTCTCCTCCTCAGTATGTGGCCTATCTTCCTTTACTGTAGCTGGCCAGCTGGCCTTCCAGGAGTTCCTGAGGTCGGAGTACAGCGAGGAGAACATCCTGTTCTGGCTAGCCTGCGAGGACTACAAGAAGATCAAGAACACGCCCGAGATGATCAGCGCCGCCAACCGCATCTACTCCGAGTTCGTGCAGGTGGAGGCCCCCAGGCAGGTATGTTGCAGTAGACGCTCAACGGCGGCAGGAGGCCCGTCTCTATAGGCGGCTCAATCGGTACGGTTAGGACTGTCGGCTGGGTTGTAGGTGAGTGTGCTCGTGATGCTGGTGAGCTCAGACCATGGTGAGTTGAAATAATGGGGAAAAACTGGGACTATTTGCCCTCACAACGCCCCCCAAGTACCCCTCCACTAAGAGCGGTCATGCCGCTAGCCATCGGCAGCCGAGCCCAGAGAGAGCACAGCTGGCCTTGCCTACTCCAGGGCCCCACACCTTCACTGCGGTGGGGACGGGTATTTGCGCCGCTTCCCTCCAGGCGCGTTGGCTGTTGCATCAGTGTTGATCTGCCTTTGTTAGTGTTCGTTTGTGATTTGGGGGGGAGAGGGGGAGTACGTAGGGGTTGGGTAATTGGCAGTCCACATTGGGGAGGAAATGGTAAATCAGATTTAGGTATCAAGCTGTTACGGGGTGGTCAGGGAGTGGACACAAGTGCAGAGAGGAAAGCTTGTAAGGGTAAGTCTTGAGTGACACTATAGCACTGTGCCACCAGCAAGCACAGGTAATGAGTGCAATTGCAGCCCTTAAAATAATGCAATGAAAATAATAACAATAATTATATATATATTTATATATAATTTTTAAAAACCAATGATGCAATGACGGACACTCATATAGTGATCTACACTATCCTCGACAAGGTAGCAAAGGTGAGGTACAGCTGTACCCCACTGCACCACGCAGTCTAGCAACACCCCTGAAGCTCTGTCTAACATGAGGTCTGCCTCTGGCTTTCCCAGATCAACATCGACTGCGGGACCCGAGCCAACATCACGAAGAACATCCACGAGCCGAACCTGAACTCCTTCGATACGGCGCAGAAGCTGATCTTCAGCCTCATGGCGAGGGACTGCTACCCCCGGTTTCTAAAGTCCGACGTCTACCAGTCTGTTCTACGGAAAGCAGGCCGGAGCTGACTTCTCTAGCAGAGAAGCCCTTTCTTTCAGAGTGCGCTTTGTTCCCAGGTAAACGCGCCTCCGCCTCGAAAATAGCCTCGGCTGGAACCCCGCTGTTGACCTCATTCCTTTATATGGTAAAGACAACCTAGTCAAGTGTGGCAGCAAAAGATAACCCAGCTGAAAAGTTGGTGGTTTCAGATGGCCAAGATGATTGAAAGGCTGGTCATCCGGGCAAAGACCTCCCCTATACTGGTGAGTCAACTGGTTTAGCAGCTTAGCTTCTGACCAGCATAGCTTATGATTTCAGTGTATGAGTTTGAAGGACTAGCCGGTCTACCAGTGTTCCCAAGGCGGTTGAAAAGCTGGTCACCTATGTTAATACATAAAAAGCTTTTGGTAGACTAGGCGGTCTACCAGTGTTACCAGCTGTCAGTCGTCAAGGTGGTCGAACTCTGGTTGAGGAGAGGTTGGTCAGAGAGTCTTCGGACTGGTCAAGCTGGTAGACCAGCAAAACCCCATGCTGGCCAAGAGCTAAGATCAAGTCAACCAGCTCACCCAGCTTTCAGCAGGGGATGATGGAGGCCACACTTTTGGATCCAGGCTCCCATGCCTTAGAAAAGGTGTGGCCATGCATTTATTTATTAAGAAGGGGTCACCAGTGGGGCTCCGCATTCTCTTCATTACTGGTCACCATGAGCGAAGAGCGGACTGGAAATTTGATCTTCAGAAATGACGTGTAGCTGCAAAAAGGCCCATCCTAAGATAAGAGTTGCCCTAATTCAACCCATATATATATATATATATATATATATATACTAGCACTGGACTGTGCTAAAGTTTGGACACCCCAAATGTTGCAATAGCTGCAATGGATTTAAGATTACTGAGGGACGAGATGTGAAGCGCACTGGTAGTTCTACTGTAAACGGCCTTAGATTAGATTGACAGACTAAAAAAGCCCCAATTCAGCCCTGGCGAGATCTTGAAAATTCACTGTTACCTGGTAACTAGCGCACTTCATGAAGAAGCTCTTACTGCAGGTGTATTGCATATTCAGACTGGCGAGTATCACGTCGTCTTCTGTTGTACAGCGGCTTGCGGACTGTGTTAGTTAGCATTACAGTACAGCTTTGTAAGCGAGTCTGAGGTGTGGTCAAGTATAAAATTTACGGGTTTTTTTATTGCTGTGCTTTTGTCTGCATTAAAACCTAGTTTTGTATGAAATATGATATGTAGATATATACATCCACACCCACACACAGGCTACACTATATGGACAAAAGTATTGGGACACAACTTTTGATAATTGGATTCAGGTGTTTGATGCAGTCCCGATTGCCTCTGCAGTTCTTAAGAGCTGCTGTTAGAGATGCAAGGAGGGCTTAGAATGGCTGTAAAAGCTTCTATAGGTGCACAGTGTAGCTGTCCCGATACTTTCGTCCATATACTTTCGTCCATGCAAAACAACTTGTATCTCCAAATTCAGTCTTAACTGTCTTAAATGGAAGTCAATGTAAAAAGAGTGTATTTCAAGACATTTTAAAGCATTTCTATTGGTCCATTCATCAGGAAATTGTAATACAATGAAAAAATAAACAACAAAAAAAATTCAACTTTATAAAATTTTATAAAAACTTTTTTTTAACCATGAAACATCTGTAAAGGGTCACAGTTGGAATTGTTGTTGACATTTAGTAAATAAATAAATAAATAAATAAATCGGCAAAACTGATTTAATTTAATTTAATTGAATTGAATTGTTTTAATTTAATTTAATTTGATTTATTGAATTTATTAATTGACTGAAAACTGATGTGGTGATGTATCAATGTAAAGTCACGTGTCATCAACTGCGTTACCTTAGAAAGTCTGCTTCATCGAAGCTGCCCTGTTGAACAGGTCCGGCCTAAGCTGCCTTTCACGCGTGTTCCCTGTCCGACTCGCTTTGAATTACCTGTACAAATAAAAGTTCTCCATTACAAAACGTCTGCTATTCCAGTGTGAATTTTTATTGTTGACCAAAAAAAAAAAAAATGTGAAAGGTTCTCCCCCCAAACAGTAGGTGGCAGTGGAGTGCCACAAACCAGGCCACGGCCAGCGGTTTCATAGAGGACGTTAAACTGTCTGTGTTGATGAGAAACAAGAAGCATAGCAGGCAAATAGCAGATCTATTAGAAATGTAGATATGTACATTGAGCCAAAACATTATGACCACCTACCTGATGTACTGTTGATCCTCAATGTGCCACCCAAACAGCCCCCTGATGTGATGGGGTCTCCGCACATCGGACTTCGGCTCTCCAGCACCTCTTGCCATCTCCGATGCACTCGTGTCCGTTGTAGGCACTTTCGATGGTTCGATGGGTTAGCATGGCCCACTGTACAGAAGACCTTATATTGATACTGTCTAGACGGGATAGCTTAGGTTGCTACATGCATCAATGAGTCTTAGGTAGCTGTAACTCTAACGCTAGTTCGTAGTTGGTCCCTCCTCGGACCACCATCAGTAAACGCTCACCACAAGCCCATCAGCAGGAACTGACTGTTCAGCTGCCGACTAACACAGTGGTCCTTTGCTAAGGATGCTAATCACTGCTAAATCACCTAGCTTTAAAGCAGCATTATGTGAGAATTTGTCTTTTTCGCCTCTGGAGCTCCCCCTACAGTCGAGGAGTCTGATTTATGTTTCCTCCACTACTGTAAATACAAATTACACTTTGAGTGCCCCTCATGGACTGCTGATAATAAGCAATTGTTGATAAGCTAAACATGGCTAACTCAGAAGATGCTAATTCATTTACAGACTCATTTGTATTTAGTTAAAAAAATTCACAAGAAACCGTTCAACCTCAGTGGAAACCTATCCTGCTGGAGATAAGAGGAAAGTGTCTCAGCTAAAGCTAAAAAGCAGAACCTCTGTATACTTTCAGCAGGGTTAGCTTTTAGCTTAGCACCCACTTGCTTCCCTGGCTTTGGCTTTCTCGCACGGTGCTTTCCCTTCTGATGTGTGTTTAGCTCTAGTTTGGTTCAGCTGGAGGGAGGCTAGCTTTAGCTTGTAGCCTAGCGCAAATCCATGTTTGCTTTCCTGGCTTTTGCTTTACCGCATGCCAAGTTTTAGCTTCCCTTCTGCAGACACTGGCACAGGAAAAGCCATGGTCATGAGACCTGGTTCCCGTAGCAACCCATTTTCCCATAATTAGTCTGGAGTCTGGAGGTGATGATCTTCTCTCCAGCATCAACAACAGCGTATTTTTTTTTCTTACGTTTGGCCAGCTTTGACTAGCGCTTACTTTAGTGGGTGGGATTATGTCAGTTTTGAGGGTGTAAGACTGTGATGTAACAGTTTTGGGGTTTTGGAAGTGGCCTATTTTTTATGGCTGTGTACATACCCACCTCTCATCAGTCAACTATGCCAAGATAAACACAGTATTCTAGGATCGCTTTAATACCGTAGAACAACCCGTTTCTGTAGGTTTTTTTTTTTTTAATAAAATCCTGATATGCATAATAACCGTGATCTATTTTTGGGTACAGATTAATTTCGTACATGAATCATCAACCATACGTGGGCGTGACAGTGGCACAGTTCATTTTTAGCTTACTTAATTACTTACTTTCATTTTAGTTCGCTCTAACACTAGCATACCATACATGTGTGTGTTTCTGTTACACTGGGCACTCTTAGATCCTGGCAAGAATTGGGCGTGAAGCATGGAAAATATTCTATAATTAGTGTCGTAACATCTTTACATGCACTCGAAGCATACGTGGAGTCCCATAAAATGCCGACCTTACACATGTTACTTAAACTAACTCCATAAAATATCTGACACCAAGATATTAGCAGCAGATCCTTTAAAGCAGCAGTATGTAATATTTTTCTCTTAAAACAGCAGCTTCAGAATCATGTTAATGCTCCACTGACCTGCAATAGGGAGAATGGCATCTCTCTCTTTGCCACTCCAGGTCGTAACGCTGCTCCTGCACTACTAAAACTAGGTGGAGCTGCACCAGACCTCTCTCCCGAAGTCATATTAGTGTAAAATCCGGCAGTATCACTCTACCACCTAAGTCAACATGCTTCCGCCGCTTCTGGATCTCTCAGCTTGTCAGCCAATGCATGTGAACAGTTGTCCATGAGGGGGTGCTCAAACCATGATTTGCATTTACAGCGGTGAAGTAAAGTCTAGAACGCTCCCCAACTGTAGGCGGAGCTCATGAGCAAAAACACCAATTGTTGCATACTGCTGCTTTAAGTTCTGTAAGTTGTGAGGTGGAGCCTCCATCAATCACACCAATAAGCCTCGAGTGGCCATGAGCCTCGTTGGTTTACTGGTTATCCTTCCTTGGAGCAATATCCTTTTGGTACAACACCCCACAAGACCTGTGTGATGTTTTGGAGACGGTCAGTCGTCTGGTCAGCAGTGTGCTTCTGGTCAAGGTCCGGTCTCAGATTCTTTTGCTGTTTTGGCCATTTTTCCTGCTTCCACCACATCCATCACAAGAACCGACGGTTCACTCGCAGCTCAATATGCAGATCCCACCCACCTTCGCCTCCACCAAAGGCCATTCTCTTTAAACTCACGTTTATCCTTTCAGCTTTATTCGGAACACATCAAAGCAGATGTTATTAATAGATATCCTGTCTCAAATTTGGTGCCAACATTCCTTCCAATAATTGCTCATGGCAAGACAAAAATAGAAGCAGTAGCAAGATTCTCACGCCCAACATTAATGCCTGCAATGAACGCAGAAATGGAATCCAGGGGCCTGAGTGAAGCAGCTGAAGCATGAATTTGTTTACAAGTTCATTCCCATAATATTTCAATGTAATTAAACCTTGGTTCTAACAGATGAATACACAGCATCTGCAGAGCAGTACAAACTAGTATTATAGGCCTATAGATGTGCATTACACAAGGCAACACAGGAAATGCTATCATCTATATAGACTGTAAATGGAACAGGCCCCAGGATTGAGCCTTGAGGAACGCCTGGGTTGAGCAAACCAGGTAATGGGATGCGAACTATCCTGACATATACACAGATCAGTCATAACTTAAAAAAAATTACTGACCGGTGAAGCAAATAACATTAATTATCTGTGTTCAATCTACATATCAGGCGTTGGCAGTGCTGGAAGCAGGAAAAATGGGCAAGCGTACGAATCGTGGAGACCCTGTGATTGGATTACGCCTGGTGTAAACAGGCCTGGAGACACTCTGACAAGAACCTAATTGTAATGGCTAGAAGACTGGATCTCCGAAACATCAAGCAGGTGGATTGGGGTGTTTCTGGTGTGCAGTGGTCAGTCCACCATCCAAAGATGGACAACCAACAATGGGGCGCAAGGCTCCTGCAGGCCCCACCTCGCAGGATCTGCTGCTAATGTCTTGGCGCCAGATACTACTCGTGGAGTCCATGCCTCTCAGTGGGTCAGCGATGTTTTACCATCACCAACAATGCCTTTCAAACTCAGAAGACATGTCATAGGAGTGGTGGTAGGTTCACTGGTGGGTTCTGTTTCTCCACACTGAAAAATCTTACACCACCACCGCCAACGTCCAGTTGCACATCCATTACAGCAAACAGTCTGACCAGATTCTGGCCCTCTGCCCCAGCACTTCCTAAACTCTGAGCCTTAGGCATTGTTTATTTACCCGCTCGCGGCTTATTTGTTTGCTTGAGTTTGCCTAGCCCACACATCCAAGTCTGCCCCTAGCTGACCTTCTTTCTGTTTACTTAATGCTGAGCTTGGCTTGTGTGCACTGGCCTATTTGCCCTGTTTGTTTCTGACCTACTTTGTTCAACTGCCATCTCCAAATACAGTCAATGCATCCTGCTGACATAGAGAATCATCCCAGAACGTTTAGGGACTGTCCAGGTGCTTTTTTTTTCGCAAACGTCGGGAGTTTGAGAGTCCAGGGGCCTGAGTGAAGCTGCTGAAGCATGAATGTTCCAAACAGTCACCGTAATCCAAGGCCGTTCTGCAGTGCAAAGGAAAGCATGCTTATTTTTTTTCCTATTTAAAAGCAATTAAACCACATAGGGGCTCCACATCTGAAAGTACAGCATCTGCAGAGGAGTACAAGCTAGTATCGTAAGCCTATAGATGTGCACTACACCAGGCAACACAAGAAATGCTACTGTGCATATAGACTGTGAATGGAATAGGCCCCAGGATTGAGCCTTGAGGAACACCGTCTAAAACTTGCAGGTCTGTTATGGTGGCACATGCAAAACTAACGCTTGGTCATAGGATCAAGGAGATCATAATGTTTTGGCTCATCTGTGTAAGCAGCGCAATGCACTTCTCAAAAATGATTCTCAACCCCCGCCATCCCTCTCATGACAAATGCTATGAAAATAGAACCAAACAAACTGCCAGACAGTGGTTGCGACGTCGCCCTGCTATAAGGGGATCGTTCTCGCCCCCCTTTCTTTCCATTCCGGCTTTCAACTAATACTTCTGCAGCTGCTCAGAAGGCGAGAGACTCAGGAAGGCCCAAAGAGCTGTGAGCAGACAGCGCCTGTATGGCGTCAAGACGGTTATTTTTTTTCACACGTCCCGCTCTAAGCTCTTCCTCTGTTTTTCGTCTGTACACACTGTTCTCATGAAAGCTCTACATTACTGTATGGCCACGGTGACTTCCTCTCAAGCACGACTTTCGTTTTTGCATGCCAGAGGTGAAATCCAGTAAGTCACGCGTCCCTCGCACCTGTTTATTTTGTTTGAGAGGGCTCCTTTGTTTTCTTGATCCGGCTCGAGTATCGTTCGTAGGGAAGCGCTGTCATCAAAGCCTCAGCGTGCCTGATTTAAAAAAAAGAAAGCAAAAAAAAGCAAAATGCATCAACAGCATGGAAAGTTTCAAAGATCCCCCCAAACCAGAACACCTTAAAGTACTGTTTGCATGAGTACCAATGAAGAGACACGGCTTCCTTCTTTTTCACTTCAGGGGAGTACCTACATTTCATTCTGAGAACTAGTAAAGCACATCGGTAAAGCACAGACATTGACGATGAACTTACTGTGAACTACTGGTCCCCACTGTTCCCACGCCTGCCAACAGGTTCATGTTCATCTGCTCCAGAGAGTCCTATTCTATTGGCAATACGTCTCTACAGGGTCTAGACACCTAGAGTAGCTGAATGCGATCGTTAGATGGGGTGTCCACAAACATCTGGACACACAGTGTCAGCTAAGATTAAGCTTATGGAAAGGCCTTACCAAAGTCCTGACCTCAGCAGTGTTAAGAATGGTGGCCTGTGGTTAAACGCTAGGTCATTGTCAGGAAACCAAGATGTTTAATTGACCCTTACCAGTTCTGCCAGGAAGAGAGGCTAACAAAAGTGTCTGGTCAAGGTGCGACCCGCATGAAGTTTTTTTTTGTACCTACTTTTGTTAGTTAGCTAGCAGGGTTAGAAAAGTAACTTGTGCTAATGTTGGCCAACTACGCTAAACACCACCCGACCAAATAGCGTCTAAAAAATTTGAAAAACGAACTGAACTGTTTTCACTAGTACGTATGTTAAAACATCCATAGTTATTGATAAATGTACTTACCAACTAGCACTAACTAGCACTGAGAATGACCCTTTGGCTAGGTTGTTGTTATGTTATATACACAGTTACTAGCCACACAGCGGCTCGGGTCTACACAAAGACTACGAAGGCTTTCCCAAAATCCTGTCCTTAACCCTATTGAGAAGATGTGGGCTGACAGAAGCTAATGTTGATGGCTACCAAAAGTGTCTGGTCAGTCAGTCTGACCTGCTAAGGGACACATAAACAACTGCTAGGTGTGCTGTATGTGCATTTTTGCCCACCTTTTCAATTTATTGTTAGTTAGCTAGCAGGTAACTCTGGCTAACATTAGCCAACTTCGCTAAACACTACCATACCAAATAGTTCACATCTACACAAAGACTACAAAGACTTTCTCAAAATCCTTAAACCCTAGACTTAAACCCTCTTAAGAATATGTGGGCTGACAGAAGCTAATGTTGATGGCTACCAAAAGCGTCTGGTCAAGGTGCGGCCTGCTAAGGGACACATAAACAACTGCTGGGTTGCTATATGTGCATTTTTGGCCTCTGAAATCCCCTCAAAAACCCCTATAAAAATTACCAAATTATTTTGTACCCAACTTTTCCATTTATTGTCAGTTAGCTAGCAGGTAGCAGAAGCTTCTGGCAGATTTGACCTTGATGGCTACCAAAAGCGTCTGGTCAAAGAACGGCCTGCTAAGGGACACTTAAACAAATGCTAGGTGTGTTGTAGGTGTATTTTACTTTCTTTTTTTTTACCCTGTCAGGCTAACGTTAGCCTAAACACCACCCTACTGAACAATGCTAATGTCGACCTAAAAAATGACCTAATATTTAACCATCTAATGTAACGGCTAACAAGATAACAAGATATTTTACCCGGCTCCTGAAGTGCAGTTATAACTTATTAGTTATTAGGGTGTCCCCCTTGCTTTCCATGCTTTCCGAGAGACGTCAACAATGACCAAACAACAGATGCAAGCATTAACCATGATTCCGCCCCGATAAGCAGAGCACAATACTGTATGGCCAACATCGAATCTGTCCATGATGCGCTACTGTTTTGAACCCAGGCTGTCATACAACCTAAACATCCTACTGAAACCACACGGGTGGGCTGAGGGGTTTCCTGTCTGACACACTCACATCCTCATTGTTGACTCATTTTTTTCACATTCTTACAGACTACTTACACAACAACTAACTTAACCCCGACCGGACCATTTGCTCTGAAGCCGAAAGAAAGGTTGAAGAGCCTTCCATCAGTCAGGTTTGGTGTGAAAGAGTTTCATAGAGTAACTGACCAACTCTGGACTGGAACCAGGGACCACCAGGACTACTACACAAACATAGCCATTTTAGTTCATATTGAAACCAGAGACCAGTTATAAACGAGGGGAGCGGCCACTGGATGAACTACAAATGGGAGGTCTCGTAACGCTCAGTTTAAAATGAAAGTCCAGCCTTGAAATAAAAAAAGAGCCAATCAGTTTGCAGTAGCACTGCCAGGGCAGGCCGAAAGCCATGTTTTTTGAGCCTTTTTGAGCTGATCGCTACAAACTATTCATGAAACTTTATCAGTTGATGAATCTTCAGTTGACCTTGACCAAAGTCCTGACCTCAGCAGTGTTAAGAATGGTGGCCTGTGGTTAAACGCTAGGTCATTGTCAGGAAACCAAGATGTTTAATTGACCCTTACCAGTTCTGCCAGGAAGAGAGGCTAACAAAAGTGTCTGGTCAAGGTGCGACCCGCATGAAGTTTTTTTTTGTACCTACTTTTGTTAGTTAGCTAGCAGGGTTAGAAAAGTAATGCTAATGTTAGCCAACTACGCTAAACACCACCCGACCAAATAGCGTCTAAAAAATTTGAAAAACGAACTGAACTGTTTTCACTAGTACGTATGTTAAAACATCCATAGTTATTGATAAATGTACTTACCAACTAGCACTAACTAGTACTGATTATTTTGTACCCAACTTTTTCATTTATTGTCAGTTAGCTAGCAGGTAGCAGAAGCTTCTGGCAGATTTGACCTTGATGGCTACCAAAAGCGTCTGGTCAAAGAACGGCCTGCTAAGGGACACTTAAACAAATGCTAGGTGTGTTGTAGGTGTATTTTACTTTCTTTTTTTTTACCCTGTCAGGCTAACGTTAGCCAACTGCGCTAAACACCACCCTACTGAACAATGCTTATGTCGACCTAAAAAATGACCTAATATTTAACCATCTAATGTAACGGCTAACAAGATAACAAGATATTTTACCCGGCTAGATATTTTACTTTGGTTTCCAGTATTTTGGTCTCTCCTCATTCATAGAGATAGAAGCCTGGGCTCATGTAACTGGAAATAACTGCCCGGTGGCACTGCAACCTCTGAAAAACTTATGGACTTCCCCTTGAAGACATCAACATTACATATAGAACTCTAGAAAACTATAGGAGGCATGGTGGTGCTAGGTTCGTACGGCGGTGGTCCCTGCTTCGACGGTTCAGAGCTGTTTCGGTGGCACAAGGGGAGTCTACGTAATATGACGCAGGTGGTTTTAATGTTATGGTCCATTTGATGTGTATATATATATATATGTGTGTGTGTGTGTGTGTGTGTGTGTTGCATGGCCAGAAGCCAATTTAGGCTGTGTTCTTCTCTTTTTTGATGCACTCTTCCTCTACAACAAATGGCGAAAGCTCAAAAGCCAGTGATCTGACCAGTCTCAAAGCAGGACAGATGCTGCCACTGGTTTACAAAAGAGTACAAAGTAGAGGTCAGAGAGTCCTGTCCTCACACAAACAGCCAAGTAGAGGTTATAGGAGGAGCTATGCTGACTATTCATACTGCCAGGGTCTCATATCCTATCTACATCATGTAAAATATGTTTAATGTTACCACTGATTTACATTGAATTTACTTTTTACTATCTATATCTATGTAATTACATTTTTATTATTAAGAACTTACTTATAAATATCTATTTATCTCTCTCTCTCTCTCTCTCTCTCTATATATATATATATATATATATATATACACACACTAAACATACATACTTTTATACTAATAAAAATTTTAATTTCTGCTATCTACAATGTAATACTGACTAGTAAAAAGTCCAGGTCCACATATCCATTAATGAATTCTCAGTAAAAATGCTAATTCAAGATATTCCTAATGTAGTTTTTACTAGTTGTAATTGTTAGATCTCTATAATAACATTTTAGATATTCATAATTTGGGCTTTGATTTGTAATAATTCCAACTCAGAATTACTTTTTAGATATCTGCAATTACCATTTTACTAGTAAAAGTAGTAATTAGATATCTGTAACTACTTTTGCTAATAACAATGATAATTTATGATGATAATTATAGACAAGAGAGCGTAAAGTTCAATATAAATCAATGGTAACATATGACTAGTCATAAATTACACTAACTATACGTTGTTCTGGTAACATGACTAGTCAGAATGGCTTTATAGATCTATAAATCTGATATTATTACTAGTCAAAATTTCAAAGTTGATCTTTGAAATGAGAATTTCCACTCAGTAAAATGTAAATAGACAATATATTAAATGTTAACAGCATTCTAGCATGCTAGTGCTATGCTAGATGTGACAAAATGACAGGTTTACAACAAAGTAAAAAAGTAGATTCACATTTTAAAAAACAGAGTAGACATTTTATTATGTATTAGGACTGAAAATATTCAGGAACATGCAATTCAGTCTGATTTTGACCTCAGCAGCTAATGCAAATATTATTTGTTTGTTTACAAGCTGTTTCGAAGTCTCAGCCAAGTTGTTTTTAGTGCAGATTACACCTCCCAGTCCCAGTTTCGCTGTCCCAATCGCTGCACTGCCAGTACTTAAGGCAACAGATGCAAAGCGTAACAGTTAATAACCAGACAAAACCAGTCCTAGGCTGCTTTGCTTATACGCACACCACTGTCTGAAACCACCAACCCTAAACTGAACACACTGTACAAGATCATGGTGATATCATGGTTTCTCTGATCGTTTCAGGAATCGAGAATGAACTGTTCTTAATGACGGCTTTATACATTGCACAGTTGGTTCCGCAGAGAAATTGATCTGGTACTTGACAACCGAGTCAAAATCAAGATGGTCAGAATTCCCCCTCAAAAACACACTCGAACTCAGGGCCTTCTAATATAACTGCAGAACCTCGTGTTCTCAACTCAGGTTCTAAAAATCAACTGATTCCCTCCTGGTGGATTTTATCTCCCCACACATTTCCTAAAAGCTCGTTTGAAATACGGTTGAAGTCTGGTGATTGTGTTGCCATGACATCATCTGAACTTCCTCATCAGCTGATGAGTGGTGTAGCATCTCACATGGTGGCTTATGAAGTTCTAACACTGATTCTGAACAGCAGTGTCTGACATCAAGTCCATCTGATGTAAATAAAAGGTACATGTTAATGGAGGAATCACGGACAAACAAATGTGCTTAGCCCTCAAGCGTGAAGAACGTTGGGGCACAAGGAGTTCAGAATAAACCACTTGTGGTCAAACGTGACCTACATTGAACTTCCTCAGGCGATTTCACATTGAATTATTTCCAATTTCAAATCAAAGACCATTTCTTTTTGGCTGAAACTACTATCCACCAAGTTCTACACTCATTACGTTTTGCCTGGATTATTTACCTCAGAAGTTGGATGTCGGAATTGGGAATGACGTCACACCTGACTTGACCTCATTCCAGTTAAACATTCCGATAATTCTACGCTATTTCTAGACATTTCCGAAAAAAACAACAGCCCGCTAAAGACTTCAGACAGATTCAGTTTGCCTCAACTGGTTTGACGATCCTTTACTGGTGTTTTAAGGGGAATCTAATCGAAATATGTCCCACTTTTTATTGTCTTCCTTGTTAGCACTGTTAGCGATACCATTTGATGATTTCAAACATCATGGAAATACGTCTGTTATACTGTTTGTTAGCAGTGCTAACAAACAGTATAATACTACTGCTTTTACTACTGTCGACGTAAGGTGCGGCCATCTTGGATTTTGGCGTTCCCGTTCAAATTTCCTACTTGAAACCCAGAAAATTTGACATCCAACTTCAAATAGAACACAGTCTATGAACTCCTAGTAAAATGTAAACAGACAGGAAATAAAATGCCAATTTTGTTTACTTCATTAGCATTGTTTAATGTGGGAAACTAGCGCTAGATCATGCTAATTTCTGGTAGAAGCCCATATGAGATTTGCTAACACCCTGCTAATGCTATAGTTGACGTCAACTGTTATTTATTATTTATACCTGTTAGCCTGTTAGCCTGTCTTCTCCCATTTTTTCCTAGCATTGTATAGCTATGCTAACAGCTAGCCTTAGGCTACCTTCATATTCCCTCTAAAGCTAGACTTCCCTCAGAGGTTTATGCTCGTGCCACCCTTTCAGCTTCACTCCGCTATAACAGAACTCCTGAGACACATTAACGGGGACGTAAACCAATACCTTAGCGAGCTAACATGCATTTTTTGACTTGGGTAAAACTAGCGATCAGCAGCGGTTCTGTTGCCAAGCTGAGGTGGATAGATAGCTATCATGTGCTATCTGTACCACAGGTGTGCCATCCTTTCCTGGAAGGTGCTCAAGGGGGTTTTCTTGGAAAAAATGAGTTTCTGGGGGGGCTTTTATGCAATACCCTCAGACTCCAATGCCATCTGCTCACCGGTTTGTTTTTACCCGCTGTATATCTGCTCTGCTCTGGAATATATCATGGCCTTTTGGGTGACGAATAAATTATCTGTACATACACTACAACTGTAATGGAATTAATTCCATTAGGTTCCAGATAAATGTGCAGTATGATGCTAATGCCAAAGCTGGGCCGGATTTGGGCCATAACAGATATGATCTTAACATGGTAGGCTGCCTGCAGACCAGTGTTCAGATGTAATGACTGGCCTTAAATGTGGCTGAAAAGAAGGGCAGGTTTATCCCAAATTATACTTTCCTTTGAAATTGCCCATTGAAATGGACCTGGATGTGCATTAACTGGGCTGCACTTAGCCCAGAATTGTCATCTATAGCCTATAAACTAACTGAGAAAGCTGTGGAATATTAAAAATGAAGTTTTAATAAAATTAACATCCAGAATGCTAATCGTATATTGATTATTACAGCTAATTTGAGTTTTAGTTTAGTTTATAATAATTAAACACAGCCGTATAATCTATTATTAACTACAAATTATATGTCGAGTGATTCCAAACGATCCGTTTTAGGTCCTGATGTCTAATTTATCCAATTTTCAGGCTGCATGAACTTTCGGTTTTGGTTGGACATAAACATTATGTGTCATTTTAAATGTAGTTTTCAATGGTAACTTAATCACAGAGCTGCATTTGCATGAGTACACGTGACATTTCGCATTTGCCTGTTTAACCTAGATACTCTGAAACAAGATGCTTGCTCTGGTTACATCAAAAACGACATCTAGTCTCGGAGAGGAGAAGTGATACTGAATGGGGCTTTCTAATGCTGTCTGGTGACATCCCTCAGGACAGAAACAGTCCTCCTTCCCCTGCCGCGACCTGCTTGACTGTCCCTAAAAAATCACACCGCCCGCAGAAGTAGAAGTTAAAGTTCCCGGAAGCGCCGGCGATTGGCTGCTAGTTCAGTTTCTTGGGTTTGCGGTGACCAGCTTGGATGTTTTCCTCTGAAAAGAGAAAGTCATGAGAGCTGTGATTAGGTTTAGCATGTGAGCTATGTGGTGTAGCTAACAAAGCTTGGACTAGCAGTGTAGGCCCTGGACATCCATTCAGGCCTACACTTGAAATGCACCTGATTTGGCTAATCATCAAGTTTTATGTCTGTGTTTTGCTTCTTTAGCTTAAAACTGGAGGCTAATGTTGCTAATAAACACTACAAGTCAGTTGTCTTTTGTTACCTAGACATTTTATACATCATTGTTGTGAAGTTCTGACACATCATACGGGTTCGTTCATTTACAAGTTGCCCTAAACCACATTCTGTCTACCTGGATGTGGTTTCAGTGGGTTCAAAAATGTGTCATTGTGCATTTTCAATGATTTTGGTGCCCTTAAGTTAACCTGAAAGTTCAAGTATATTTCCCAAGTGTATAGAATTGGCCCACTTATGAAAGTATACTTTATTACTTTAAGTGTAAGAGGAGGAAACTTAGATATAATCTAGTTGTATACGCAAAGTTTTATTTCATACTGCAACAGTTCCAAACATGAATTTATAGACATGCTGTTAAGTGGGATAAAAGGAAATAGAAGGAAATAGTAGCTAAACTAAAAAAGTTGATTAGAAGTATATAGCTAGTAGTTAAATGTAAAAAAAATAGAATAAGAGTTAAAAAGTAGCTAAACTAAAAAAGTAGGCCAGATGTAAATAGTAGTTCCATTTTAAAAATAGAATAAGAGTTAAATAGTAGCTAAACTAAAAATGTGGGCTAGAAGTATATAGCTAGTAGTTAAATTTAAAAGTGGGATATTTGTAGTTAACTAGTAGTTACATTTAAAAAGTGGGATAGAAGTTAATAGCTAGTAGCTAAACTAAAAAATTGGGATATATGTAAATAGCTAGTAGTTAAATAAAAAATAGAATAAGTTAAATAGTAGCTGAACTAAAAAAGTAGGATAGACGTAAATAGTTAGTAGCTAAACTAAAAAAAACAAAGTGGAACAAAAATAAATAGCTAGTAGCTAAACTAAAAAATTGGGATATATGTAAATAACTGATAGCTATATATAGCTGACCAACAAAAAACATGTATCTTCAAAAAGGTGACTTTACAAGAGAAGGCAAAAATTTTATTTAATCTGAATGGACGTCAATGTAAAATAAGAGTTTACTCCAAGTAATTTAGAGCTTTTCTATTGGTCCATTCATCCAGAATTATTTACACAGTGGGCAGAACAGCTAGAGGGTTCAAACCATGGAGAAAACGTACAAAACAGACAAACGTGTGTTTCTGTGGGTTAATGACACGGTGTATAAAAGTCCAGGTTCAGCCCCCCCCACCCCCCTTACTATTTACTTATATTTGACTTATATGATATTTTATTTAAAAGTATATCAACATACTTAGTCTTTTATGTTTTTGTAAGGGTGATTGTTGACTTCTAGTGTTTGTTAGCAAGGAAGACACTAAACTATGTCCACTTAGCTGCTGACCGGGAGGGTAGGGTAATGTCTGGTACTGGATTCCAGGTTATATACTGTAGATCCTGTATAAATAAGCTGGTTTTTAAGCTGGTCTGGTAGTGGCAGTGAATGGTTTGTTAGTCCTACTCAACGGCACGTTGCTAACTCCTCATGTCCATGGCCTGCTTTAATTTGCATTGTCCAAAACAAGCCTAGGCTGGATTTTATAGCATGGGAGTATAAATAAACTGGTCTGGTGCTGGTTTATCTGCTCCCTCCTCATGGCTATGCAGGTTAACCAGCATTGTCTAAAGAATATGATGGTTTTGCTAGTCTGGATTTTAAAGCATGGCAGTTTGACTTCACCTAAACCAGCATTAATTACAGGTATATCCTGTAAATCCTCTATAAATAAAGTGGTTTATGCTGGTCTGGTGCTGATTTAGCTGGTAACTTTGCATGGTCATGCTGGTGGACAGCACAAAAACAGCGTAGAATTGGCTAACAGGGAACTGATGGCTTTCCCAAACAAGGTTAGCATGACTGTTGAGCATTTGCAGTTGTTCTCCCGAGCATGATGCTAACACGCTATTACATGCTACTACAAACTGTGTTGTTTATTTATTATAAGTTATTATAACCTTGGTAAGCATGCACAATAAGGTTGTGATTAGCCATTAGGCCTAGGTTTCACAAACACAGACAAAGACCTCTTTAAAAAAAAAGTTCGGAGGTAAAAGTCAGCATTTGCTTATCGGCCGGTGAAGTTTCCACTGGCAGATTTGCATCTTTACATGCGTCCACGTGTACCTGTAGTTAGAGAGAGCGCGTACAGAGTGAAGTCCTATCCAGCCTACTAGCGTCACACCAAACTTCCTCTTTGCGATCACATGCGTCAGCTGGCTGCCTGTATATAAGCTGCCACGCAAAAGCCTGGTTTCAGAACCTGTAAGTTAGAAGCCACAGTAGCTGCAAGCCTAAGTGCAAAAAAAATATATATCCATCCGAGCGAAACATGCCAAGCTTACTGCCCGGCACCAATGAACTGGACAACATGAGCAGGGAGGAGAGACCACCCCAAACACAGTGAGTTCTCGTCTTGTCTTCTACTTTTTCTTGGGTTTGTTGGTGAAGACCGCCTCAGTTTTATACAGCTACAACTCTACATCCATTTGCTTATGCTGATACTTTCGCTCTCGCAAACAGGAGGAAAGACCTCAAGTGGCGGTTTCACTGCAAGTTCGCGAAAGCCCCAATGGCAGACAAGTGAGTTTCACATATTCTGGTATCTCATGCCCAGTTGTCAGTGCTGTAGATGAATGGCGAGATTCAAGAATGTATCCTTCTTCTCAAACAGGCTTAAATCTGGCGAGACCCTGCTGTGGTCGCAATCTCTGGAATCGCTTCTTAAGTCGAAAAGTAAGTACAGTACAGCACACATCTCTCTAGTGTCTGGCACACAATAGTAGCCTTGTACGATGGCCATGGTAAGTCCTGAGGCCGCATCCTGGACAAGAACATCACTGAGCATCAGAGATGGACAGATATGTAAACTAGAGCTGCCAATTTCGGAGTGCAAATGCAAATACGCCCTTGGTGAAGGCATGCAAATGTTCCATAGGCCATTGGTTCTATCCAGTAATATCCAGAGCAGGAATTGAGCAAGTCCACTAATAGCTGTGTTCCAATTATGGTACGTTTGCGGGTCGCCACACCAGAATCATCATTCATGTCCTCCTTGTTTGCCTCCTACAGATGGTATGGCGACCTTCCAGGCCTTCCTCAAATCTGAGTTCAGTGACGAGAACATAGAATTCTGGCTGATCTGCGAGGACTACAAGAAAATACGATCTTCCAGGCTCGGCTCCAGGGCCAAGAAGATATTCGAGCGCTACATCCAGGCCGAAGCTCCGAAAGAGGTAACAGAGGCTTCTTAGAACAGGGGTGGGCAATTCCGGGTCCTGGAGGGCCGGGTTCCTGTGCAGTTTTGTGTTTTTCCTGCTTAAGCCCACCTGATTCAACTCGCCTGTTATTTGCCAGGTTTAGTAGGTCAGTCAGAGCAGGAAAATCAGCGAACTGTGCTGGACTCTGGACTCTCGTCTGGTCTTAGAACCTTAGAAACCTTAGAACCATCCGTTGATGTTTTTTGAGGGAACCACTAGGACCATAGAAGTCGTTTGACTGTTTGACATGCCAAGAATTCCTTGTGGTACCTTTAGTTCTAAGGGTGTAAAGACGCTGGTGGTCCTTGAGAACCCCCTGCCCCAACATATGATAAAGATCACTCACAAGCCCTTCCTAAGAAGAACTTAGTGTGTGTTAGAGCTGCAAAACCATGAACGTAAACGTCTCAGGGGTATTCCAGGACCAGGGCTGGGAACTACTGAACCAGTGAATTCCGTCGTTGTAGGGAAGTCATTGAGGTGTTTCTCATCAGTTTTTTTTTTCTCAACGTCCCACAGATCAACATTGACCACAAAACCCGGGAGGTCATCAGGCAGAACGTGCAGGCCCCCACCAGGCTGTGCTTCGACGAAGCCCAGAAGATCGTGTTCGGCCTGATGGAGAGGGACTCGTACCCCAGGTTCCTCCGCTCGGACATCTACAGAACCCTTCTGGAATCGGTCTCGGATATGATCAAGGTATGACGGACATGGCTCATGGAAGAAAACCAAAAAAAAACAAAACTGACAAGCATGTTGACTCTTCTCGAAGGACTACAGCATGAAGAGCTGGACAAGGACACTGAGGAGTTCTGTTGGCTTGAGAAGACCAAAGCCTGGATTGATAAAGATAGACATGCAGAACCTTGACAGTGGCATGTTCTGCGAGTGGATTGGCTTCAGCTAACTGTATCTGTTGCCTTGCTGTACTACTACACTACGCAAGCGGCTGGGGAAGAAACTTGCAAAGGAAATCGAGCTTCCCTTCTAGCTGAGTCACCTTAACCAAAATGTGGGGTCCCTGAAAGGGTCGGTGCTTTTTCTGAGGAGGGGGAAGTCCTCAGAGTTTTCTCTGTGTACCACTTCTACAAGAAAGACTTGATTTACAGAAGAAGCCGGCCGTGGGTTGCCAAATCGATTGTTGTCTTGGGGGGGCCAAAGTACAATGTTCTACTTTCTACTGTCATGGGTCCAAAAGTTGAAAGGTCGCTAGTCTTTACACAGTGGTTCCCTACCCTGGTACCCTACAACATTTAGTGTTAACTCTGGAGTTGAAGGTACTGTGTTACACCAAGAGGCCACTAGAACTTCAGGGTGGGGAATTGAGTTGGGAATCATTGGTCTAAAATATTGTTTCAATGGGTCAGTCCAAATTTTTTGGCGTAGGCCATGGTGCCCCCATTCAAGATTCAAGAACATTGCACTAGATAAGGAACCACTGGACCAACTACCAGATCTTCAATGACCACTGTGAAGTTTAGATTCCTCTCAGTTGGCTTCACGAAATCTGGGCAAAACTACGCCAAACTAAGAAATGGTTCTAGGAAATGACTTACAAAATAAGACTTTTGTAAGTTGTAAATATCTCGGTGACCAGGATTGGGAATCACTGGTGTTTCAGTCCAAATTTTGGCATAGGCCATGGTGCCCCCATTCAAGATTCAAGAACATTGCACTAGATAAGGAACCACTGGATCAACTATTTGCTTCTTTACCAGACCTTCAGATCTTTCCCTGATAGAATAAAAAATCGAGCCATCCTTAAGAGCGATTGGTCTTCAGCGTAGCTTTAGATTCTAGGTTCCTCACAGCTGACTTGATGAAATCTAGGCAAAACTACGCCTACTTAAGAAATGGTTCTAGGTAATGACCTACAAAATAAGACTTTGCGTGTAATTATGCAGAAAAGTTGTAAATATCTCAATGTTTTTGTTGGTTATTACTGATTTAAATTATAACTCTGGGTTTTCACTGGCTGAAAGTCTCCCATACGTTTTGTGTGTATTTTATTTCTTTGTTTCTACTTGCCTGTGGCTTGAGATACTAATTAAACCCTTTAAACAAATCTGTTGGCTTGCGTGGATTTTTTGGTGAGCGCTAGATGATCAGAACTGTGGGGATTTCTGTTTGCTAGCGAGCATTTCTTTTGTTTTATGACTGACGACGTTGTGAAAAAGAAATGCTTGTCTGGACGACTCTGGACATCCCCTCTAGTGTTCTTGACTGCTGAACTGAAAGTCTGAAACCACATCACAGTGTGACAACTGACTTTCTGTCACCACTTCCCTGTTTATACAAATAGGCCCTGCGTTACCATGCACCATCAGGTGGCGCGACTTGAGGTGATGACTTAGCTGACGCCAGCAAACCGCACACAAGCAGAAGCTTTCTGACACTGTTTGACACTATTTTACAGGTTGACGGAATATGGTTCAGGCGTTAAACATCAAACTAGACGAAGAGCTATCTAGACCAATTTTTACAATCTTTACAAAATGATCTGTCCATAATAATCAAAAATTCAATGTTTTACAGATCCATAATGGACAATAAAACCTTTGCAGGTGAACCTGCCTCAAGAGTAAATCTTTGTACTCTATGACACAAACAAACAAGGTTTCTGAGGCTCTTTGACTTACTCTAAACTATATAAAAAAAGATACCAGATTTTCTATTTTACAGGATGACGGAATAAGGCTGAGGTAACTTTCAGTGGACCAGTCCAAAATTGGTGACTCCATGAGATTCAAGAACGTTAAACTAGACGAAGAACTATCTAGACCAATCTTTACAAAATGATCTGTCCATAAAAATCACAAATTCCAGTTTTTACTGATTCATAATGGACATTAAAACCTTTGCAGGGGATAGGAACCCTCCTCAAGAGTACATTTTTGTACTTAGTGAAACAAGCAAACAAGTTTTCTGACACAATTTGACTTACTTTAACCTAGAAATAATATAAATAGACAATATTCAGTCTAAAAAAGACTATTAAGTGAGAGAGTGGGTAGGTTTCAGTGGGCCAGACCAAATTTTTGTCAACACGGTGCCTCCATTAGATTCAAGAACTATCTAGGCCAACATTTTGCTTCTTTGCCAGACTGTCTGTCCACAATGGAATTAAAAATTCCGTTCATTACTGATGAATAATGGACAATACACTCTTTATAGGTGATTTGAACCTCAAGAGGAAACCTGTGCACCACATTCAGTCTAAAAAATACAGCTTGTCCTATTTTTGGGTGAGGAAGTAGGGTTGAGGTAACTTTCAGCGGGCCAGTGCAATGTTTATGGCCAGCATGATGCCTCCATAAGATTCAAGAACATTACACTAGATGAGGAACCATCTAGACCAATGTTCTGTTTCTTAACCAGACAGTCTGTTCACAATGGAATAAAAAAAAATAAAAATCCGTTTGACTCATTATAACCTGTATAAAAAAAGAAATGAACAAGCTGTTGACATCAAGAGACGTCTGCTACTGTTGTTTTTAGCTAGGTGAAGAACTTCATTTTTAATACATTAGATTGCGTCATACAGTCCTGCAATTTGCGTAAGCAAGTCTGTTTCAGATGACTCAATGAGTTGATAAGGTTTGGCACAAGTGTGAGAGGATTTGCACAATGCTCAGCAGAGAATGGAGGAAAATGCACTGCAATCCCAGTGCTTCTTCTGGGTCAGGGTTGCAGAGGGTCCATCACAGGGTACCACACATAACCAACCAATCACTCACACATAGGGGTAATTTAGCAGGAGGCATTAACATGTGTTGTGTATCCGGATAGTATCTGGATCTATTTGGATCCAATTCTGTTTACACATTGTATTAGCGTGTGTTTTGTATCCGGATAGTATCCGGATCTACTTGGACCGGATTCTGTTCCCACCTGGAATTAACATGCGTTTCATATCCGGACAGTATCCCGATCTACTTTGACCGGATTCTGTTTACACCTGACATTAACATGCGCTTTGTATCCAGATAGTATCCGGATCTACTTGGACCGGATTCTGTTTCTACCTGGCATTAACATGCATTTTGTATCCGAGTAGTATCCGGATCTACTTGGACCAGATTCTGTTTACACCTGACATTAACATGCGCTTTGTATCCAGATAGTATCCGGATCTACTTGGACCGGATTCTGTTCCCACCTGGAATTAACATGCGTTTCATATCCGGACAGTATCCCGATCTACTTTGACCGGATTCTGTTTACACCTGACATTAACATGCGCTTTGTATCCAGATAGTATCCGGATCTACTTGGACCGGATTCTGTTTCTACCTGGCATTAACATGCATTTTGTATCCGAGTAGTATCCGGATCTACTTGGACCAGATTCTGTTTACACCTGACATTAACATGCGCTTTGTATCCAGATAGTATCCGGATCTACTTGGATCGGATTCTTTTCCCACCTGGAATTAACATGCGTTTCATATCCGGACAGTATGCCGATCTACTTTGACCGGATTCTGTTTACACCTGACATTAACATGCGCTTTGTATCCAGATAGTATCCGGATCTACTTGGACCGGATTCTGTTTCTACCTGGCATTAACATGCATTTTGTATCCGAGTAGTATCCGGATCTACTTGGACCAGATTCTGTTTACACCTGACATTAACATGCGCTTTGTATCCAGATAGTATCCGGATCTACTTGGATCGGATTCTGTTCCCACCTGGAATTAACATGCGTTTCATATCCGGACAGTATCCCGATCTACTTTGACCGGATTCTGTTTACACCTGACATTAATATGCGCTTTGTATCCAGATAGTATCCGGATCTACTTGGACCAGATTCTGTTTACACCTGGCATTAACATGTGTTTTGTATCTGGATAGTATCCGGATCTTCTTGGATCAGATTCTGTTTCCACCTGGCATTAACATGCGTTCTCTACTGATCTACTTTTGTGTGATTGTGTGTACGCCAGGCATTAACTTGCATTCTGTATCCGGATCTATGTGGACCAGCTTCTGCATCAATTCGGTTTTACTTTTCGTGAACAACAGCTTCTCGTCGAAACTGCCCTGCTCCGGGAGACTGTGAGCAGTTTAGAGGAACGATGGGGGTTCTTCTACAACGCTGTGGTTTAACAACATTGCAGTAACGGCTCTATCATAAGATTTCAACCATAAGAGCACAAACTCAAACTGGTTTCATGAACAACGGCGATGAATTCAGTGGCTCTTCAGTGCTGGTTCTTCCCCAGATCCCCAGATCAGAATCCAGTAGGACACCACTGGGACGTGGTGGGATGGGAGATTAGCAGCATGAAGGAGTAACTACAGGACTGCAATCAAGTCAACATGGACCAGAATGTCAAAGGAACGTGTCCCGCATCCTATGGAACCCATACCATAAAGAACTGGGGCTGTTCTGAGAGCAGAAAAACAAGGGAGGGTATTGTCAACAGCAGTCTGGGACCAACGCACACAGGACGTTCATGTTAAAAGGCTGACGGCTGACAATGGCGTTTCTATTTTAGTCAGCAGTGCCCTAATCTGATTCAACAGACTGCTTGTCTTACATACGCACATGATTACTCAACCTCAGTCTTATCTTGATGGCGGAACCATTCCCAAGGCCCGACACTTGTCATCGTTGACCAACAAAGGAAACTAATGGTGTTACTGCACTGCCTCCAGCAGTGGTGGATCAGTGACCTTCCCTAACCCAGCAGCACATATATATATATATATATCTGATCAGACTTAGGCTTGCACAGCGCCCATCTGCACGGTATCTAAATGCCATCTTATAGGGGTCAAAGATTGAATTTCAGACAAACCTACTCATGAACATGGCGTCTCTTTCAGTTCTCAGCCCATGTTTATTCATTTCTGCATTTCCGTTCTATTTTTAGACCATTCTTGTTTCAACGGTGGAGGTTATCATGCGACGAATCGTGTGGTGAAGCTGCTACAGGATGGTACTTCACATGACTACTTTCCAACCCACGTCCAAAAGTTTGTGGACACGCCTGCTCATAAACAATAAAAAAAGGACTCTACTCTGGAGCAGATAACCCTAGATTAACCTATTGGCACCATCCTGCCTAACGTCAGGCGTGGGCTAGAGGGGTATAAAGCCCCCCCCAGCATTAAGCTGTGGAGCAGTGGAAGAACTGTGTTCTCTGGAATGATGGTGGTGCTCTATCCAATATTTTTGGAGCTAATCCAATACTCACTAACGTCCTTGTCCAGTCAAATTCTCACAGCAATGCTCCTTAAAAATCTAGTAGAAGGTTTTGCTCGGACAGTAGAGACAGAGAACTTCTTAATGCCTTTTCAAATTTCAGAAGAAACAAGGAATGAGCAGGTGTCCAAATACTTTTGTCCAAGCCAACTGTGCTCTCTCAGGCCTGCTTGTGAAAACGGCAAGGCCTGTGTGGGCTCCTGCTCCATAGCGGTGAGTACCTACTGAAGGTGGTCCAACACCGTTAACCTGTGGGAGGCGCTGGAACGAAAGGTTCTCTCAGGTTCTGATACCAGAGAATTTTGTGCAGTGAGCTGTTTGGCAGGACCAACAGTGTATTAGGCAGGTGGTCATAATGTTTTGGCTGGTTGAGTGTATATCTTTTGCAGTGCCTGAATAAATTGATTGATATGTTCTTCCTGCCTATCGAATACCTACGAAGACAGTAAACCACTCAAACCCTCACAGCGCCAGCCCTGCCCTACCCTTCCCTACCCTCCGGCAAAGTTCCGCTCCGAACCAACTCAACATACCTCTCTAGGGTCACGTCACCTCTCACGTTTCCTCTCACGTGGATCAGATGCGATCAAACCCTCAAGATCTAGTAGAAAGCCTTCTTTCCTGGACAGTAGAGAGAGAGAGCTACTTCAACAAAAGCAGGACAGACTTTTTAATAGCCTTGATTTCAGAAAATAAACAAAACAAAACAGTGAATTAGCAGGTGTCCCAATACTTTTGTCCTTTTATATTTTATATTGAACATCCAAGCAGACTGTTTTATTGTTAATAAACAGTTAATTAATGTTGATCAGTACTTTTAAGCAAATTTTTCAGCTACATTTTCCTAGCAAATCAGGCTAACGTGCTAACCAGCTCTGTTGAATAGAATTAAGTGAAGGAAGACGTTGTTGAACTCAAGGTGTGATTTGAACGATTATGGTGATTATGGCTGGATAACCGGTGCTGGCGGGCCGGACACTTCCCACTATAGCCACTGTTCTTACTAGCGTAGCAGTTCTGAGGTAAATCTTTAAGCGTGGAGTCGTTTCAACCACGTAACTTTAGAAATGTGGATGTGACCCATCAGAGTTCTCGAATCCAGTGACTTACACGTCCGACAGTGTTGAAACTAGCATAGAATTAGCAAATGCCCACAACTGACACACTAGCACCCATGCTAATAACATGCTAATGATTTAATTATGTATAAATAAACAGTATTTGACTCACTTTCAGTGGTTTGAGGGTTTAACGGAAAATGAAAACGAAAGAAAATAAAGCAACGGAAAAAAAAAAAATCACATCTGATCTCCAGGGAATTCTGATGACGCAACGTTCCAATGAACTTCCGACTTACCGAATATTCCACATACCTCTCAGGTGTTGGTGCGTTCAGGTAACGGTGTTGAGATGAATGCTGTGGGACACAACTACAGCCATATCAGCCATAACATTAAAACCACCTGTCCAGTATTGTGTGGGTCCTCCCTGTGCCTTCCAAAACAGATCTGACCGTTCGAGGCATGGACCCTCGAGACGAGACCTCTGAAGGTTGCCGGTTCAACGGACAGCCACCTTTCCTTGGAGCACTTTTGGGGTTTTTTTTTGTGTGGGTACTGACCACTGCATACTGGGAATACCCCACAAGACTTGGGGTCTGGACAATCTGGTTCTCAGACAGAGCCGGCCCAAGGCATACTCGAATTACACGGCCACTTCGGGCCCCAACGCTACCAGGGGGCCCCAAGGGCAGCAAGATATCATGATAAAAAATACAGATTTTAAAAATAACACTGAATAATAAACCGACATGGGGGACATGGGGTCACACAGGTGAAAGTGAGTCTGCGGTTTGGGCCGGCTAGCGAACAGGGGCCGGTTTCAGACACAGCTTAGGTTTTCAGGACAAATGGTGGTTTCAACATTCCTAAAATGACCCCACCTGTTAAGCCTGTTAAGTCAGGTTTAGTGGGTCCGTTAGAGCTGGGAAGCCAGCTGTGCAGGACTCACCTCTGGCCTTTATAGCTAGCAGCACTGACCAGTGTTCATACAGAAGGTAGCTAGCGAGAAAGCTAATAGCTAATAGCTAGCTAGCATAACAAATATGGTTTCATGGTTGTAAGAACTGGTGGCTGTTCTGTTGAGTCTTCACCAGAAAATGTTCTTTAATTAGATGCAATTATCTAGAACTAGCTAGAACCAACTCTGGCTGAGCCATGTTTCCACTGTGGAGGGTGGAGCCTGGGTAGGGAGTAGGGCGTAGGGAGTAGGGGGTAGGGAGTAGGGCGTAGGGCGTAGGGAGTAGGGAGTAGGGAGTAGGGCGTAGGGGGTAGGGAGTAGGGAGTAGGGCGTAGGCCTCAGCGGGGATAAAGGCTGAGCGGGGTGTGAGAGGAAGTCCCGCTGGAGTCGCTGGTTTTTCACGGCAGTGAGAGGAGGGCAGCTCGCTGATGGAGTGACACTTGACCGCCGGTTATGGAGGTCGCCGCGGAGAGGGCGGAAAATGCCGGGGGACACCAGCATCGCCCCGAGTTCACGACGTAAGCGAGACCCTTCAGAGACCTTCCAGCTCCTCTGTCCGTCCGGATTAGCTTGACCAGACCGCTGAAAGTCTCTTAAAATCTCTCCACAGACACAAACGCTGGAGATGCAGACTCCACCTGCTGCTGAAGAAGCCCTCCGTGCTGACAGCCTCCGCCGGAAAGCACTTCTCCAGGTAGAGTAGCTCAGTCCAGCGCCCTGCGCCCTGCTCCCAATTTTATTTTTATTTATTATTAAATTATTTCGTTATTTTAATTTTATATTTAAATGTACTTTATTTTAATTGAATTATTATTATAAAAATGTTAATTAAATAAATGTCATTTATTTTAGTTTTAAATGTATTTTAATGTAATTTACTATTTATTTTAATTCAATGTTATTTCATTTTGATTTAGTTAAAAAATAAATGACTTAATTAAATTAGGTCATTTAATTTTTATGTAATTTATTTTAATGTCATTTAATTATTTTAATTTGTATTAATATTTAATTGCATTTAATTGTATTTATTTAATTGAATTAAATGTCATTTATTTTAGTTTTAAATGTATTAACTGAATGTAAGTTTTAATTTAATTTTATTGTAATTGAATTTATTAAAATGTCATTTATTTTGTTTTGATTTAATGTTGTTTAAATTGAATTGTATATGTATTTAATTTCAGACCAACCCAAGGTGAAGTAAAGCAGTGGGGTCAGTCTCTGGAGAAACTTCTCGCCCATCACTGTAAGTTCTTCTACAGTAACCTAAAGGACAGGACATTTCTAGTTAAGGTGCTAACAGAATCGGTCAGAATGAGGAATCCTTATGATTTCCGATATCATCATGCATCCCTATTTTACATTCTCGCCCAACATCAGGTGGAGTGACGGTGTTCCAGATGTTCTCCAAGTCTGAGTTCTGTGAGGAGAACGTTGAGTTCTGGCTGGCCTGCGAAGACTTCAAGAAGACCAAGACATCAGAGAAGCTGGCCATCAAAGCACGGAACATTTATGAGGAATTCATCAGGAAAGACTCTCCGAAAGAGGTGAATGGCATGAATCGTAAGCAGTGTTCATGTTCAGGTCCGAGGGCGTGCTCATACTTACTTGCAGGTCCAGACAACAGCAGAGCACGAGGCATTGCCGCATTTGACTTTCTGAGTTGGTGGATTTTATTTACATCTTATTAAAAATCTATCTATATTTTATAGACTAAGACTTTCCCTGCCTTTCCCACCCTAGTCGGGGTCAGTGTAACACGGCCTCAGCTGGGCTACAGCCATGGGTGTGTATGGGAGTGTTTACATGGCCATTGAAGCACGTCTGACGTCTCTCTGCCTCATTTTGAAACCAAAACTATTAAGTCTATAATTAGCCAGTCATAACTCACGCAGAGATAATAAACATCGACACATGTCAGTGCCAGCTGCGTACGACGTGCGAGAGCTTCACCACAGTCTACCGATTGCACTGCTAGTGGCAATAACCGGGGTCCAAGCACTGTGTGCCGTTTAGGAGCCAGCAAAATACCTAGAATACCTAGAGTGTTTATAATGAGTATGTGGTCAAGGATCAAAAATTGCCTAGAAATCCTGCTACGAGGGACTGGGCATTGACCTTTTCCGATTCCTACCTTAAACCGACGCTAACACATCATCATTGGACAGCTGAACTCGCTTGGAGGTGAACACTAACCGCCAGTCAGACGTGGTGGGGGAAGAGGGAGGGCCATCATACCCACCCAGAGAGAGCTAGATACTAGTTACACGCTCTTGGATTTCTGGCCACGGATGACTAGGGCATCATCTGGGAACAAACCAGCACTCTCCTGGTCTCCCCCTAGCACTAGCAATGCTCCCGACACTAGCAGGGTAAGGACTTAACACACACGTCTCCTGCAGTACATGCAAAGTCAGCCACCGACCAGCTAACAGAGGCCTGTGCCGGCCAACGTTGCTTTAAAAGTGATGTAGGAAAGAGCACGGCCAATTGTGCTCTCTCAGATTCCGGCCACTGATGGCAAAGTCTCTTTGTTTGAAGCGAAGATAACAGTGGGATGAGGGAATACAGCCTGTCAGTTTTTAAAGCAGCATTATGTAGCTTTTTCATCTTAGAAAAGCAGCTTTAATAGCTAATAGGGTGAGTAGCATGGCTGCCGGTGCTACTCCAGGCTCAGCACGTTGCCAATTTTCAGCTTTTCACCTTTTCAGTATCTTTCAGCTTGTCAACAAACGCTGCGTAGAGCCCATTCTTTAGTATTCTAGCAGGCAGTGTCAAATTTCGCATATTGCTGCTTTAAGTTCTGACATGTCACATTTACAAAAAAGATTTTTTTAAAGAAGCCTTCATTGAACGGTTTCTTAGGGGCGCAAACGTCGAAGGTCTCGCTTAGCTTTGTATAACCGTAGTCTAAAGCAAAGCTTGTTTTCCTCCCCACAGGTGAACTTGGACTTTCACACCAGAGAGCGCATCGGCCAGCGCGTCCAGTGGCCAACCTCAACCTGTTTTGACGAAGCCCAGAGGAGAATCTTCTACCTGATGGAGAACAACATCTACCCTCGCTTTCTTGATTCTGATGTTTACCACGGCCTGAGTGCCCGCAAGGGACTGTGGGGATCCCAAAAGCCGGTGTGCTAACCACAGCCGGGTGTAACTTTATCTCCGCAGTAACGCAGCTAGCATGTGTAGCATACGGCCGTGAAGCATTTGTAATGCTGCCGATCAGGGATTTATTATTATAATGTTTTTTTTTTTAAAAACCATGTGACATTGGACCTAATCGCAGTCGGGGGAGGTCTCTTCACTATAATGAAGCACATTTGTGTCAGCCAAGCTAATGCAACAGTTTGGGATGAAGGCGGTAGACCCCGCCACATGCATTCCTGTTAGAAAGCCTGTCGGAAACCAGCTTGTAAGTTTGTATAGCGCGATATTCCTTAGAAAGTGAGCAACTTCCTGATAAATGGAACCCGCAGCTCAGAGCTGTGACTGATTTCCGGCTGATCCGAGACTGATAACGGATCCCACGACTGACCGACTTCATGAGTAATGAACAAAACGGAGCAGCGACTGCTTAGATATTTGATCACTAATAGAAATGCTGGTATATATTTTTTCATAATATGTAATTAATGATTTTTGATACTACTGAAATGTACAGTACCTTGTTCTTGGGTGAAATTACAGCAGAAATAAAAAGTTTTTTTACCTCAACCTCATTTTTATTGTCATGGGTGAAGGCTGGGAAGAACCTCAGATATTAGGAATGAGAATTTTCCAGAAGTTCTGTATCAAAGATTAGCTCAAAACTATCGCCCCTGGGCAAGCCCCTAGAACATGCCCATGTGAGGCCTGTATGGGTAGCCCAGTTGGGAATCACAGTGATGGGACCAGAAGGGGGTAAACATGGGCCCCATCTGGGATGTACACTGCATATCAGGCCTAGATGGCAAAGACCCATGTGAGATTAGAGTGGGCTGTAACAATAGGGCCCATTTGGGGAGCCCAACTGGAACCCATCTAGCCCACGTTCCACCCATGTGGTCTACCACATGAACACTTACGTCAAGGGTTCCAGCTAGAGGCGTCATCAGAGCCAATTTACAAAAATCACAGCGTTAAACAAGTCGAGTTTATCCTGAATAGCTGAGCAGAACTACAGGCACTGAATTTCCCATAAGGCCTCAGCGCCCTTCCAAACTTAGCTTGAGCAGCTAATGCTAACGCAGTCAATGTATTTTGGGTTTTTGAGAGGAGAAATGGACTTTCGTAGATAATTAAAAGAAGGTCAGCCACGCAGCAGACAAGCTAATGCTAGCTCATAGCTAGCTAGCTAGCTAATTAAACTAGCAAAAGCTTTAGTTAGCTATGTTAGCATAGGCTTTATTTATTTGCCAGCAAGGCGAGAAGATAGCTACTTAGCATATGGGCTGCAACAACTGAAAAACTGCCATACATGGACTGGTACAGACTGGACAGTGGTACCAGTGCCAGGGGCGTCGGCTATCAATAACAGGGTTGTGGGTTCAATTCCCGGGTTTGGCAAGCTGACACTGTTGGGCCCTTTAGCAAGGCCCCTTACCCTCTCTGCACCCCGGGCGCTGGAGTTGGCTGCCCACGCTGCTCTGGGTGTGTGTGTACTCACTGCCCCTAGTTCACTAGTGTGTGTGTGTGTGTGTGTGTGTGTGTGTGTGTGTGTGTGTGTGTGTGTGTGTGTTCACTACCACAGATGGGTAAAAAAAAAGCACAGTACAGTGTAGTACAGTGACAAATACGTGCACCTTTACCTTTTTTACCTTTACCTGGTCTTCAAATGCAATTTAGGGTAACCATATGATGATAAACACGAGCCCTTAATCTGCTCAGCGGATTTAAAACGGGATGAAAAGCCGCATCGAAATTCCCAAACTACTGAATTCCCACCCTGTGCTTCACTGCATGCTTTCCAACAGGTGCCCTTGACCTGTAAAAGGAAGCTGACAGCCAAATACCGCAATACAAATGAGCCTTCAGATCTCCAGCGAGATAAAGCTGCTGTGTTACGAGACTACATGACATAGACGCTTTCAGGAACAGAGCTCCTTCGAAATGAAATGCCAAGGCCTCCAGTGGAGAGCGTCCACTTCCGTCCAAGGCCTGTCATTAGAAATGCACTTTGGCCTTCAGTTGGCCTCAAACACCAAGACCTGAAGCATTTCCTCGTGAGGCCTGGAAAGCCATGGCCTCCGGCAGCGTCTTTCTTTATGGTCATCCTAAACATGACGCAGCGGCCGAATCCCTTCAAGCCGTGTCCGTTCTGAATCTGAAGTGATGAAGAGGTTGGAGTGGGTTTGAGGCCCTTGAATTAAAACATGACCAACAGCGCCCTCTGGTGGGTCAGTCAGCATCACGACCCGGTGATCCAGATCCTCCAAGACATGCTTGGTGACCAAATTGACAAATTGAGGCTCAAACTTTATTATTCGTTCCCTTGATAAATATGACCTTTTATTACACTTTTATTGTTCAAATAATTTAACTATGAACCTGTTCAATTGGAAGGCCAATAGGGTCATCATTGTCCATCATCTTAAGATTAGCAGTAGCCCTCACGAAGCCTGGTGTCCCCACCTTCATACAACTACTTCCATTCTGCTTTGGGGTAAATGTCAACAATCTCACCATCCTTGAGCTGCAAAGCCACTCGCTGGAGGCACCACCTGCAGAGAGAGGTCACGGTGAGACGGGTGTTAAAGGTCAGTGTTCTGTAGTGTAGTCACATACAGTAGATTTGCTAATAAAATTCTATTAAATACTTAATTACTATGTATTATTATAATATATATTAAATATGTAATATTTAATATATTAAATACTTAATTACATCCACAATATTCAGTACAGAAAGCTGAAATAAATTTTTGCTTTTTGATTTTACTTTTTTTTTATTTAAAAAACCTAAAATGTCACAAATAAAATGAACAAAAAATTTATTTTTACATTAAATTCCTTAGAAATTTGCTGTTTTGGACATCTGACATTTTATTCCGGCAGAGACGGTTTGCATTTAAAGGTTTTGGGGGTTTTTTCATTGCAAGTTTGAATATTTTATAACTTCTACACGCGAATTGAAAATCCATCCCAAATATTACGAAATAAAAATACTACAAAAGATTTATCAATATGAAAAAGGCTTTGTCAACCTCATACGTGTCTCTGTGTCCACACTAATAGTACATATTATTATGTTATATGGAAAAGCCCTGGAAACATAATGTATAGTAAATTATAATATAACAGTAAATGTACGTAAATTAAGCTAAATCATCAAAGTTATTGAACAAATTCTCTACAGAAAATTGCACATGAAATTGTTTGGAATTTAATACACTGGAAACAATAATTCCTATGAATTAATATTCATTCTGTGGTATGATGTGTGAGTGGTCAAGGAAATTTGAGATTTTGGGCTTGTGTGAAATGGGTGACCGTGTAAGTCCAGTGTCTGTTAGCAGTACTAGCCTGTTTGTAGAATGGTCAATGGTCAGAAGGGTCTCAGAAGACCGGGCTCCTGCAACCCACATATAGGGGTTGCGCTTTACTATGGAGCCCTTCCATTCATTCCAGAGGCACCTGCTCAGCGATGCCGAGTGGAAAGTTTCTGCTCCACCTTGTTCATTTCTTATGATATTCTAGCAAGATTCGCTAGAATACACAGTCAGGTCCAGGCACGCTTTAGAGCTGCGGGAGCTGTTTCGGGGGAAGTTACGTGTATGGGTAGTTGAGCACCTTCCCTGGAATCCTAAAAGAGATACTGAGAGACGGAAACTGAAGAGCTGGCATCTCCAGTGAGACTGAAGGGCAGAAACGTGATCGTCAAGATTGAGCAATTGAAATATAAAGCTGTGTTAATTTTATTACATTCATTTATTCAGTTTTATTTCAACGTTTTAATTTTTATTCATTTTTTTACATTTTATTTTATTTGAATTTATTTCTTTTATGTTTTACATTTTAAACTGATTCCTGTGTGATGAAGTAAGTGAACATCAAAAGCTCTTGCTTCTTCATCATGGTATGTAACTAAATTATCGTTTATTATGAAATTGTTCATGAATAGCAGTTCATGAATTCATTTGACTTAAAATATTAGTCTATATGAAATAATAGTCTTATATAAATGTTTGGACAGACGACACATTTTGTTGATTTTAAAAACATCAGTAGCGACAGATTCACTTTTTATGATTTTTAGAATTTTATTCAGCTTCTGAAGAACTTCATCAAATTAAACCAGACTAATCACACTGTTAGTAATGAAACCAACCTGCAGCTGATCAGTGTTAATTAAGCTCTAACAGTCTTCTCCATATGCTAAAAACTAAATCTCACGATACAAAATAATGTTGTCATATTTCCCAGCTCTAGCTATAAGATTTAATGCCAAGTTTAGTGATCCCTAAACCATGAAGGTCTGTTTTTAGTTTTTTAATTAGTTAAAAAATCCAAGTATTAACTAAAGGACAGATGTTAGAAATGGTAAATCAATGTTAGTAAAAAATAAAATATTAACCCCTTAAACCATTTAGTCCACATTTCTTCACTTTCATAGCTACTTTACTGTTATAATTAACAACAGTTACGTAGGCCCTAAAACAGAACCCTGTGGGACACCACCAGATATGCCAAACTAAACTGTCACTTAACAATTCACGACTCCTTATGTTTCTGCATAAGGATTAATGACTGAACAATAAATCTTGAGTTCAAAGGGTGAATATGCGACGGCTCCACCTGGCATTCTCTGGGTTGCAAATTTATAAGAAATTAAGAATAATTAAAGAAACGTATCATTTTGAAAGCCTTTAGCCTTTCTGTCATTAGGCGCCTTACATTTTTGGAAGTACTGAGAAAAGGTCATTGCTTGGAGGGTGAAGATGTACTATACCTGTTCATGAGGGTGTCTCTGGTGGATGTTGTGTACAGATAGCCCCCAGTCTTCTGTCCAGTTACTGGAATTTTCAGCTGTAAGTTGAGGGCAGTAGATTTCAGGACAGTCAGTTAAATGACAAGTTGACCAACATGCTAACGTAGATCATAGTGAATGAAGACCCACAGTAAATATCCTTACAGATGATGTGTTTGTGTGTGTGTGTGTGTGTGTGTGTCTCTCTCTCTCTCTCTATCTCTATCTCTATATATATATATATGCAGTGTGTTTGGGGAAATTAACATTTGCGCTGTATTTCATAAACCATGGACAACATTTCCCCCAAATTCCAAATAAAAACACTTGCTATTTAGAACATTTATTTGCAGAAATGACAACTGCTCAAAAACAATTACCCCAAAAATGCAAAGAAATGATTACATTTGAATAATAATTTTTTGCATTTTAATTATTATAAACAACACAGTACTAATATCTGAGCTTTGAGAGCATTCAGAAATCACTATGGTGAAATAACCTCGACTGCCAATCACAGCTCTCATGTCTTGGCCAGTCTTTCACATTGCTGTTGGGACTTTATGCCATTCACAGTCTGCAAATTCAGCTAACTCAGCTTTGTTTGATGAATTGCCTGGAATAAAACGGCTGCCAGACACGTAGAGATGCTCATTTACGAACAAAAAATGTAGTGGTCTCTGAGAGCTGTATGTAAGGCTGAATTAACTGAAATGAACTGAACTCGAACATCCAAAAAGCCTGACCTGAGCTTTGGTGTGGTCCACGCGGTTGTGATGATCAGTCAGGTGAATATTATGGATCTTCAGTGGTGGAGCTCCCAGGCTGGCCATGGCTGTGGCGTTCTCATTTAGCTGCTCAATGGCCAGATGATAATACTCTGATTTAGCAAAGTTTTCTGAAATAAACAAACAAACAAACAAACAAACAAACAAACAAACAACAAAAAAAAATCATTAAATATTAAAGCAAACATGTGATGTGGTATATATATATATATATATATAAAGGAGCTTCCTTGAACACTCACTCTGCATGAGGTAGTACATCACGCCACAGCCTCCCCCAGTTACCAGGGTAACAAATATGGTCATCTGCTGCAGAAGGTTGGTGGAAAGGCTCATCTTGAGAAACACTCTTGATCTCTCAAGCGCTCGACGAACCTGGAGAACCAGTGGAACCATCACTATGAGAACATGGGGGAAATAAACTGCTTGTTAGCACTGAGAGCTCTGCAGGGCCTGGATTAAAAACATCAGACAACCACAAATAACTTCGATAACTTAAAAACAGTCTTGTTTAAGCCATTTTTAGTGAACGTTGAATTTTCTACTGGCAAATCATGATGCTTTTTACATGACATAAAGCCATGATTTGGTCATTTACAAGAAATCATCCAGTCAACTCTGTATTTTTTAGGACATTATTATGCTGTAAAAACTGACTTTCCCCGCGGGATAAATAAAGTGATCTATCTATCTATCTGTCTATTATGTGGTTAATTCAGATTTTTCAAGAAAATTTTAAAATAAAGTCATATTCAAGGTATAATGTTGTTAACTTTGCTTATTTTAATCAATAATGCAGTTGATATTTCAATATAACTGAAGTTAACTTCGCTTTTTCCAATAAATAATGTAGTGATTTTTGCATTTAATAAGAAATATACTTGCAAATCAGTTAATCGAGAATTCCTTTTTGCATTTTATGAGAAATTGGCTTATAAATCAGTTAATTGAGATTTATTTTAAGAAAGAACATTTGGAAACAATATTTTTTTCCCCCAAAAAATAATGACGTTAATTTCGTACTTCTAAAAAACAATGCAGTTAATATATATGTTTTAAAAGTGTAGATATTTAAATGTAATGGATGCTGTTTAATAATGTAGTTTTTTGGCTTTTCATTTCAAAACAATTCCCCAATGAAATAAGACATTTTCTCTAGATAAAATGATTTAATACAAGTAAACAACACCTAGATATCTAGAAGCTCATATAGGATATATGTCACATAAAAAGATAGGTTTAAATAAATGCTATAATAAAAATAGTAACTATTTAGACTAAATTTAAAAGGATTTTACTTTCACTGCAGTTTTTTTGTTTGTCCTTTTTCTGGTTGCAGTGCCAGTCTTGACCTACAATCTATAAAACCAAATCATGAATAAAGCCGTCAGCCTTTCACATCACGCTTTAGTGCTCAACAGGTTCGACTCCAGCAGTTCTCTAAAGGAATCGCTCCATCTCAAAGCTACCTCAGGCGAACTGCTGCAAAATCATAGGAATTAATATGTGAAATCTCATGGGTCTCAAGGAAGCCTGGCCGCTTTCTGCTCCTGCTTACCTTTGGAGGAACTTTGCAACGCTAGAGGGCGCCAGAGTCCAAAACTGAATGAAGCTGAATGGCTAAAAACAAAGAATTAAGACATCAAATCAATGCAAACTTCCCCCCCCCCCCCCATTTACTGTAGTTACACCATCTTAAAAAGAGCAAGGGGGTTGGTGACCACTGATCCACATGGTTCTAAGTGCCATCAGGTTCTTCTAATATAAGCACACATCTCTTTCCAGTTGTTCTGGGGGTTCTTTTCTCACAATCTCTTCAGACCCCTTCAGTAAATACCTGGATCTTCTCGTTGAGGGAGTGGGCTCCTCATCTGCATTCTTAGAGGTACCCAGTGCCCCAATTGGCGCATTTGCAATCCTGCTCAGAGGTTCAGGCCCTGTTTCAATAACAAACCTCGCCGCCAATGTTGCTTAAAAAAAAAAAAAAAAAGACACGTCTGATGCTTTTTGGCCTGGTGAGGTCAGAATAGGCCTTTTGGGTTCGGATGAGCTACTGATTATTCCAATAAAAAGGTGGAGGAGAAATTCATGCAAAGAAGTCCTCGCCAACTGTTAAGCTGACTGAGCTCACTCTGGGTTTGCGTTGCAGCCAGTGGCACAGGGAACATTTCACTGGTAGAGGGAAGAATGGAAGCGAATTCTCGGAAGACTTGGCTTCTAAGACGAAGTCCAACGCAGCATGATCACGATCTTAAAACATGCCTCAAAATCCGGAGGTTTAGCCATGGCCCGTACACTCCCTCAACCTAAACGTCGTCCGAATCTCACCGAACTAGAAGCCTTTGGCAGGACGAACGGGGCCGAAGGTCAAAACCCAGAGGTGAACTGAAAGACCTTGAAAGCTGCTGGAAGAAGCCATGCAGGGTACCCAAACTTTTGCTGCGGGCTGTTTAAACTGTTGGCAGTAAATGGACACAAGAAAGGGTCCTAGACCTCACATTTGAGGGCTGTGTCTCAAATGTAGCACACGCTGTAGACGGCACTTCTGAGGCCGGACGGCACCCAGTCAAGTAGGAGCATCGTAAAATGCTAAGGGCTAAAGCTAACACAGCTAAACGCTAGCATATATAGCTATAGCTAATATCACTGAGCGGTCGATACCGTGTTGCCTTGGTTACTAAGAACTTCCTCACTTCACTGAGGCATCGAGGCAGCTAGCTAGCTACCTTCGGTTGCGGACACAGCCGTGGTTATGTAGTTAGCGAAAACGGCCCAAAATAAACGGCTACTTTTCCCTTTTTTACTGAAAAATATTACATTAAAACCCTGAAAATATCTACGATTTATAATAAAGCCCCCCTTCACCCCCACCTCACTCACCAACACTGATAATGCCGTTTCGGTGCTGACTAGCTAGCTAAAATCATAATGTCCACAGAAACAGTGAAGCAGCCCTTTTTTTGGTACCGAACCTTTATATGACTATAAAAACGAGCTGCACCGAATCCAGCTTCAAAAAGCCCAACATTACTGACCGTGACTTTAGACTGAAGGCTGCCTGCGGAGCCGCATGGGAGCGGCCATCTTTTTTTTGAACCGACGAGCCCTTCTTTAACCGTTTGAGCGCCGGTTCTCCCACACTCACTCATCTCAAACACGGGTCAGCAATAATATTAGATTATTACATCTGTAGATTATACATTCCAAAGTAATATAAAGCAAATTATTTAGCAGAAAATATAAAAATATTTTTAGTAGGCAAATCTATAACACAGGATCATGTGTTGCCAGATTGAGGAAAAACGGTATGGCTGCTAATAAATATGTAGAACAACCACGAAAAGACAACAACAACAACAATAATAATAATAATAATAATAATAACAATAATAATAATAATAATAATAATGACAGCAATAATAATAATTATAATAATAATGACAGCAATAATAATAATAATAATAATAATAATAATAATGACAGCAATAATAATAATAATAATAACAGCAATAATAATAATAATAATAATAATAATGACAGCAATAATAATAATAATAATAATAATAATGACAGCAATAATAATAATAATATAACAGCAATAATAATAATAATAATAATGACAGCAATAATAATAATAATAACAGCAACAATCACAATAATAATCATAATAATAGTAGTAGTATATTATAACTGTAATAAATAATAGTAATTATTATTATACAGTTATTATATTATACAGAATTATATCAGTAGCAACGAATTAATAATGATGAAAACGATCAAATAATCCTACTAATAGCTGTAATAAAGCTCAGTTATCACTATTAGCCCATTTCTGCATGAATTATGAAATTCACATCATTTCTTTCATATTGAAAAAGAAATTATTCGAAATCTACTCAAATTTGCGTTTAAAAAGACAATTTACGCGCAAGTGTTTAGAATATATTAAAATATAAACAGCAATCATATTTAGTGTTGTGTTTTTTTTTATTTTTGATTTCATTTTAATCTTTAACTGGCTTCATTTCTGGGTTAATTGTTCCTAAATATGTTATGTTTTTAATTTTATTTCTTGAATTTGCGACCTGTGATTATAAAATTTACATAAATATAACATTTATTTTACACACAGTCTCCCAATAAATAAAATATGTCTAAATACTTGGGGGAAACAGTGTAATTCTGGGGGTTTTTTGCACTCCATCAACAAAAGCACTCCAGCGAGGGAGTCCGAGTGTGCAATCTGGCAACCCACGCGGCCCAGCCCCCCCGCCCCCCTCCCTGCACGGTGCGAGTTATGAAAGTTGTGAGTTGAGAGTTATATCACTGCAGGAGGAGAGCAGTGCCGGAGAGGACAGCGGGAAGACTTTCACTGGTACGTGTCCCCAGTCCAGGCTTGTCCTCGTTTCTAACAGAGCGAGTTTGGACGTGTCGTTGTGCGACTGTCTTTCCATCGTCACCCTCCGTGGCTCTGCGCCAGGCTTGCGTTTTCTGGACAGAGCTGCATCCTCGGGTCAGAGCCGGGCTGCCTGCCTCTTTATCAGCAGAAAGGCCGGATTACAGACCTAATTACAGCTGTGTGAAAAGTCCGGGGCTGGCCGTGTTACAGCCATAAACGGAGGCTCGGTTTTGCTGCTTTTTAAACGGAACTTGTTGAGAATTTCCTGTTCCACCTTAAATCCCGCTGTTGATAATGGAGGGGCTGGACAGGCGCCGCGACGGAACCAATGCAGCATTTAAGGTGGAACGGATAATTACAATTAGAAGCGTGTGTGATTGTAATAATTGCCAAATTAAAAAGCCAGTCTTGTGTGTAATGTGCTTAAATCCATAAAAACAAACAACTAAATCCCTGATAAGGGGAATTAGAGCAATACTACAATAATTAGTACATTATTAGAGCAAATTCAAGCAATTCAAGATTACTGTAATGCAGTACTACTGGAGTACTACACATACACCAAGTACACAGCAGTACAGAAATCTAGTACTATAGTAAGGCTTATAAAAATGTAATAACTGATATAATAATATTACTGCAGTCCCTTTTTTGGAAGGGCTTGAAAGAAAAAAAAAAACAGGTGCAGAACAAGGCCTGGACGGTCCAGCCTTTAGACAGCTCCAGTAGTTGACCGTGCCTCTTTCCACAGGAAGCATGCTGGGGTCTGTGGTGGTCGGTTTGGGCATCGCCGGGAGTGTGAGGATCCGAGACATGCTGGCTCCTGTGCCCTCCAGCGCTGCGGAGAAATTGGCAGTTAAGGGATTTGTGTCCAGGTGAGTTGCCTTCTCCTGCAAAAGAGCCAACGAGGAAAAAAAGGGAATCCCACCTATTTTCCAGAATGTCCACATTATTATTCATCGCTTAAGATATAAATGAAGTCATTGGGAGTGGGTCTGGTGTACCGTGCACCGTGCTACAGACAGCTCAGAGTCCAAATTGAATGGAACCAGACGTCTAAAAAGTTTAAGGCCTCGAAAAACGATGTTGCGGGTCGTTACATGTAACGAAAAAGCAATGAATGTGTTGCCTGATGCCTGAGAAATCATTGTGCAATAGTCGCGAGATGATGTTTTGGTCTAAAACGTACTAAAATACCTTCACGGCGGAGGGATACGTGCAGGGCGCGTTAGGGAAAATAGTCCCTAAAGAAAAAAATTTCACTATAAACATTACATATAAACCCCAGGAGACATGTAGGCTCGCCGGTGGGTTCTTGCTGGTAGTTAATACATAATTAGTAGTAATAACTGGATATTTTATTATTATAATATTATAATAATCCCACAGTTTAACAGATAAGTCCATCAGGAAATCTGCCACTTAATTAACCAATTTGCCACAAGCGAGAAAAAATTCTTAAAATTAAATGACAGTAAATTACAGAAAGCAAAGTTCAACCAGACTTAATATGTAAAGAAACCACATTCGCGGCTCATTCTCCTCACTGAGCACTTTTTTTTATTGCTATGAAAGTAAAGCCAGTCGTGGTCAGTGAGGGCGACTCCTAAACTGTGAGATAAGAAGGCCTCTGAGCCGAGAGATAAGCACCCCGAGCTTCGGTGTATCAGTCGCCCAGTTCAGGAGGATGAGTACGTTAGGTCGGCGTTAACAGCGTGCTGTGTTTGTGTCTTTACTGTTCAAACTGGACAGATATGGATAATCCATAAAGCAGAGCAGCAAGTCCAGTAATCGTAGCCACGTCCAGCTACCGTCCAGAGTCCCCACAGGAAAAAACACACGCCTTGCCAAAAAAAAAAAAGGGGGGGGGGTAAGCTTCCACACCTGCAGCGGAGTGAAAGGCTGCGCGAGTGTATTTTCTGTGTGTGTGTAGTGCAGCTGCTTCTGATTATCTGTCAGTACAGGGGACTGACTGCCATTTGGTTTGTGTAGGAGGACACTGGGGGACCAGCATGGCGTCCAGCAGATCCCCCTAGACGAGGCCCTGAGCAGGGACGACATTCACGTGGCCTTCGTGTGCACAGAAAACGCCAGCCATGAGGAGCAGATCAGGTAAGACATCGCCCCATGAAGGGGGCTCTGAGTCGTCCAGCTGCTTTGCCATCAGCAGCCAGAGTCCAATGGAGCACAGTTGGCCTTGCTCTCTCAGCTGTTGTTTGGGAGCTGGGGAGATGTGCTGGACGCTGCATCAGCAGCAGTTGGAAAAGAGGAGGCGGCTGGCCGGCTTCACGTGTGTCGTAGAGGAGACGTGATGTGATAGTCTTCACCCTGCTAGTGTTGGGGGCATTTCTAGTGATAGGGGAAGTTCACGTGAGTGAGAGTTGGGTAACTGGCCAAGTGAAAAGCCCTACACACACTTTTACACTACGGGGGAAAAGGGAAATAAGGGACAGATGGAAACATAGATGGAGAGTGTTGCAATGAGTGAGTCAGAGGATTCTGTAGAAAAAGCCAAAAAAAAATCCTTCCAGTTTATTTATGGATGGTGACAAGTTATGAAATCTGAAATCATGAAAAGACAAATTATTAAAAAGGCTAAAAACGAGCATCACAACTGGAGCTTTTCGGGCCAATGGATCAAAAAGCGATAGGCCCAACAGGACAACAAGCACATACCTTAAAATCCCCCAAGGCTTGGTTTCAGAAGAAGTCCTGGAAGATTCTGAAGTGGCGGTCAAGAGTCGCCTGAATTGACCCCCATAGAAAAGTCAAAAGTCCCTTTAAGGTTTTCTTAAAGCACCTTAAGAGCTTCCTCCACAGTTTCAAACTGAAGAACCTCCAACAGTTCCTTGAGGACCTTATATACATATACATATATATACATATACATATATATAAAGAGAGATTGTACAGTTGTTCTGAATTTCATGACAAGAACACCTTTCCAACTGTTAAGCACAAAGGTGCTGTGAGCTTGTGTTGCAGCCAGTGGCACAGGCAACATTGCACTGGTAGAAGGCAGAATTCCGTTAAACACCAGCAAATTCTGGAAGTAAAAATATCACACCATCTGTGAAAACAAAAAGCTGAAGATGGAAAGATGATGGCTTCTACAGAAGGATAGTGATCCTCAACACACATACCTTTAGATTGAGAGGTGCAAACTGAAGGTTTTGCCATGGTCCTCACAGTCTCCCGACCTAAACATCATTAGAAAGTCTGTGGATAATAGAGCTCAAAAGAGCAGCGCAGGAAGGCGGCCCAGGAACCTCTCAGAGCTTTAAGCCGTTGTAGGAAGCATGAGTAGATGCTTGAACTGCTGCTTGATGCGTTTGACGTTTCTCGCCCTGTTTCATTTCCACCTAGGCGGTTTCTGGAGGCAGGGAAGCATGTGTGCGTGGAGTATCCGATGACCACCGACTACAGCTCTGCAGCTGAGCTGTGGGATCTGGCCCAGCAGAAGGGTAAGCTGAGGTTAACGTTTGTTAGTGTTAGTGCTGAAGTCAGCATGTCAGGCAGGCGTCTTCTCTCTCGCTTCTTGTTTCTCATGAGCGGCGGTGCCCAGCCGTGCCCTCTGTAAATCTACCAACTCTAACACTACTGATCCGGCTAGACGGCTCATTAACAGACCCCTTCCCAGCTGAGCGTGGTGCCCTCAAACAGCGGTTAATGAGGCCTTTGTCACTTCAAAGGCCTTTGTCACTTTTTTCAGACTTCAAAGCCAAGTGCATCATGTTTGATTCATATTTGAGTTTTTGAGATTTATTTAGAGATCAGTGTGATAATTAATAATTCAATATTTAAAAAAATATATTAAATAATATAAAACGAACGAAACAGAAAGTTATTAGATGGTTGCTATGGCATTACTATGCTGTCCCAGGTGGTTGTTATAATATTGTTAAGTGGTTACTAGGCAGTTGCTATGATGTTGTCCCAGTTGTCTGTGTTGTTAAGTGGTTACTATGTGGATGCTATGGTACTGCTAAATCATTGCTATTGTGTTGCTACAGTGGCTGCTAAGTGATTACTAAGTGGTTGCTATTGTAACCCAGGCGGTTGCTATGAAGTTGCAGAGTGGCTGCTAGTTGGTTGCTGTGGTGTTCCTAAAGGGTTGCTATAGTATCCAAGGCGGACGCTAGATAGGTGCTACAGTGTGACAAGGTGATTGCTGTGGTTTCAGGAAAGTTCCTTACCCTGATGTTGCTTAGTGGTTGCCAAGGGGTTGCTATGCAGAAACAGACGGGTTGGTCAGGTCAGTGCAGGCTAATCTGGTCAGCAGATAACATTTTCCTCTGTCCACCTTTTAGGTTTGGTTCTGCACGAGGAACACATAGAGCTCCTGACTCCTGACTTCAAGCAGCTGAAGAAGGACATAGCTGGGAAACAGCTGGAGGAGGGAAGCCTACATTTCACAGGTGCTCACGCCAAAGTTCTAATACAGTGCCATAACATTAGTACCACTGAGGGCTTTGCTGATCTTCATCTACAGCGATCCTCATATACCAGCGAGGTGTTGCTGGTATGCAGTGGTCAGTGCCCACCAGCAGGACACCTTCAGAGGTCTTGTGGAGTCCATGGCTCGAATGCACAGATCTGTTGTGGCGGCACAAAGGAGGGGGGGGCCCACTCAGTATTAGGCAGATGGTGGTAATGTTATGGCTGGTCGGTGCATGCAAGGAGTGAAACCTAGAAGCTAATTTGCTCTGTTGCTGTAGGAGGCTCCTTGAAGCCTGGCTTCGGGTTCCCCGCCTTCAGTGGCATCTCCCGGCTAACTTGGCTGGTCGACCTGTTTGGCGAACTCTCTGTCAAAGCAGCTACGCTGGAGGAGGACGAGGGAAGGCAGTACATGAAGATGACTGCTCACTTCCTAACCAAGGATCAGAAGTAAGTTTTCCTACTAACCCACCCTGTTCACAACTCCTCCCGACACTGGGAGGGTAAGACCTACCACGTCTCCTCCGATATATGCGGCACTGACATGCTCAGCCCCAGCTCTGGCTGCTGATGAAAAGTATAAGCATATAAAAATGATCCCAAAAGTCATGAACCCGAGTTGCCGATGCATCAAAGCTGGGTACCCGGCGCGTTCCTCAGAGCATGTTGGTTGCCTGATGATGATAGCGGCTGGTTGCGCAGGTGGTACTCAGACTGAGATCGAGGTGAAGAAACTTTATGTCTTGAGTCTTCCCACCCCACAGACCCCTCACCTGGATCGAGGAGCGGAGTCAGGGCATGGGCCGGGGCAAACGCATCCACCTGCGCTTCGACTCCTGCACCCTGACGGAGCTGCCCACCGGTACGAGGGAGCCTGTGGGCCTCTTCATGCAGGACCTGATCCTGTTTGCCCGCAAGCTGCAGGGCGACGTACCCCAGGAGGAGCTGCAGGCCGAGCGGCGCCGAATCCTCCACTGCCTGCAGCTCGCCGAGAACATCCGGCAGCTCTGCCAGAGTGCTGCAGCCTGAGACACACACACATACACACACACACACACACACACACACAAAAAGACGCACAAAAACAACCAGCTTAACACTCTACACATATCTTCATCAGGTTCGCGGCTTCAACATGGAACCTTTGCACTAAAAGATGTTTTTATTTATTTGACTTTTTTGGGATTTGCGTTACTTTAGCGTTTAGCAGGTTTATACAACTTTCTGCTTACCCTCAAAGAAATGGTCGGTGACCCATCAGCCAAGACATTAAGACCTCCTGCCTATTATTGTTTAGGTTCCCCTTAAGCCGCCAGAACAGCTCGGACACGTCGAGGAATGGACTCCACAAGACAGGTGTCCTGTGGTATCTGGAACACCAAGACTTTAGCGGGAGATTCATCTACCAGTTGTGCTCTTTCTGACTCTGGCTGCTGATGGCAAAGCAACTCAAGAACTCAAGTGTTGGGTCCTTGCAACTTTACTTAAGTAGACGTGAAAGTATTAGCATATATAAAAAATATCCAAAAAATTTAAATGGGGCTCAGGGTGGTCCAGCGGACTAAGGCGCTGCAACTATGAACCAGACCAGGGTTGCGGGTTCGATTCCCTGGGTCAAGTGGCCCAAATCCAATTTTCTCACCATATCCGATAGTGGCTGTTTACACTTTCACTTTCCCTAAACTGACCATCAAGGGTGGTAGCATCTTGGTCAAAATGTTAAGGCTAATAGAGTCCACAAACTTTTGTCTGAAATGTTTGCTGCAAAAACCTTTGGCCTATAAGCTCATCTAATACAGTTAACTGATAGAGCTATGTCCACCCTAACTTTGTGGGATGTTCTAGATCCGCCATAGAGAAGGAGGACTGATAATGGACGGCATAACAATGGTGCCACACAGGCCATTGACCGCTATGACCCATTGACCTTGTCAACCTCTATAGTGAACCCCTACCGTCACCTAATACAGCCCATTCCTCGACGTCTCACCAGTATCATCCGAGCCAAGGGTGGTCATTCCCACTATTAGGTAGATGGTCATAATATGCACTATATATGCACAGTGGCTTCAATGTGTTGTGGCTTATGGGTGTTTTACTATCAGGTCTTGGCTGATTGGTGGCGTTTGGGGTAAAGGGGAAAGTTGTGTAATGTTCAGTCAGTTTTCTTTGAAGTAAGCTTGTGAGATTGAGATTGGTTTCTACTTGAAGAACCAGCACAGGTTGGAGTTAGTTTAGCTTCCTGTGCTTCCTCATTTGTGCTGTGTTGCATGAACTGTTACATTATCATAAAGGGAAGCGAAAACTGCTTTGAAGGCAGCGCTGCCTCGCAGAACTACCCCCACTGGTTGTGCGTCGAGACTAGAGGTGTGTGAAATGACCTTGTGGGGGTTTTGGTCAAGACAAAACTCTTAAATAAATAATCAGAAGAAAACATAATCAATTCATATTAGATTATATAGAGGAACAATATGCGTAGTTTAGACCTTTCTTGGACTGGGATTGGGAACTTCTTTATTCTACATTCACTAGAAGAGTAGTCACCAACCCGCCTTCTGGAGATCCACCTTCCTTCAACCCAGATTGAACACTGATTCAAGTAACCAGGGGCTCCTGAAGACTGACTATATTACCTATTATATCAAGGTCTGGCCCGGCAGCCGTCTAGCCCAGGACTCTTAGGTTAGATTCTATTGTTTTTGTATTAGAAATGTTTGAGTGTGAAGAACGTTTACATCACGTAAAGCTTCTTTAGACCTTTGAAAGGTCCTTTAAACTCACTCAAACATCTCTCTTATGATTCTTTTATTGTGAAAACCACACATCATCTTCTATGATATTGTTCAAAAACCCCTTTGAAGCACCTTTATTTAGGAGCGTAGGCCTAATCATTGTCCAGGAGAACAGCCCTGGAGGTCCTTGAAGAAGATTGGCTAGATCGGAGTTGGAGCTAAAGTCTAGAAGTTTGATCTCCTGGAACAGGGTTGGTAAAACACCATGTCAGAACCAATTGGACTACGTCAGGAGCCTGAGCGATATCTCGATTGATCGTAGGTATCGTCTGAGAAAGACGACGAGCCCAACCCAGAGTTAACCTTTGTATAACTAGGTGGAGGCCATCAAATAGATTACCTCCACAGGTCAGAAACATCCCAGTCTATTGATTTATGAGAACTAATAATCATAACATAATCGTCAGTGTCTGTATTTAACCCCTTACAGTCCCAACAAGCGTAAAAATGTTTGCTGTTATTAAACAGACTGCTGTGGTTTGTGCCTTAAAGATCTTGATAACCTTTGCATGCTTATTACTTTGCTATTGCTTCTTCTCACTCAAAGTAGGGCAGCTATTTGTTGTATGTTTGTGAGACCCCCACCCCCTACCTCCCCCTCATGTTAGAGGAGTCTATATGAAAGCAAAGTCACGTTTATGAGCTGAGAAAAGTTCAAAAGGAAACTGCAAGAGAATCAAGCCCCATTTTTTTAAAAATTCGAAATCTCATCTGCCACGGAGGCCTTAGTGGTCGGTCATGTGGGCAGAGAGTTGCAAAAGGAAGAGCGTCCCTGATTTACATCCTAATGAATGATTTAAACAGAAATGTGGAAAACTGGGTGGACTTCCTCTTTAAATTGTCCAAATTTGTTTTTGCTTTCTCTTTTTATTAATACATTTTTCTGCACATGGTCTGAGACATATCTGATGCTCTTCATACATATAAAAATAAACAGTGCCTGCTCTCACCGTGGTATCGTCTTTTACTGTACTGCAGAATGAACTGTCTGTTGCTGCTATACCCATTTATCTTCAAGAAAGGGATATACAGAATTTATTTTAGTTTTTAAATAATTTATTTCTAATTTCTATTTCTAAGTTCATTTTCTACTCAATTTCAAGGCCAATTACCCAATCCTCTTCATGGGAACTCCCTCCCCCCCCAATCATGCGCCTAACACACTAGGATGGTGAAGACTAGCACACGTCTCCGACGACACGTGAAGCCGGCCAACGCCTCCCCAGCTCCGATACAACAGCTAAAAGACGCCAGTGCTGACCATCCCCACACTAGGAGTGATGTGTGGAGGACGTGCCATCAGCCCACCCCTGAGAGAGCAAGGCTGGTTGTGCCCTACCTGCCTACGGCTGCTGATGGCGAAAAATACAGTACTCATATATGGTGGTCATTCACAGTTAGCCGTGTGCAGGTTTTGTACTTCTCTTTATTTAGAAGAAGCTCCTTCCCACTGAGGCCGCCTCCAATCCCCGACACGGTCACCTGCACAGATCCACCATAATACACCAGATAATTAATATATTAAAAAAAAAAAAAAAGGCAAAACATCCTTAAATCCGCCACGAACATTCGGGTCTATCTGTTGTGCATTTCTGTGGCAACGGGACTGTTAGCTTCCATACATTTAGAAATGATGACCATGTCTACATTTGCACGATGCCAACACAAGGGGGCGCCAGGTTCTACTGTGAGTTTAAATTTCACCCTCTCAGTTTTTGTGGAGCAGGCTACGAAATAAAAAAGTGGGTTATTTACAAATCAAGCCGCCAAAATAAAATTGTTAACAGCAGTATGTTAATGAGGATGCTGCAGAGGAGTGGTTTGGCCAGAAACCTAATTTACACAGTTTTCCACATACCTCTGATTTGGCCCCTCAGCCAGGACACGTTTGGCGTCCAAATTTAGTTTAGCTTCTTTAGTTTAGCGCTGCGGATATGAGGCTAACATAGCCAACACTGCAATTCTTAAATGCCTGTAATTACATGCCCACACACTACTCAAAACCTACCCAAACAACTAGGTCTAGGTGCCACAGATTTCTAGTGAACTGTAAAAAAGACGAAACGTCCAAAGCTTGCAGGAAATGGCTCGCCCCGGCATTTAGCTACACAGATAAGCCCTGTTTACATTTTTTTTTTTACGTTCACATTAGGTAACATTGTGCCGTAGACCACACCTACGAGTCTGCGCCACCTTAACGAAGACCTGGACCTGGACAAGAGAAGTGTGTGGACACGTATTTACAGAAACTAATTTGGGTGACCATCGTCTTCCAGTGTTCGTAACATTAGCCTCGCATCTGCAAAAATGTGGACACCCGTCCTAAATTGGCTAAATCAGAGATATTTATACATGCAGTTTAGGTGCATGGACCTTGTAGGTCCAGCACACAATTGAAGAAGCATGATTTGGACACTACACTTGGGCTTGGTTGGCCGACTTTATCTGGGACAAGAGGAAAACCGTGTACGTTGGATTTCGAAATCCTGCAACACCAACGGAACACCCATTATGGCTTTTTATGACTGATATGACCCATTGCAGGTGTGTTTAGCATTAGCATATCAACCTGAAGGAGCAGGTGATGGACATGAGGGGAGAACAATGGAGTGCGAAGGGACAGGTCGGCTTCGTTCTCTGGAATGTATAACGCAAAAAAATTAAAATCTAAAAATCGTGGACCCGAAGCCCTTCATATCATCTGCTAAAAATTCCCAGAACTGGAAATCCCAAGCCTCATCGGTCACAACCTCAGAAGAGAAAAGGGAACATCTCCAAAAAAAACAAAATATGTTAAAAAAAAAAAAAAGAAAAAAAGAAAAATACAATTACAATGTCCCGGATTAGTATACTGTACAAAGCGAATCATCCCAAACTTAAGAGTCGACCATAAAGCATTCGAGTTCAGTGCAGTCAGTCCTGTCTGTGTTTCCTATGACCCACGACACGAGGAGAGGAATGGTGGTGTTGCGCGGCGAGCAAAACGTCCTCCGTGACGCTCCTGTGGACGCCAGGGCAAAGATGGGCTGAAGACGAGTAAGGCGAGCTGGGAGGGAAATGGGAGGCTCGTCACGTGCTTCTCACGTCACTCTCGCGTCGCTCTCACGTGGACTTCTGCCGGTAGTGAAGAGTCAGGTCTCCGCCGCTTTTCCAAATGAAGTGCTTCACTGTCCTCAGGTCCATGTTGGGATCCAAAACCTGGACGAGAACCGCAAAGTCAAAAACGTCATAGCTTCATAGCAGCCAGTTTGAGAATTGCCACTTAAGCAACAAGAGAGGAACCTTGATTTATGCACTCTGACCACAGTAAGGGTGTGTGTATTGAAGCTGACCAAGCCGGGCTGTTTGGCTGTTGGATGAACAAACTGACCAATGGGGACACAACTCAGCTTACCTGGAGGAAGCATTACCTTTGTAAACTACACACATGGTAAAACCTGGGACCAGCACTTTAGCTTTAGGTTCAGGTTTTAAGTTATGGTTTAAAGTTAGACCTGAAGTTCTTCAGTGGTCAGAAGGTCTAAAGGCTGAAATGTACTGAAACAATACAAAACCCTTCTCTTACCTCAGACCACTCTTACCATCTGCCCAAGGTTTCTTAGGCCTGCTACGATAAATACGATACAGATATCTCGCAAAATATATGGGCATGACCTCGATCATTTTTTTAGTCGGTCGAGGGGTTCTGTTCTTTCGTGTGCTCTGTGATGACAGCGGCACCTGTTATGTGGGAAAAGAGTGCAGTAACGGAACGCCCCCCCACACAGCTCGGCATGCATGTGAACCATGGATTGATTAACTGCAAAGGCTTAACCATAATTCAGGTGAATCTCGGTCCTGACCTGGTCCTGGCACAAGAGCTCGATCTTTTCCTCGGCCAGCATGGCCACGTCCTCATCCTTCTCCTGCTCTCCGGGCTTCTCTGTGGTCGAGGAGCTGGTGGTCTGCGACTCTGTGTCCAGGTTGATGATCTTCTCGTAGACGTGCTCCATCACCTTCCTCACCTGCAGCATGTCGCTGGCGGACAGGCGGTCCCTGAAGATGGCGAAACGGACATTATTATAGAGCTCCACAGCAACATTCACCTGACCTTCAAGTCTTCATGACTTTAGCAACCATTCGCTGCCTATTAAAGTGCATGCCGGGCTTTGGGTGGCTAAATCTCAAAGCAGTAACTATGTAAGGGCTGGTTTTCCGAACGATGATTAGGCCTAGTCATGGACTGTCTGGGATATCAGCCCAATAGCTATTCTCAAGTAATTACAAGAAAATTACAAGTAATAATAAACTATTTTACTTTGTCCTTTCAGAAAGTGATTGCAGATGTGTGCCTTACTTCTTGAGTGTTTTTGCACCAGAGGACGAGTGAGGCTGCAGGTAGAATGGAATCTTGTTGAATTTGGGCATGTTTTTCTGTAGCAGAAAAAAAGAAAAACAGACAGCAGTCAGTGTATTGAGCACTTTGAAACTCTGGAAATAGTAAAAGCAGAATAGGACCAGAAAGCCAGAACGAAAGACTAAGCTACTTACATCTACAGTAATGTCAATAACCCACTGAGGGACAGTTTCGTTCAGCAGCATTGACTCAGTTTCTCCTCCTGAGTCTCGACACAATAACCTACATGAGAACGAAGACCAATATCACGAAAAAGAGCACAGGAGAATTTCCACTTTCTAAAAGATGCCCTAGAATGGAAAACTGTGAACCTCAAAAACACTGTTGATCCTCTTTTAAAAGAAACTCCAGCAGAACTAAAGACGGAGTTGGAAAACAGGTCACTTCCAAAACCCCCAAACTGTTACATCACAGTCCTGACTCGTTATATTTACACCTCCAAACTGTACATAAACCCAGCCCACTTTGACTCCAGTCAAAGCTTGTAAAACTTAATTAGGGAATATGATGTCGTTGATACTAGAGAGCAGCTCATCATCTCCAGGCCTCATGACCGTGGCTTTTCCTGTGCCAGTGTCGACAGAAGGGGCGCCAGCAAAAGTTAGGGGAAGACTGGTACGACTTGAGAAAGCCAAATCCAGGGAAGTGAGTCTGAGGGCCAGGCTAAAGGCTAACCCAGAGACAATCTCTTCAGCTTGCTAACAGCACGTTATATACTAAATAAGCCCATTCTATGGCACCTTTGACTTGTTAGAACCATCTTGTGTGTATAGTGAAGTGCTGAAAGCAAAGTCACCATCATACATATCCAACTTAGCCCAGAGAGGTTCTACCTGAACAGCGTCCTTCCCCCTGCCTCCCCGAAGATGACCGGAGTATGTGGGGGCACCTGGAAATAGCCATTGCCTTTCTGAAGCCGGCTCTCCTGCTCTCCGTTCACTGCACAAATACATAAACCCACCACAGTTACATCTAAAACAACCTTCAACCCCACACACACACACACACACACACACACACACACACACACACACACACACACGGAAAAATTGGCCTTACCGTGGTTAACCTCGCCCTCCTCCTCTTCCATGGGATTGATGTGCGTTCGGGGCCAGACCTCCAGCAAAGCCTGCAGCAGCAGTCCACCCAGATTTACTGGACACAAATAACAACAAACGTTAGCATAGTTCTTTATTTATTTATTTTATTAGTCAATTCCCAAACTAGTCTGTCCACCAGAGTTTTGCGCATGGTGCTGGCCAACAGCGGCAACGCTGGCAACTGCACACCAGGGATTCAACAATCCAGAACACAGCACAGTCACCCAGACCCGACCCTTAGTCTGGAATGAAGCCTAGCACGGTAGGGAGCTCATCTCACATCAATTTAATGGTTCATGAACTGGCTATACTAAATTTGATCCTTTGTTTTTACTGCTGTGCCCTCTAGTGTCATCCAGATGCCGTAGTCCAGGGGTTTATGAGCGAACCTGAAACTGAGAAATCGGCCTCCAGCACAGTTTTACAGCATTATCCCTGCTCTTGCACACCTGCTAAACTTGGCCATTAACTGATCAGCTGAACCAGCCATTGAACCACAGCAGGACAATCCAGTACTCTAACCACAGATCCACCTCTGCCCCCTGTGCTAAAGGCCACTTTTATAAAAATAAGCCCCCCCCAAAAAAAACGGAAAAAAGAAGACTTACGTTTTGGGTCTGAGCCGTCAGGGCTTGTGAAACCAGCATCTTTGGCAGACACCCAGGCAGCAAAGCAATCACTCTCATCTAAAGTAATGGTCAGCATCTACGCATCAGTGACAAAAACAGCAGGTTTACTCATTACCCACAGCCTGACCTCTTATCCTCCTTGTGTGTATTGCGGCACCACCTCACCATTCAATACTCACCCCCGTTTTAAGGTCCACCGAGAACCAGTTGGGTACATAGACCATCTTGAAGCGCTTCTTTATTTCCTCGTCAAATTCCACTTTGCCGAGGTCTTCCCCTTTACACGCCTAAAAACAACCCCCAACCGGACCGTTAACCCTGGCCCAAAAAGCAAGCGCCTTCATTGCACCCTCACTGCACACTTACTCTGCAAATGATTAACTCTCACCTTTAGAACATCCCAGAACGCCACGTTGTTGTTAGTGTCTTTGGTAAGGATGTGTCTCTTGTCGTTCAGGATGTGACACTGAATTATGCTGGCGCCACCTGCAGGCAGTAAATGAAGAAATACATTCTCAGGTTAAGCAGTTAGGCAGAATTTGAACACCTTTATCAAGGACCTTCTGAGAACCTACAGCTCGACCTGGATGGCAAATGATGAACCAAGTCCAAAAGATCTGAGTCGCATTCGATCCTTTGTTTTTACTGCTGTGCCTTCTAGACACTGTAACACCGTAACTGGGGCCAGAGTCCACAGCTGTGTCCCAATTCAGGGGCCACATCCTTTGAAGGATGAGGTATACAAAGGCAAGGGCCAAAGTCCTGGGGCCTGTAGCGAAGTACTGCCACTACAACAGGACTTCCTGCAGCAGATAAACACGAACCTATGGGGACCATGACAAATGCCAGGCGTGGGCCAGAGGGGTATAAAGTCCCCCAGCATTGAGCTGTGGAGCAGTGGAAGAACGGTGTTCTCTGAAAACCCAAAACTTTAGGGACCTCACTAGCAATACTGCTCCTCCAAAATCTAGTAGAAAGCCTTATTCTTCCTTGGACAGTAGTGACAGTTACAGAATACACTTTTTTTAATATCTATAAATCCACAAGAAACAAATCAATGAGCAGGTGTCCCAATACTTTTGTCCATGCAGTGTAGTTTAAGGCAATTTGGCGGGATATAAGCTGCAATCACTCATTATCCTCACGGCTCTGACCGAGGGTGTGTGGGGGGGGGGGCGACTCTAAGTGGATACAGAACTTACCTTTAATGGCCTGCTCAGGCTGAGTGCACAGCGGTGTCAGAGGGGCGCTGCAGTCGTTGTCGTAATCACCGGACGCTCTGAAGTTGTGCATTCCCTTTAGAGACTGGCGAGGAAAAGGAACGCATGAGTCAAGCTTAACACTATTGTGTTTAAGGGCTGTATGATTAGACTCAATACAGAAGCAGCGGCCATTTAGATGGAGGTTGTAAAAGCAGCGGTCTTACGCACCCATTTGTTTACGCAGGATTTTGTTGTGGACACCCAAATGGCAGGAGGCGGGTCTGCCGACCTGTCCAGCTCCATCTGAACAAGGAGAGAAAGAGAAAAACGTGACATGATAGAAACATAAAATCAACTTCATACAGTCAATTGGCTGATATGCAGCCAAGATATGACGGTGCTACATGGCTAACAAGCTTACAACATAGCTAACAAGCCAACGTATACCCCACTTTTTAGCACTGTGTAAACTGCAGGCTGCAAAAGAGTCATGATATTTTTATTAATATATTAAAAATGACTTTTTTGATGTAGAAATAAGTAGTAAAGTGCTGTGTTTTATTTGTAATTTATTTACCACCCTGTTATTTTACCTTAGAATAAAAACATGCCGACGTTCCTTTTATGGTGGGCTTGTGGAGTGAAAAAATGCTAAGCTCTTCTTTTACTGGCTGGCTTTTGGCAATGTGATTTTAACCCACAGTCAAATAGCCTAGCCTAGCCTAGCCTAGCCTTTAAGTGTTATGTTTTTGGAATCGTCCTCAAGTCTTATTGGACAGTGCTCGTCCTCTCGGAGTCCTCTCCTCCTGCGAAAAGCTAGCTGAGGATAAGATATTAAGGACCCTGGTATGCTCATAGGCTTCTCTTCGCAGCAGCTCTTCTAGTGCAGTTCCCTAAACACGTCTTGGCTGGGTGACAAGGGAGACTCACCTGGGGGACGCTGATTTTAAAGGACACTGTACTCACTCTGAGAACAGGGGCTTTCTCCTCGCATATCAGCACGCGAATGTCCGGGTTGCGCAGGTCAGTGCAGTAGATCTTGCGGTCCCGGCCGCCGGAGTAGATGTGTGTGAAAGCCTCATTGGCCTGCAAGGCCCATACGCCCTCGTCGTGGACCCGGTACGTGGCGATGCAGCGTTGCTGACCCAGAGACCACAGTCGTATCGTACCATCGGAACTACCGGACAAACACTAGACACACACAAAAGAAACAAAGCGACTCAATATTTAGTTACTACAGGTGTACAGTTGCTAAGTGGTTGCTATGGTGTTTCAGGTGTTGCTAGGTGGATGCTATGGCATCCCTACTGATTGCTTTGGGATAGTTTGAAGATAGCTAGATGGTCGCTTTTGTATTCCAGGTGGTTGCTATGGTGTTGTTAGATGGTTGCTATGACATTTTGCTCGATGCTTGCTACAGAGTTGCTCAGTAGTTGCTAGGATGTTGTGTTTGCTTACTGGTTGTTAGGAAGCTGCTAGGTGGTTGCCATTATATAAAAGGTAATTGCTATGGTGTTGCTAGGTAACATTTTGCTCGCTACAGTGTCCCCAGTGCTTGCCAAGTGTTGCAAGATGGTTGCTATGGTTTTGCCAAGTGGTTAATAGATATGTGCTATGAATTTGTTACATTTTCGTTAGGAAGTTGCTCAGATGTTGTTAGGTGGTTGCTGGGAATCTGTTAGGTGGTTGCTATAACATTTTGCTCTATGCTTGCTACGGTATCCCTGGTGGTTGCTATGGTGTTGCTAAGTGGTTGCTAAATTGTCTCCCACTTTCGTCTCTCACCTTCAGGCAGTAGCTATTTACACTGTTAAAACATGGATCCTAGGGTGGAACGGTTTTCGCTAGGTGGTTGCCAGGGTACTCCAGGTGGTCGCAATGGATGTGTCTAATTGTTGATAGATGTCTAGATGCTTTGCTTGCAATGCGCAACCACAATGATCCATTAATGTAGGTAGACTGGAGTGTAGTTATGAGGCTACTTGTGTACACACTGTAAAAGACCTGGAGCCCTGCACCAACAGGACCCTCCGGAGCCGCATCAGCAGCACTGGTACTCTGCACCTACCTGAGTGCCGTCTCTGTTTAATAACAACGACTTCACATTGTCTGTGTGGCCTTTCAGCTTCATTAGCTTAGCACACGTCCGGGGATCCCAGACCCTCAACACCTAACAAAAGAACAACACAAAAAAAACAAACATGCTGACTGTGAACAACGCTCGACTTTCACACCACCACCACCACCCAACCCCAACCGATCTGACAGGACTGGCTACATAACTGTAAAGTTAGCATTCTTAGCTCGCATTCTTCACTGAGCGTCCCTTGAAGTTAAGGTGTTATCTGTATCTTGACCCCCACCCCCCTCCAAGGCACAGAAATAAAAAGTTCTACAAAGTATCTTTCATACCTTCTCTGTGGAGCCTGAGACGATGACTGTGCCCAGCTGGTTCATGGCCAGACTGTAGATGGAGTCTTTATTCCCACTCAGAGAAGAAGCTGCCAAAAGTGAACAGATTAATCAGCACTGCAGCCTGAAGACCTCTGAAGACTGAGGAATACTAATAATTGTATGACTGGTGGCCCAATCACTTCACGGGTCACTTTTAACCTGTTCTGCTATTCAAAAATCCACATTTGGAAACCCTGGATGGTTGCAGAGCTTAAGTGGTTCTCACCTCCAAGCAGTTGCTAGACTGTTGCTACTGGGTCAATAGGGTCAAACCTTAGGTTTTTGCTAGGTGGTGGCCATGGTGTTGCTATGTAATTGTTGTGGTATTTCAGGAGGTTGCTGTGGTGTTGCTAAAAGGTTGCTAGGCTGCTGCTATAGTGTTGCTAAGTGGTTGTTTTGGTAGGTAGTTGCCGTGGTTTTGCTAATTGGCTGCTAGGAGGTTTCAATGGCGTTGCAAGGTTGCTGCAGTGGTGTTCTGTGTTATTGTCTTGGTAGGTGGTGGCTATGGTGAAGCAAACTGGTTGCTAGGTGGTTGCTAGAAGGGGGCTACAGGTGTTGCAAGGTGGTTGCTATGGTATCCCATGTGGTTAGTTGGGTGTTACTAAATTATTCTTTTTTTGCATTACTGTGACACAGGAAAGGAGCATCAACCTTTGTACCCCACTCATTCCTATTGGAGAGGGGGGGGGTCCACTGCTCTATGGGAATTGTTTGTCCGATCGAAAGGCTGTCACAAGCCTGAATGATACAATCAGACCCAACAATCCGGAGTTGGACTGGGGTCGAGATCATCGCTAGGGGCTCTGTAATGATCTAAGCAGCGTCACAGAACAACATCTTTCAGAATCAAACCTGTCTGAAGGTCAGTAGCCTTGAAAGGTGGTGATCAGAGTCCGTAGAGGAAGTTGACTTACTGGTGACGGTGTTATTGGAGGCGGTCAACGCTGTTAGAGTATTTACATCCCACAGAAAGATCTGTCGGTCCAGCCCTGCGGACGCCACCAGCTCCTTATCTTTTGCGTAAGCCAAAGCTTTCACATAGTCCTAAAGCACAAAACACAATCAGCACTAAATACAATCCATCCTAAATATGAGATCATCTAATCAGCACCCAATTCTACCCCAAAACACAGTTAATCAGACAACACTGAGTGTCCCATGTCCCAGAGTTTCACACTGGAGCTTGGGCTAACTAGGCTAAGACCGAGAACCTCAAACACTGTCGTTCCTCCTTCAAAAGCAACCAAAAACCCACTGCAGCTGTAAAACAGGCTAACTAGGCTAAACACAATGGCTATGGTATCCCAGGTGGTCGCTATGGTGTTGCTAGATGGTTATTATGGTTTCCCAAGTGGCTGCTATGGTCTCGCTAAGTGGTTAATAGACATTGGGACGGCAAGTTCTCACTAAAGAGTTGCTCAGTAGTTGCAAGGATGTTCTAAGGTGGTTGATATGGTATCCCAGGTGTTTGCTATTCAATTGCTATGGTGTTGCTAGGCGCTTGCTATACAATTTTGCTCGAGGCTTGCTATGGTGTTGCTAAGTTGTTAATAGATGGGTGTTCTGTTATCGCTAAGAAGTAGCTTAGTAGTTGCTAAGATGTTGTTAGGTGGTTGCTATGGTATCCCAGGTGGTTGCTAGACTTGTGCTGTTGAAAGAAATGCCGAATAGCTGCACACCCTGAGTGTTTCCCAATTTCAGGTAGTAGCTATTTACACTGTTACAATATGGACCATAGGCTGTAGCTGTAAAACAGACTAACTAGGCTACCACTCGCACATCAAATAACAACTTAGAAATATTTAATAAATGAAAACAAAACAAACAAAAAAAAACATTAGCCTTTTAGCTGCTCAGAGCAAAACAAAAGAAGCAAACGTTGGACACCAATTGGTCCCGCCTAAACATCTGGATCTGTGGTAGGAGAGCTATACTATACTATCCTATACAATAACAAACACTAGCCTAAACAACTATTTACCTTGTGGGTTCTTAATGTGGACATACAGAACCCCTTGTGCGCGTTCCAGACTTTAACCGTAGTGTCCGATGAGGCTGAGATCACTGAAGGAAAACAAGCCAGGTCAGAAAAACAACCGACACAGCAGTCAATTAGAGGGAAATCATTAACCTGATTAAATGGTGAATTTATGAGCGTCAGAGGAGACTTGATGAGAAGGTCAAGACTTACGTGTCTTCCCGTTACAGCAGAGTACGATATCGTTCACCCAGTCAGTGTGGTGTTCCATCGAAGCTATGTAGGGATCCTGCTGAGAGAGAGAAAAAGAAAAATTATGGACATAATATCGCCCACCGCTCGTGGCTTATTTACGCCAAGATGAGATTTAGTACTTTGTGCTGATTGACGCTCCATATCCTGATGATGGAGTCCCTGCCAGCAGTGAAGAGCCTGTTCAGGGTCGGGTCCAGCTGAAGAGCGTTCACCCCATTGCGATTGTGCTTCTCCACCTCATCTCTGATTACATAGGAAACCTGCATGCAGAAAAAAATACATTGAAAAATACGTTACATACATTAGATATGTTACATAAAATGTGACACATTGATGAAACATTCGTTTTGTTCAATTAAATGTGTTACATTAAAGAAACATTGCATAAATAAAATGTGTTATGTTGAGAAAACAACATTCCTTTGTTACAAAATGTCTTTAAAAAAAGTATTTTTTAATACGTAAACAAATCTGTTGGAAAACAACATAAAAAATGTATTATGCTGAATAAACATCATTAGTTAGGTTAAATAAAATGTGTTACACTGAAGAAACATTACACAAATAAAATGTTTTTAGAAAAAAAGCATGTTGAAAAACATGTTGTAAAAATGTTACGTAAAAATGTTGAAAAATTAAGTATTATTTTATTTGACAATTATGGTTTATTAACTGTCACATGGAAAAAACATTAGTTACGTTAAATAGAATGTGTTCTGTTGAGAAACCAACATTCCTATGTTACAAAATGTCTTATTTAAAGAAAAAAAACCATTTTATATATATAAAAAAATCGGTTTGGAAAACAACATTAAAAATATGTTACACTGAAAAATAATTCAAACGTGTTAAAAAACGCATTGAAAAAAATATGATAAATTATTTTATTTTACACAATTATTGTTTATTAAATGGGTCACATGGAAAAAACAGCATTAGTTTTGTTAAAATGTTGAAAAAAATGATCTACAGTTATGTTACACAATGTCTTATTTATATTATGTGAAATTAAACGTATAAAAGCATTTAAGATAAAAAAAATCAAACAAATGGATATTAAACAAATGAATTATTAATGATAACTGACCAAGTGGGAGGCTATAAACATAAAATACATTACATTCCTACGAGACGCATTTAGGCTAAATCTGTAAGAATCGGGACAACTTTATTTATTATTTATTTACTCCTCAACACATCTAGTAAACTACAGCAAACTACAACGTGATTCCTAACGAAGCTATGAGAAAGATGAAGGCCATTAAACTTAAACATTAAAATAATATTTATTTATGATATTAATTAAAGATAATTAAATTCACCATCAGAGAAATATCAGAAGACATTATTATATACTGACTAATTAATAAAGTTATTTATAGGAGAAAAAATAAGTTATCTTGAGAAAACCACACTTTGTCATCTAGCTAATAAATCAACTTGTTATCTCGAGATAACGTGAAAAGCAGGTTCCGGACTGGTGAGCTGGAGCTGCTGCTCGGGGGTCGGCGGGCCTGGTTTGATCCACCATACGGGACCCGAAAAGCCACCGAAACGCGGGCGGTGTTGCCAGGGCGACGGTGTTACGGGTCCCCGCGGACACCAAATCTAAAGCGCGTGAAGCTCCGCGTGCAGCTTTAATCACAGCTCGAGCGGCAAATGCGCTCCAAGCAGCTCGTGGCCGGTTTTATTATTTTTTTTAGAGAAGATTGACGGGATTTTTTAACGCAAATAAAGTCTTTATTTTATATAATTAATTAAAACAGCGGCGAAATGATGTGAATTTTCAGCTCTGGTCATTTTTTTGATCCCGGATGTTTTGCTAACGCTGAAAAACAGAACTCGGCGGGTAAATTAGAAGCTGGTTAATTTGTTCGCTGGTAAATAAAGCGCTGAACTCGTGTGGTTTATGCGCTGGAGGCTCTGCTGTAGTAACTCGGCTCGGCTGCAGCTCTGAGGGCTGTTTTATATAACAGGCTGCTGCTGCAGCGGTGCTGGGCTGCGGGCTCTCCCACCGCCCCCGGCCCCTCGCTCAGCACACACGCACACACACCTCCCCGCGCCCCGCTCGCCCTCCTCGCCCTCCTCCGCCTAAACCACAACCCAAACAGCAAACCTCGGTCAGTAATACCTGGACTTTCCTCCGTCCAGCAGCGTTCTGCCTGTGATGGGTCGCCATCTTTCATGTTGACAGTCGACCTGCTGACGTCACGTCCGCAACGCCAGGCACGCGACTTCCGGCTACTTCATCGCATCGCGTAGAGCGGTTTTTCTTTCTTTTATTTATTTATTTTATTTATTTATTTTAAAAAAGAGAAGTCTATCGTTATTTGTCTATTTTTTTTTTACTTTTTCTAAGTATTTTTCAGTGTTTGAAAAGTAAACAGTAGTTTTAGAGTTGGGGGTTTGGTAAATGTGAAATTAAAAAATAATCGGTGTACCCCTTCACCATAAACAGATTAAACATTTGACAAAAACAACGTCTAAAGCTTCTGTAAATCAGTGGTAGCAACATTCTATATTTTAATAATTTTTATGTTTGACTTTTATATTTTAATTACACACTATGGGGGCAATGAGCACACATGCCAGGAGTGGTGGGCAGCCCTTGCTGCGATGCCCAAGGAGGCAGTTGGGGGTTAGGTGTCTTGCTCAGGCGCACTTCAGTCTTGTCCTGTCAGTTCAGGGGATAAAACCCGAGCAGTTACGTCCTCATATAAGACCAGGCTTAATTGTTACCCACTCAAACCTGAAGGTCAAATGATATATTTGTATATATGTATATGTATTTTTTAATAATAATAATAATAATAATAAGGTTCATTTCTTTATTGGATAAACTCCTCAAGGATAGACTATAGCGTTCGGCTCATTAACGCACAAAAAAATGGCTTTTCGGCTTGTTATGGCTACTGTGCTTTCACAAACCTCCACATTGAGGGAGGTAGGTCCTCCACCCATGGCGTAATCAGCAAGCTGATTGGCTCATTGGCTGATTGGGGCCTTAGGTCTCGATTCGTGCCAAGCATGCACGAAACTTAGCATGGGCCATGGATCGGCAGCCAGCAGTGATCTGTGCCGCCCACAGATAATCACAAACCAAGAAAGCACTAACGTTAGCTCAACTAACGTTATAATCGTGGTTTGGTGCAAATTAGCTAACGTTATCTAGCTAGCCAGACTTCACTGAGTGTTAAAGCTGTATGTAATATATGCTATAAGTTAAGCTGAAAAAGCTTAGTTGTGCTAAGTCAGTTCTAGCGTTAGCCTGCTGGCCATGATGGTGATGATGATGTCGACAAAGTGTCTGAATTACTAGTGTTTCTACTTAAAAAACTAAACAAAGCCTCCCTATATAGGGCAATACTAATGAGGGAGTAGGCATCCAGTTAGGCCACAGCCTTTGTGATAACACCCTAATTCAGGTTCTATAAGAAACCATGACTGCTGATTAAAACGTATACAATGTGTAAAATGTATAAAATACACAGATGATTTAGTGTTTAGGTGGCGTCAAACGTTTCGCACAGGAACAAGAAATGCACTTTATTGAACACAGTATGTAACAGATTGAGAACGTAATCAGCAGCAGTAGACTTACGCTAGGCTAGGCCTAGTGTATATATGTGCTCCGTCCACTTTTCCTTTAACTAATATAATCAACAGAAACTGTGTTGATGTCGTATTTCTTTGGATATTCAAACAAAAAAATTGAAAATCACAATAACAGTGTTTTTAACGTTCTCCAATTTTTGAACTGCACAGATAGGAACGCTTAACCTGAGGAGGAAACCTACGGAAGAACATACCATGTGCTCCAGAACAAGCAACCCACCCTTCCAGCCTTAGGGGACGCTCCCAGGAAGGGCTGGATAAAGAACTGTCCAGGTTTACTGAAGCAGGGAACTTGCACAATTTAATCCCAGCATAGCTAGCTGATAAAAACGTGGACATTCTGGGTGTGTCCGAGGACCAGTTTATAGGGTTCTGTGGTATCACTGCCCGTCTCTGCACCTTAATACAAACGATCCTCATGAGCTGTCAACAAGGCATCCTCAGGAATAAGGTGGTTGACATGACAACGTCCAGATCCAGTACCACGTAGCTGATTGAGGAAGGACAGAGACAAGGATTAAGAGAACAAGGAACACATAACTCTGCCTCCTGGTGGTCAGCATTACTCAGGGTTTTGAGGGATCTTGTCAGGAAGAGAACTTTCCTGTGACTCCAAAGCCTGTGAGGTACCTTCAGGGCAGCCAGGTACAGAAGAAGAGGGTGCGGTAGCCATGGAGGGACAGCTCCCACAACATACACAGGAGTTTTCCTCTTGTCCCTGAATCCACAGTGCCGTTTTCACGGTAGCGTTCTTCAGACGTACCTTCTCCTTCTGCAGGACAGCGGCCTCCTCGCTTGTCTTTCCTTTCCGAGCAGACGATGCATTTGAGGGTGAGTTCAACGTAGAAGCAGCTGGCTGAGTCAAGGACTTGTGGTGGACTGAGAACTTGGGCGAGTACTGACTGGACTTTGCAGAATGAGAGGAGGCTAATCCTGGTGCACTTGAGAAGGTGGCTGCAGCTGGAACAGATGGGCTGACCAAAAGAAAGGCAACTTCTTGTTTACCTTGAGGGTCTTCCCTAACAGGCTGATTGGATTTTGAGGTTGAGGAACTGGCAGAAGTCAACTTGACGGAGGTCTCGGTTGGTCTGCTGATGGCCCAGTGCTCTTTGGAGAACTTTGTAGAATAAGCAGAGGCAGATGAGGATCCTGGGGCAGCTGTAGTGGAGAGATTACTATGGGACGGGTTGGATCGGTCCTGGCCAGGCCTGAACTCTCCGTGCATGGTTGGGCTGGCGTCCTCCTCCTCCTCTTCGTTTGGTCGTTTGGTGGCATTACGGACTGGTGTGTTTGTCCTGGAGGCCATAACAGAGCTGGTATTGCACACCTGATTCAAGCCCAGTGTTGATGAAGGCAGCGAGGAGCAGGCAGCCATCGTCTGCACCCAGTAAGCTGCTCCAGCCTTCCTGCTTGAGTATTGTGGTGAAGAATGCGGTGGTGAGAGGGACAAGGATGAGGAAGAGTCGTTAGAAAGGGACGAGGCGTAGGAAGACGAGGAGTAATAAACGGAGGGGGTGAGAGGGAAAGAATCCGATGAGGAAGAAGAGGGAAGACTGGGAGTCGGATCAGAGTAGAAGGTGGGAGAGCACGACGTGTTCACTGGAGATACGAGGGGACCTGACATCCTGGGAACCTTCTGATCACGTTTCGGAGCGTTGGCTGAAGCTGAGGCAGAGCGACTGACCGAGGGGAAGGCAGCTTCTTGTTTAACCTCAGGGTCGTTCCACACAGGCTGAGTGGTCGAGGCAGGAGTGTGAGGTGAGAAGCTGCCAGAAGCTTCGGAGACTGCAGGCTCTTCCGGTCTGGGGGTGCACCGGTGCTGCTTTCTCCAACTGCCCTTAAAACAAGACTGACATAGAAATGCATGGTTTATGTCCCGTTCCCATGAACAGGAGAAGTCGGTGGTGCACTGGCCACAGATGAGGGGATCTTTGGGGGGAGTGCATGTGTCCAGTGCAGATCCAGGAGACTTCTTATTCTTCTTTTCCCCTGAATGTTATAAACAGATAATAAATACATGATTTACGTTAATATGGGAAAATGGCTATACAAATTTAACTTAGCATAAAAACTATCATGAGCAACATTTGTGTGGACATTCTGCACAAGCTAACATAAAATTGACTTTCATGTAAGGAAACTTGTGGAATATTGTGAGAAAAATTATTGATATTGATATAAAAAAAAATTGATATTTTAATATTTTGAATGAGAACCAGTCGTAGTTCTCATGAAAATAATATATTTTTTATTCTGAATCTTCGTTTGAGAGATTTAATATTAGAGGTATATCAGTAATTACGTGTGGTGACAGGATGACAATGTGCATTATCATTTTTTAACATTTTTAGTATATATTAATAACACTGCGATAACACAAGAAAAGTAATAATAGTGTTGGCCTGGCTTACAAATCACAAATTAAATGAATTAATAACTGAAATTACTCTTCTGATCATGTGACGAAATGATCCTACCCTTTGCTTTTCGTTTCTTGGGAACATCATTCACAATCCTGTCCAACAGCTCTAAGCGGAGCTGAACCACTTCCTCCAAACCCAACAGGTACACAAATTCTTTGTCCAGTGAAGGAATGAAGCAGAGCTCTGTTGTTGGATTAAGCTGTGAACAAAGAGAGAGAGAGAGAGAGAGAGAGACCAAGAACTACAGATCCTTCCTGTAGTCAAAATGTAAACCAAAAAAAAAGAATTCTGAAAAGTGACAAATTATTATGATAGACATAATTTGATTATTATAATTTGATTTGATTATTTGATTTGATTGTTGAAAGTGTTAAAAGGGGTCATTTTGTCAAGTTTAAGCATAAAGAGAAATACATTTTTAGACAATTATAGAGGTCCTAATATATTACAGACACAAATAATTCCCTCAATCTAATGAAATATTCCCTCAATTTAATAAACTGTTCCCTCAATTTAACAATTAGTCTCCTTAATAATATAAACCGTTACATCAATTTAATAAATTATTACCTTAGTTTAATAAAACGTAACGATTTATTAAAATGAGGGAATGTTTTATTAAATTGAGGGAATTAGTTATTGAATTGAGGGAATTATTTACTGAATTTAGGGAATTATTTATTGAATTGAGGGAATTAGTTATTAAATTGAGAAAATTATTTATTAAATTGAGGTAACGATTTATTAAAATGAGGGAATTGTTTATTAAATTGATGGAATGATTTATTAAAATGAGGGAATTGTTTATTAAATTGAGGGAATTATTTATTAAAATGAGGGAACGATTTATTAAAATGAGGGAATTGTTTATTAAATTGATGGAATGATTTATTAAATTGAGGGAATGATTTATTAAAATGAGGGAACGATTTATTAAAATGAGGGAATGATGTATTAAATTGGGGGAAAGGTTTATTAAATTGAGGCAATTATGTATTAAATTGGGGGAAAGGTTTATTAAATTAAGGGAATTGTCTCTAATTATTATTTTCGATATTGATTAGTTAGCTACTGAACGAATCTGTAATCAGTCATTTTAACATGGATGGATCCTGCAGTCAATCTAACAGATGCTAAAAGGTTCAATTTAAAACTAGAAAATAAAACAGTGTGTAATTAAGTTCAGAGAAGACTTCAGACTTCAGAATGAAGCCAGTCTGCAGGTCTGCTGCTCCACAGCTAGCTGAACTGGCCTGGTTGGGCCACGTCTCCCCTCATCTGCTCTAACTGTGAAACTTCACTCTTCATTGGGGGTAAATGAACACTTACAGTCGCAGCTCCCTCCAACCTGCGCCGGGAACAGCCTGTAGAGCACTTACTGCCCACCATGTCCACTCCCCTGCAGCTGGCTAACTAACGGCCACGCTAACAGAGCCTGAGGGCCAGCAGTCCGAGGAACCTGAGGAAGAGCTGCCTCAGCTGCAGCCACTGCCCACGAGATGGTAGTAATGCACTGAGAGACGGCTGTCCTCAAGCTACCTCGCGTTTGCCTACAAGTTCATGGCCGAGAACTCAACTCCCAGCCCGCTGAACTGAGCTTCCCCTGGGAGTTTACAGTCCACCCTAAATAGTGCGGAAGTGAGTTATGCAAGGGTACAGGAGCTCGAGGGTGACCATGCTCAATTTAAGGTGGACAGGAAATATTCTAATGAGAAGCCATTATTATTATTATTATTATTATAATTATTATTATTATTATTATTATTATATTTTTATTATTTTTTATTTTAGATAATTAGTCGAAAACTGTGAATATAAAGGCCGTTTTAAAGGTCTGTTTAGAAATGATTAGAAAATCGAACGAGAAGCTAATTTCAGATTAATTATTTATTTATTTATTATTATTATTATTAGTAGTAGTAGTTTATTTTTATGTATTATTTTATCATTATTGTTTTCTTTTTCTTATTGATTTATTTTTGATAATAAGTCGAAAACTGTGACTATAAAAGAAAAAAGACGTAGTAAAGGCCTGTTTAAAAATGATACAGTGTTTTTTTTTGTATTGCTATTATTATTTTTATTATGTTATTATTATTGTTATTACTATTATTATTATTATTTTATTGTTATTATTATTATTTAACTGATTATTTATTTTTTAGATCATTAGTTGACAACTGTGACTATAAAAGCAAAAAGACGTAGTAAATGCCTGTTTAGAAATGATTAGAAAATCGAATGAGAAGCTAGTTTCATGATTCTTTGTTAAAATGCAAATTGACATTCTTTATTATTACTATTAGAAGAAGTAGTAAAAGTATTTTATGTATTATTTATTTTAGATATTTATGTATTATTAATTTAAATATAACTGTGAATATAAAGGCAATTAGGAAGTGTTTAGAAATGATTTAATGCCTTCAGTCACCTTCAGTCCTCAGTACTGACACATGAAGCAACCATGAACTCTGCTGACACCCACTGACACAGCCAAACACTGCCCACCGGTGAGCATCAGAGAGCCTACAATGGCCAAGCCCACTGCAGGCCTTTCCTAATAATGCACTTGATGGAGGTCCTGGACTACACAGACCTCCGTTGCCATTTATCTTCTCCCCGTTCAACCCTAGAGGTGGATTTGAGTGCCTCGGACACTTTTTAAAAGCTGTCGTAAGTAGTGAGTTTTTTATTATTGTTATTTTCATGCCAGTGTAAAAACAATATATATGAATACATTCATAAATAAAGTAAAAATAAATAAATAAATAAAAAGGATTTTGTGTGTTTAGGCATATTTAGGCTGTGGTCAGCTAAAATATGCTCAAAAACCAGTGGTCTGTGGTGTGTATGAGGCAACCTTCCAAACCGGGGTGTTTATTCCTTTGCCCAAGCAATTAGAACTCAGTCTCTGTTGTCAGTCCCTGTCATCGGTTTCTTGTTTCTTGAGTTGGGTCTGTGATTGTGGGCTTTACAGGAGGTCAAGTGGCCGGGTCACCGTTTTGTTGTCGTGAAATCTGCAGATTGCACCTTTGAAGAATCAGCTCTGCGCTGTCTTCTCCTTCTTCTTTTTATTTGTGCAGCGGCTCTTTAATGTTGCTTTTGGTTTGTTGCTGCTTCTCCGATCACCTCATTCAAGGGGCACCAGAACAGCAGGTACTCCGGAGCGGAACTAGCCAGTAAAATGCCTTGTCGTTGTGTGGAAAACTCGTGCTGACGTCTCAAGCTGATTTGCAACGACTGGCCAGCATTGTCCAGTGTTATCTTTCAAAGCACGCTGAATGGAAAACTGTGTCCTTTGGTGTGTCTGTCAAAAAGTACTCTAATCACTAAAGTTTGTGGACGGTGGAGTGGAGGGATGCCAGTGTTTTAGGGTGCTCCCATGTCTGTGTTACCTTCTGGCTCTTTCCGTTTAATTAGGCTGTTATAGTGAGATCTGCCCGAGCCGAATTCTCTGTAGTCCATGAATCCAAATACTAATTTTGTCTCTTATAACGACTTCTATCTCACTACCTTTCCGAGTTGACTGCCCATTTGTTCGGCCTGCCCAACCATGTTGGACCCTTTCCAACCATTTGGCGTCCCAGACCCACACAACCTCTTCTGATCCACAACCACTGACTAGATCTTTTGGCATTGAAGTCATCGGCCTTTGACTTGCACCAAACCCACTCTGAATGACTTTGTTTTACATCCCAACCATTTAAATATGCTGGTTAAACTGGTTCAATTTCTTCTAAAATGACCAATACCTCCTATCTCCATGCTTTCATTCTTCAGTGCCCCTCAATCACCTGCCTTAGTGAATGTGTTTACCGGCTAATGATTAACTAAAGTGAGATCTGACTTTTGCGTAAATTCTTGTTGTTGACTGTTCTGCTGACCAGTAACCTCGGCCAGGCAAACTAGTTCCAGTTCCACGATGTTCCTGCAGCGTTCCTTGTGCACCTTTTGTGTCCTCACTGCCTTCTTTAGTAAAGCCTGGAGCCAAGAGACGTCTACTGAGCCTCCAGAGCCGAGCTCCTCGCAGGGTAAGGTCCAGTCAGAGATGGTTTACTCTTGGAGGTGTAACCTGTAGTGAGAATGAGCACATTCAATAGCACATAAATATCATATAATATCACATCATACATGTCTTGGCTTAGCTATTGTGATAATTAGGGATGTCCCGATCAGGTTATTTTGCCCCCTGATCTGATATTTGTGTGTGTATAAATAATCCAGCCCCACAGTTTAGATCAGATGAGCTGCTGATTAATTTCATAGTGTCTATTTATAGTGTTTAATGTCTTATAATCCAGTCTGACTCTCCTCCCTGATCAGCCCAATCAGCTCCCAGCTCCTTTACAACACTGCAGTCTAATCACTTCCTATGTGTGTGTGTGTGTGTGTGTAAGGTGTGTAGTGGTACACACTCTGGTATCTGGATATCTGTGCTTGTTGGTCTACTGGTGTGTAATAACTGGCTTATAGTGGGTGAATGTGCTGTGTGTGATAGCGTATGTGTGTGTGTTAGCATTAGCGTTAGCCTACACTGGGTTCTGAATGGGTTCTTCCGTGCCGGTTCTCCCGCTGGTAAAACAGAGCGTTTCAGTGATGGTTTTATAAAGGGTCAGATATTATGGTCTGTTTTCAGGTTCCACTGTAAAATAGCTCCACACTGCAGAACCTCAACTCTTTTATTTACCTTCTGAGTACATCTGCACTAATGCTGTTGACTGGCTGGGCAAAGGCGTCCGTAAATGGCGCCATGAGGACAGCAGATGGCGCTCTGAAAACCATGGTTAAAAGAAAGACTTGGGGGGGGGGGGGGCAGGTGATCCAGCAGACTACAGCGCTATCACTGTGATCGCTGGTTCGAATCCCAATCACGCTGCTAGCCATCAGCAGCCGGGGGTCCTTGCCCTCTCTATGGTGGGTAGATGGCGCTATCCCCCACATCATACTAGTGCAGCGCTGGCCATCACTGGCGTCTGCTCGCCGGTGCGTCCGAGCCTGGTATACGGTGCTTCCCTCCAGGCGGGCTGGTGATGTCGCATCAGCGGCACGTGTCGACGGCTTGGGTAATTGGAAGTTTGGGCACCTCTGGTCAAGATTTCTGTTACTGTGAATAGTTAAGGGAGCTGAAGATGAATTGATCTCCAAACTCCATAAAGGTAGCTAAATGCTAATTTTCCCACTCAGATCTCTACGCAGCTATAGGTTCTTCCGTAGAGCTGACCTGTGCAGATGGAGCGACTGAAGGATTAGAGTGGAGACGCAATGGATCAGTTCTGGTGTCGGGCCCTGTTCTACACTTACACAACACTAGTCTTGAAGAGGAAGGTGTCTACATGTGCTATGGTCCTAAAGGAGATCCTGTAAAGGCCCTCCATCTGAAGCTGGGCTGTGAGTAGAATTCTTATTATTTGTATTTATTGTTTTTAATTAGTTTGTCCGTTAGTTTGTGCCAATAAACCCACCTGTTTGTAGCTCCCCCTAGCACTAGGAGGGTAAGGACGTAAGGACTCAATGCAAATGTCTTTTCCGATGCATGAATGCAGCATCGCCAGGCACTTTCGGAGGAAGGCGCCAGGTCCCCAGCTCCGCCACTCCAGCTAACAGCGGACGCCTGTGCCGGCCACCATCGCTTTAAGAGTGATGAGGGGAAAGAGCACCATCTACCCACCCAGAGAGAGCACTGGCAGTTGTGCTCTCTCCGACTGCGACTTGGGGATTAGAACTCACAACCCCCGGTGCAACCCCCAGCACATTAGCCAGCTGAGCCAGTCAGAGCCTGTGAATTCGTTTTAATGGGTGGTGACCTGAATGTGGTACACAGTAGATTCCTAAGGTTTCTGACATCTTTTCATACAGATGCTCCTTCTCCACCAAAAGTGCAGTGCTGGGCTCCTAGTTTTCCACTAAATGTTCTGTGTTCCTGGACTCAGTCACCAGACCCTATCCTGCCAACGCATTACATCTCCACCTACTGGTAGTGTATGGTTCAACATGTATAAGTTTCTACTCAAACGTCAGATCAGACATGTTTGGTGTCTTAATCTGGTTAGCTGTTTGGCTAATGTAGCTAATAAGTAACTAAGGTATATTCCCACCGATTAGCATCATTAAAATACAAATAAAACACAAAAGAACTGCACTGTTGAATGTCCACCAAATCTCATGCAGCCGAGGAGGTCTAGCGTGGTGGTTAGAACCAATCACAGTCAGGGAGATCTCTAAACAAATAAGGAGGTGATATGACCAGTTACAATCAGGAGGAGGTCTCAGGACCAATGTAGCCATTGGAACTAAATACAGTCAGGGAGGTCTCAGAACAAACAAGGTGGTGATTAGAACCAATCACAGTCCGGGTGAGGTCTAATAACCAATGCAGCAATTAGAATCAATTGCAGTCAGAGGGAAGTCTCAGAACTAATCTGGCAGTTAGAACAAATTACACTTATTAAATTACACACCAGTGTGGTCGTTAGAACCAACCTCCACAGTCAGGGAGGTCTCAAAACAAACAAGGTGGTGATTATAACCAGTCGCAATCAGGGTGAGGTCTAAGAACCAGTGCAGTGATCAGAAACAATTACAGTCAGGGTGAGGTCCAAGCACCTAGGGGGGCGTCTCAGAAGAAACAAGGTGGTGATTAGAACCAATCAAAGTCATGGTGATGTCTAATTACCAATGTGGCTATTAGAACCTATCCCATTCGGGGGAGGTTTCAGAACAAGCAAGGTGGTATTTTGGACCAATCACAGTCAGGGTGAGGTCTAAGAACCAGTGAGCGATTAGAACCAATCACAATCTGAGACGTTTCAGAACCAATTTGGCCATTAGAACCAATGTCAGGCAGGGTGAGATCTAAGAACCAGTGAAGTTATTAGAACCAATTACAGTCAGGATTAGGTCTAAGAACCATTGAGGCCATTAGAACCAGTCACAATCAGGGTGAGGTCTAAGAATCAATTTGGCCATTAGAACCAATGTCAATCCGAGCGAGGTCTAAGAACCAGTGCAGCAATTAGAACCAATTACAGTCAGAGGGAGGTCCCAGAACCAATTTAGCAATTTGAATCAAAACAGTCAGGGTGAGGCCTAATAACCAATTTGTTCTTTAGAACCAATGTCAATCAGGGTGAAGTCTAAAATTTGGCTCAAATCCAATAGCCTTGTGTTTGTGGGTCGTGACCCAACATTAATATGTAACAAATGCTGACAGATATATGTGTACAGCTGTTAAGTAAAGACAAGAATTCAGTGCTGGCCTGAAGATCTGAACTGTGGACTTTTGACCGTTGACAGGCATGTAGATGGCGGGCAAGTTCCGTTTGTCCGTCCTTGCCAGAGGCCGAGAGAACAGGACAGACGGTGTGTGCTAGAAGACGACGAACTCTACACGCTGGTGCCATACCTGGTTAACATCACAGCGGTCAACGCACTGGGGAGTGCAACCACTACCCTGTCTGTGCTGCCTGAGCACATTGGTGGGCTCTGCTGTTACCTAGTTATCTCACACTTCTCCCTTTACACCAAATCAGTGGAGTAACCGCGGTAGGGGCAATCACACAGGGGTACATGGCGCAAGAGGGCACTCAGGACTGGCAGAAAGAGGCCATTTCTGAACAGCATACCTCACCAGTTAGCTTCCATCAGCACCACACAGGCAGCCCTGACTTACACTATTTGGACAAAAGTATTGGGACACCTGCTCTTTTTTTTTTATTTATATTTTCATTTCCGTCCAAATCAAGGGTATGGAGCATTGCTGTGCATTGATTTGATTGCATTCAGCGACAAGACCATCTGTCCCTATTACAGAGAACACAGTTCCACTGCTTAATGCTGGTGGGCTTTACACCCCTCTAGCCCACGCCTGGCATTAGGCAGCATGGTGCCAGCAGGTTCATCTGGGTTTATCTGGGCAGTACGTCTTTTCTACAGGGACTAGACGAGCTATATGTTTGTGTGTGTGCATTTGCATCTCTGTCAGCAGTGGGTGCAATTTAAAGTCGCCATATGCACTCGTTAGAAGGGGTGTCCACAAACATTTGGACGTTTAGTGTATAGTAATTTCTCTTTATATATTCATAACGTGTTCTGTTAACGGCCCTGCAGTGAAGCCGGATCCTCCCGTCAACGTGAAGGCTACCGCTCTGACGGGCAACAAGGTCCAAGTGCAGTGGTCTCCTCCACCAACCTGGCCCGACCCTGTGAACTTCACCCTCAAATACAATGTGCGCTTCCACTGGGGCAAAGCTAATTTAGCTAGCACCGTAAGTCCCCCAGCTAATGTGTCTCTTTCACCCTAGAATGCTAACACGTCATAATAAACTAGCCATCAGGAGTGGAGGCTAGTTAGCCTAGCATGGTGGATCTAAAACCAGTGCTTTTTCTATTAAAACTGCTGGTGAAGCTTATTCGTTTATTAGCATTGTTAGCATGTTTGTGAGCAGCGCTTGGTCAAGCTGGTCACACTGGTCGAACCTGCAAGGTCTTGCTGGTCCACTAGCTTGGTCATGCTGGTCGACCACCGTGGTCTTGCTGGTCCACTAGCTTGGTCTTGCTGGTCGACCACCGTGGTCTTGCTGGTCCACAAGTTTGGTCTTGCTGGACATGCTGGTCAACCAGGATGGTATTGCTGGTCCACTAGCTTGGTCATGCTGGTTGGCCACCGTGGTCTTTCTGGTCCACTAGCTTGGTCATGCTGGTCGACCACCGTGGTCTTGCTGGTCCACTAGCTTGGTTTCGCTGGTCCGCTAGCTTGGTCTTGCTGGTCCACTAGCTTGGTCATGCTTGCCTACCAGCTTGGTCATGCTGGTCCACAAGCTTGGTCTCGCTGGTCATGCTGGTCAACCAGGATGGTATTGCTGGTCCACTAGCTTGGTCATGCTGGTTGGCCACCGTGGTCTTTCTGGTCCACTAGCTTGGTCATGCTGGTCGACCAGCATGGTCTTGCTGGTCCACTAGCTTGGTCATGCTGGTCGACCACCGTGGTCTTGCTGGTCCACTAGCTTGGTTTCGCTGGTCCGCTAGCTTGGTCTTGCTGGTCCACTAGCTTGGTCATGCTTGCCCACCAGCTTGGTCTCGCTGGTCATGCTGGTCAACCAGGGTGGTATTGCTGGTCCACTAGCTTGGTCATGCTGGTTGGCCACCGTGGTCTTTCTGGTCCACTAGCTTGGTCATGCTGGTCGACCAGCATGGTCCTGCATGTCAAACAGCTTAATCGTACTGGTTGACCACCACAGTCTTGCTTGGTCTGGTCAGTCATGCTTGTAGATCAACTAAACTATCAAACTCAAACATACCCTATGTTAGGGTCAAGAGCTAAGCTGGTCTACCAGCTTAAACTGGCCTGGCTGGGTTTTTTCTTCAGCAGGGTAACGTTGAGTTCTTCGTTTCCAGATGGGCCCCTATGAGTCGGACAGCATGGTTTGGAGTGGGCTCATGGCTGGACGGACCTACCATATCCGAGTGTCTGCCATGGACGCTATGGGCTACGGTCAGAGCAGCGAGTGGAGTGACCCTGTGAACATAACTCTTCCCAACAGCTGATCAGCACAGTCGTTTAAAGGACACAGGCAAAGTGCAGGGAAGTCTACAACCGAGAGGTGAAAAGTGTGAGAAGAGAAAATAAACGAATCTGAAAAAGCTGTTTGTTTGTTTCGTGATCAGACGTTCTCGACTCAACACCATGTTCACAACAGCCGATATGAGTCAGAACCTTCTCCAAACATCTACAGGTCCAGCTAATGGCAACGCGTTCTGTGCTGCTTGTAACACCACCCATGTTATCTTACTTCAAACACAGGCAGTGTGTCCAGAGCTTTAATTACCTGCCCAAGTTGACTACTGTGTTGTCCCAGGTGGCTGCTAGGGTGTTGCTACTATGGTGTACCAGGCTGATGCTAGGGTGTTGCTAGGTGGTTGCTAGAGCGTTGCTACTATGGTGTCCCAGGTTGCTACTATGGTGTCTTAGGTGTTTGCTACAGTGTATCAGGTACCTGGTAGGATGGTGCTAGGTGGTTGCTAGAGCGTTGCTACTATGGTGTCCCAGGTGTTTGCTACGGTGTATGAGGTAGCTGGTAGGATGGTGCTAGGTTGCTAGATGGTTGCTACTATGGTGTCCCAGGTGTTTGCTACAGTGTCCCAGGTGGATACTAGGCTAATGCTAATATGGTATTCCAGGTGTGATGCTTCTTCTGTGGTGTTCCAGGCTACCATGATGACCGGGTGTTTGCTATAGTGCTCGAGGTCACTGCTAAGGTATGGCTACTATGGTGTCCCAGGTGTTTGCTATGACTGTTACTATGGTGTCATGCATGTCAAATGCATCCAGACCTCACCTTTAGCGTGCAGCTAACCAAAAACTGACCTTTATTTGAAGGTAATTGATAAAAAAATATGAAAGATCATTATATCAACATCATTTAAACGTTAAGATACAAACAGCAGCACGAACTGTTCTGATCACATGACCTGGCTGCATCATTGACTACAATCAATACCGGCTACAAAAGTGTCTGTGCAGCCAATGAGACGAAAGAAGTCTTTTCAGTCAGTAACATCGATAACGAGCGGCGTGACAAACTCCGAATGCCGCATGCCCAGAGAGAAAGACGGTGGCCGAGGCAGGTGGGCCATGACCTTCTCCGGGCTGTGCGTTCCCGGGCCGGGTTTGCGGGTTGCGTCGCTGGGGATGCTGTGGCGGCTCTGGATGGAGAACGAGGGCTGTCTGTTCAGGTAGATGCTGGGGTCCGTGCTGTTGTAGTGTCCTGGGCCGGGCGTCATGGCCAGATCCTCGGATGGCCCCCCGGACTTCCTGCGGGCGGACATGGAGAAGCTGGCGCTGGACAACTTGTTGGGTACCTGTGCGCCCAGCAGGTTGGGCAGGGTGTAGCTGTTTGGCGCGGGAATGGCGTCCGTACTGCGGTAGCGGGTGCGGAAGGCCATGGTGTAAGAGGGAGGCTGGCGCTGGCCGTTCAGTGGAGGAGCCTTCTCCGGACTGTAAGCTCCTGGACCAGGGGTTTGGAAGGTACCAGCTAGGAGAGACGGCAAAGACATCTGATATTGTACTTGTATGCTCACGGCTTAATCAATCGGTGGTTGCCATGGTATCTTAAGTGGCTACTAGGGTGTTTCTAGGTGATTGCTAAAATGATGTGAAGCAGTTGCTATGGTATCACCTATCAGCCATAATATTAAAACCACCTGCCCTAAATTGTGCAGGTCTCCCTGGTGCTGCCAAAACAGCTCTGACCTCTGAAGGTGTCTTGTGGTATCTGGCACCAGGACATTAGTAGCAGATGCTTCAAGTCCTGTAAGTTGTGAGGTGGGACCTCCATGATAATGAGCCTTGGGTGCCCATGACCAAGTTGCTGGGTCACCTCTTGTCCTACACATCACCTTCAAGAACTGCCTGAGGAACCTCACTTTGCCTGGTTTTAGTGATATGGCTGATTGGTGTATATCAGCTTGCCTAGTCCTTTTAAAGAAATGTATAGTCATCAAACCACACCCTCGTTCTCACCAGATAGCTTTTTTCTACCCAGCATCGAGTAGGACGGAGTGCCGTCTCTTCCAAAGCGGGTGATTTTGGCCTCCACATGGTACAGAGGGCCCGGACTGGAGTCCACCGACACCACTAGGCAGAGTACAGGTTTAGTACAATGTCAGAATATAGATATATACCCTGTAAACCATTGGTCACGATTTGTCAGTGCTACTAAAAACCTATCCAGCTCTGTGGTCAGAAACTGATTCATGATGATTCATGATTCAAACTGATTCATGATACATCTACTGTTAATTAAGTAATTAAGAGTGCTATAAATGATTCAATAACAATTCAGTCTCTAACCTACTATATCTACTATACACGATTCAGTAACTGCTATATATGATTCAGTATCTAATATAAACAATTAATTATCGGCCATAAATGATTCAGTAACCGATAGAAATGATTTAGTATCTACTAGAAACAATTCAGTAATTACTATAACAGTATCTGCTATAAATGATTCAGTAACTGCTATTCATGATTCATTATGTACAACAAATGATTTAGTAACTGCTACATATGAGCCATTATCTACAGAAAATGATTCATTATCTACAAGAAATGATTCAGTAACTGGTATAAATGACTCAGTGTCTACAAGAAATGACTCATTATCTACAAGAAATGATTCAGTAACTGGTATAAATGACTCAGTATCTACAAGAAATGACTCCGTATCTGCTATAAAGGATTTGGTAACTGCTATATATGTTTCACTAGCTGCTACAAACGATTCACTAATGATTCAGTATGGAAGTATGGCCCCACATACAGACCCTTAGGGTTTAAAGAGTTAATAAGAGGGTTTTTTTTTTTTAATTTATCAAGGTATTTTATTCTATATCTAATTTCCGCCCCCTAGTGGTAGGAGGCTAATTTTACAGCCCGGTCATTGTGTGTATGTGGGGCTGTTGCATTAGTGCATAACATAAACACATCAGCGTGGTTTGTGAAGCTTGATTACAACAATCTCTATTATATAAGCAGGCCTGTGACTGTAGTTTAGATATCGGATGCCCCGCCAGTACCGTAATGCATCTTCGGTCGTGTTACAGTTTACGCAGACGATGCTCGAGTATGCCCAGCATCGGCGACTGGGCACATATAAATAGCACTGCAATGAGCACGGCTCGGCGTAGCATTGGGTGTCTGGTTCCACCACTGGTGTCACTCACTGTTGCTGCTCAGACGGCTGTGGAAGGAGTACGCCGGGCTGCTGGGCTTGGTGTAGTCATGGTTTATGTAACCGATGGTGGGGGGGAGAGCGTAGCGCCCCGGGCCAGGCCCTGCAGACACAGAATACCAGCACAGCTGATTACACAAAGCGTTAGGGGTCATCGATGAATCACTGTGATGTAAGCGAGAGCTATGGCAACATATTTACGTGGTGTCCTGGTAACCCACCTACTTACTGGGCCTGCTGAGGTCACAAGAGTTTCTAAAGTGGTTCCCAGTCCTGGTCCTGGAGGAGCAGCTTTTAGTGCGTTCCCCTGCTCTAACACACCCATCTCTACTAAAGAAGGGCTTGTTGCAGTTTCCCAAAAGCATCATGTTTATGATCGCCTTGACTGGTAGAGAGAGGCTGTTTCGTGTGATACACAAATGGTGCAAAGGGGCTTTTGGGAAACCCAGCCCAGATTAGTTCAATCAGGTCACACAAGTTGGACCACGTTGGACTCTACTGAGGTCTATCCACAGATGTTTAGGTTGAGGGGGACTGTGAGGGCCATGGCAAAACCTTCAGCTGGCTCCTCTTGAGGTAGTTCACTGTATATATTGAGGTGTGTTTAGGATCATTATCCTGGTAGAAGCAGTCCTCTTGTTTGTTTCAGATGGTGTATTTCAGGTGTTCTGATGTCTCTTCAGTATCTACTAGAAATGATTCAGTGACTGATATAAATATTCAGTAACTGCTGCAAAGGATTCAGTAACTGCTATGCAAATGATTCAGTATCTACTATACTATGAAGTGTTCATTATCTACTATAAATGATTCAGTATAAATGTTTCTGTAACTACTATAAATGATTATGTATCTATTCTATTATAAATGATTCAGTATCTAATCTACTATAAATGATTCTGTATCTGCTATACGCAATTCAGTAACTGCTATATATGATTCAGTCTCTAATATAAACAACTCATTATTGACTATAAATGATTTGGTATCTACTATACACAATTCAGTAACTGTTATATATGATTCAGTATCTGCTCTACTACAAATGATTCAGTATCTACTCTACTATAAATGATTCTGTATCTACTACATGCAGTTCAGTATGATATATATATGATTCAGTATCTACTCTATTATAAATTATTCAATATCTACTATACTCAATTCAGTAACTGCTATATATGATTCAGTCTCTAATATAAACAATTCATTATCGACTATAAATGCCATAACTAATTAAGCAACAGCTACAAATGATTCATTATTTACAATAAATGATTCAATAACACCTATAAATGACTCACTATCTGCTTTAAATGATTTGGTAACCGCCATATATATGTTTCATTAGCTGCTTTATATGATTCAGTAATGATTCAGTATGGAAGTATGGGCCCACCTACAGGGAGGCTCGGGTGACTCGGGATTGGGGCAGATCCAGGCATTTTTTTAATGTCAGGTATCCGCTTTTAAAGCCCGATCCACTTCCGAACCTTGGGTTTGCTGTAGCAGGAGCGCCCTCTGGTGTCTTCTAGGCGCCATTAACAGACCGCCTGCCTCAGTGGGGAACTTGAAAACTACCCTCAACTTTGTTTATCAGTGACCTTGTTACGGTTAGTGTTACCAGTTAGCAGCCACAACTGTAAAGTTCCAAGTTCAAGTGATGCAGCAGTTACGTTCTCTGTTGAAACAGACACAATAGCCTTGTTTGGGCGGCTGACTGGTAACGTCACTGCATTTACACCCTCAAAATATCAATATACGGCTTTCACAAAGCCCAGGATCCTTCAGAATAGCCCTCAAAAACTCAAACCATCACGAAACACAGAACAGTAACCCTACTCCTACTACCCCCAACATTCCTGACCACTAAAAAAGACCTGAATCCAATTCTGGAACTCACCCTTCTCCCTGCCAGCTATGAGAGGACGCCTTCTGACCACCTCCGCCATGCCTCTGGTTCTGGACTCGCGGAGCTGGCAGCGAGGCCTCTTGTCCAGGTCCAGCACAGGTTGAGGATTAAGTGACACTCATGAAGGAGGGACAACTGCAAGCTGAATTATAGATGTCCACTACAAGCGCGAGAAACATTATCCTTGTCCGAGCTACGAGACCGCCGAGCATTACATCTTTCTGCCTTGCCGGCTTTCAAATATCCATCTCCGGTTACGTCCTTGAAAGACGTCCCGTGAAGCAGAACGCGGTTCGGAAGTGACGAGTTGGGATAGAAGAAATCAAATGATTCTGATTACAAGACAAATGTCAGACATTTGTCCCATCATTTGAGAAGGGACAACCAGTCCTAAAACTAGACTTCCATGTCAAATTAGTCCAGAGCTACTGTTGGTGTCCCTTTGCCTTCAGGGTTTTCTTTCACTGAATGAACACCTGATCCCACTCTGTGTTTTTAATTAGCTAAAAGGAGAGAGTGATTTGACCTGAGAGACAACTTTAAGTTATATTAAAAGACAACATCTATGGCCTCCTATGGAGTTCCAATTGGAAATAGCTCATTCACTACATACAGTGCCTGGCTGGAGAATGAATATGCAATTGGGAGCCAAGATCGAGTAGATCAGGGGTCAGGGACCAAGTCAAGACTGAGCGTAAAGGGGGCAAACATCAAGCTGTGCCTAAAAAGGGGCAGAGATCAAGTCAAGACCTAGAAGTCTAGAAGGTGGACTAAAAGAAGTTGAGACTTAGTCTAAAAGAGGCCTTGATCAAATCAGGACTAGGCTTTAAAGGGGTCAAGATCATGTCAAGAAAGAGTCTAAAGGGGCCTTGACCAAGTGACTACTGAGTCTAAAGGAGGCCGACACCATGTCAAGACTAGGCTTAAAAGGGGTCGAGATCAAGTCACCACTGAGTCTAAAGGGGGCCTTGACCAAGTCAAGACTGAGTCTAAAAGAGGCTGAGACTAAGTCAACACAAAGTCTAAAGGGGCCTTGATCAAGTCAACACAGAGTCTGAAGGAGGCCGAGACCAAGTCAAGACTGAGTATAAAGGGGGCCGAGACCAAGTCAAGACTAGGCTTAAAAGGGGTCGAGACCAAGTCAAGACAGAGTATAAAAGGGCCTTGACCAAGTGACTACTGAGTATAAAGGAAGCCAAGACCAAGTCAAGACCGAGTCTAAAAGGGGCAGAGAACAACACAACACAAAGTCTAAAGGTGGCCGAGACCAAGTGAAGACCAAGCCTAAAATGAGCTGAAAACTAAGCCTAGGGCGAGTCTAAAGGAGGGCGAGACCAGGTCAAGACCGAGTCGAGGTTGAGTCCAAATTTGAGTGACACTGAATCAAGATTGATTCTTAGGGGGACCAAAACCAAGACTAAGTCTAAAGGGGGCAGAGTCTAAAGGGGGTTGAGATCAAGTCACAAGATCAAAGAGTTACAAGAGTCCAAATGAGTCCAAGATTGAGTCGCAAGTCACGTATTTAGTATTCCTGACTTCTGCTGGACATTCGATTCTACTGACCTGTTCTCCCGACCTCTACACTATTGGCTTCAGTAATAGTGACAGCTAAGTAAACCCGTCTAGGTTGTTTTGCTACCTTCTTAAATATCATGTCATTGTTTTTATGTTTTAAGAGTCTTTGAGGAGGCACAGCTCTACAGGCCTCCTCCCTGTGGCTTCAGATTACGGCCTGGAGAATCTCCCAGATCGAGTGTCCCTCTCTGATGCAACATTAATCGTGGCTCCAAATTTCATTTCGCTGTTATTTAACCGACATTATGGCATGTAATGATTTAATGAGACGGTACTCAGAGGATTGATGGTAGACGAACTGAACCAGCACTGAGGAGGCCTTTAAAGAGCGTCTTTAGTGAACGTAGAAGAGGAGCCCAGGTCTGACTGGTGCAGGAAGCATTAAAAATGTATCCACTTTAAACCTCTGAGGAGCTCTCAGCGGGGGCCCACAAGCAAACTGACCCAGTTCCTGACGTCGCCCTGGCATTGAAAAACATCAAACGCTGTGAAATGCAAACTCGAGAGCCTCAATGGGTCGGTTTGGATGAGGTTGAAACCGTGACCTGCAGTCCGAAAGCTCCTCGTGGTTTGACGGTAACACAGTATAGTACAGCTTCCTGGGAGCGCAGTCAATGGAAATTGGACATCAGTTTGAATGGGGTTGTTTACGAAATGCTAATTGACTGCTATAACTGTCCATCGTTATTAGCAACGTTCACCTTTATGGGGACAACTGTTCCTCCAGTTGTGAGGAATCTGGAATTGTTACTGTCTTTGTATCACAGAGATTCCATAGCAACCACTTAGCAACACCTGACCAAGAGGTCCAGACCAAGTCACAACCAAGTCTAAAGGGGTCCTGACCAAGTCACAACTGAGTCTAAAGGGATGCTGACCAAGTCACAACCGAGTCTAAAGGGGTCCTGACCAAGTTACAACTGAGTCTAAAGGGGTCCTGACTAAGGTACAACTGAGTCTAAAGGGGTCCTGACCAAGTCACAGCCGAGTCTAAAGGGGTCCTGACAAAGTGACAACCAAGTCTAAAGGGGTCCTGACTAAGGTACAACCGAGTCTAAAGGGATGCTGACCAAGTCACAACATAGTCTAAAGGGGTCCTGACCAAGTTACAACCGAGTCTTAAGGGGTCCTGACCAACTCACCATCGCCGGGTAGCCAACACGCTCAGAGGAAAGCGCCGGGTCCCCAGCTGCACCAGACCTGACAGTCTTCTGTGCTGGCCAACATCGCTTAAGAGTAATTAGGTGGAGAGAGATCACCACCTGGTCAAGTGCCACCTACCCACCCAGAGAGAGCACAGCCAATTGTGCTCTCTCTGTCTCAGGTTGCTGATGGCAAAGCGGCATGGCTCGGCATTCGAACCTGCAACCCCCAGGGATTCCACTCTGAGCCCTAAAGCTTGAAATTTTGACTCAGCTGACAGTTTCTAATTAAAACTGGTGTCATGCCTCACACCTGATCTGCTAATCTTAATCCTGTGCTAATCTGAGAGTCTTTACAAGACCTAGGGTGGCCAAAAGTTTACACAGGCAACACTGACGATTGTGAGTTTTTATTTTTTTCCCATATTATGAAAGACAGCTGAGTAGCTGTGCATGGCTGAGAACTTAAAAAGTTTCATTGCTGGAAATGCAGTCAGAGCAAGTGTCATTGGGACGGCCTTGAAATACTGACCGTGGAGGCAGGCAGCGAGAGCTAGCGCTAATTTCATGAAACGACCACTCTCTCTCACACACATTAATCTTCTCCGTGTTCAGGAGGAAATGTGTTTTCCCCCTCAGACTCCCGGATTTCTACGAATCTTTCTTTCTGGGTGGGTTTTTTTTTTTTGTCCCCTGAGCCTCACGTTACGCCGCTAGACCACCACGTACAGAGTCATGAGGTCAAACACATGCACGATTCCCCCACAAAGGCCCACTGTTCACGGCTCGGCAAGCGTCTTCATGTTCAATATAACATTTTAATAATTCAGTCAATATTATTATACACTACCTACTTATAACTTAAGAGTCAGAACCAGAACTTTACATTTTTAAATATGCCGATACAATTCAGTACAAAAATACAAAAACCGAGAAGCAGTAAGACATTGTACATACATACAAAACAACTGTTCGCAAACAGCTACAGACACGGCTGTGGAATTCCCAGCCGTGACGGCGAGGAGTTGGTGAAGGGAGCGGAACGGTGGCCCACGCAGGGCCACGATCCGCTGCTGAATAAACAGAATCGCGGTGAGGTCTGGTCAGGCCCGCTCTCCTGCACGTTTGCGAATGTAAACTCCAAAACCTTGCAATGTTTATCTTGAGTCCCGCTGAGATCGGACCAGTGAAACTGACTCCTTGTGTGGACCCTCCGCTTTGGCGAGACTGGGGCTGGACGAGAAGGAAATAGGGGCACGTTTTGGATAAACGCTGGGCTCCTTTTTTGGGTTTGGCGACAAAATGCTGCCTCAGTCTAAAAACGTGTGTTTAACGTGCTCGTAAAGCGACAGGTCAGCAAAAACCAGACACTACACTGTTGCCCCTAAAGCTTCTGATCGGTCGAGACGGGTTTGGTGTCCGAAGTTCTTTAGCTTTGCGCTGGAGCTACAAGTAATGGAGGCTTGTGTCTTTAAGTCGAAGCTAGCCTGGCTCCATTACATGCTAATGTAGGCTAAATGTAATGGAATCTCCTGTATATCAGTTAGCATTGAGTGGGTTGACAATGCTAACTGATCTACAGGAGCTTCCGTTACATTTAGTGTACATTAGCATGTAATGGAGCCAGGCTAGCTTCGACTTAAGACACCGGACATGTTTTGGTGCTTCTCTGATTGACTATTGGCCTTAATTTCCATGACCTCATGACAACAAGGAGGGCGGCCATCTTTGTTTACTTTGTGTTAGAACTTGGGCTACAACCACAGCGATAATAAACAACACTCTCAGTTAGAGGGCAGCACAATAACTGGAAGAACTTAAACAGCTTGAACAGCAGTGTTATGAACACAATACAGAAGGATTAGAGTGTTGAGGAGAGTCTGTGGTTGAGGGCACCCACCTAAACCAACACCAGAACATCCTGGTCCAGAGATATGGCTCAGATATGAAGCTTCGGTGAAGCTACTTGGAATGTCAAGAGAGCCCTAGAGTTGCACATCCAAGATGGCCGCACTGTACAGTAATAAATGCTAACATTGCTAACCTGGGACATACAAAGTGGGACATATTTTGGTTAGATTTCCCATAAAACACAACTGTCAGACCAGTTGGTAAACCCAAAGGTGAACCCTAGCGAACTGTAGTGTACAATTATCGGAATTGAACTGGAATGCGGCCAACTTGGGTGTCCCACCATTCCCAGCCCCAACGTCTGACTTCCGAGCTAAATGGAAAGCCGCATAAGGATACAGGATAGTCCTGTAAGTTGTGAGGTGGGACCTCCATGGATCACTTCAATGAGCCTTGGGCACCCATTGTTGCTTGTCCTTCCCTGGAGCCCTTTGGTACATACTGATCATTGCATACCGGCAACACCCCACAAGACCTGCCCGATATTTTGGCGATGTTCTGACCCAGTCGTCTGGCCTCTCAGAGCCCTTGTGAGAGTAGCCTAGATTCTGGCTTGCCCATATTTTTACTGCTTCCAACACATCACCTTTAAGAGCCTGATATGTAAATCCCACCCCTTGACAGGTGGCATTAGAACCAGATAATTAGATACCCAGGACTAATCTGTGATTTTTGCTGACCCCTCGCTCGCTTCAAATGCCTACATAGGGCTTGTTTCCACTGTGAGGTATACCTGCTCCAAACCTGTATGTGCAGTCAGAGAACTAGAATAGTCATGGATCTGCTGAGTGGTCACTCTGGAGCTTTGGTAAGGCTTTGGTTCATCGAGTTCATCAAGGTCAGAAACAGAAAGAGAAAACGACAGCAGACAAGCTCTGCTCGCCTTTCTGGCGCCACACTGGGTCCTGCAGACCCTTGTAGGTAAACGAAGGAACCGGTTTGGAAGCGTCACAGAAAGACAGAAAAGTGGGACGAAAGTCCTCCTCGGAGCAAATGTGCAAATTGCAGCTTGATGAATCGCTCCCCGGTGCTCCGCTGAGCACGTTCTTGCCCAGATATATCCTCCATATGGTCGCCATGGCTACGGTCAGTCGCAAATAAAAAATACGACTGTTTTCCTCTACTGAAAAAAAAAAAAGAAGAAACACAAAGAAAGGCACGGTTTAAAGCAGCGTCCGGCGGACAGACGTAGCGCTGTTTCGTCATTTCTCCTCAAGTCCTGCTGTGGTGGAACTTCCAGCTGGGTTGGGGTGGGGGAAGCAAAGCCCTTCTGCCGTGCTGCCCTCATTAAGCGTCCCATCCAGCCAGGAGCGACGTGCTATGATTTATCTCCTTGAAGAACCTGAAAGCAGACCAAATTACAGCCAATTATGAACGCAGGCGAGACAATTACGCCTGGCAAGCTTGTCAACAACATGTTAATGTGGGACTGACTGGGAGGGGGGGTGTACTGTATCCTTCATCCTCCAACACAAAGTCCTCAGACTAAGTGAATACTGCACAATTTTAAATCAGTCGTTCAATAAACATTAAACCGCCAGTCTGACCATTAATGACTGAAAAGAGTCGAGTGAGGGGGTCTTAAGAGTGTTTCCTACTGTTTTCAGGCTCATTTAGTCGACTGGCTCATCCAGGTTTGCTTGCTTTTCTTCAATCAAACTTTTAATCAAACTTTATCGCTAAACTCGCAGCTTCGGTGGGATTGTTTTTTTTCCCCACCTGTCAGTGACTTCCCATAGCGCCCCCATCCTGTTGCTCTCTTAAATGCACATGGAAGAATGAGCTTATTTGGCCATGTTCTAGGTATAGACACAGAAGAGAAGACATCAGACACGTCCTAATTAAGAAATACCATCACCATTTTTGAATACGGCGGTGTGCGGTCTTACGGTCATACTGCCCAAGACTACAGCCAACTCAAGATTTCTTTAAAGTGGTGGCTTATTTCCAATCCAAAGCCACCAGTGATTCTACCATCACTACGTGTGATCAGACGTCTGATTCCATTCACCACCGCTGTGGACAGCTCTGACTCAGCGATGGTCTCAGGAACAAGGGTGTTTCACACCAAACCACTCTGAACCTTGACTTTGTTTGAAGGATGTCTTAACCGTTCAGTTACGCAGCATTCATTCTAACATGGTCGGAATTCCCCCTTTAAAGCTTTGCGTTTGGGTGGTATAATTGCTAAAAGGTTCCCTTTCTATCTGGATAGCTTCATGCAGCGCTGGAAGATTAGCAGATGAGAGGCGGTAATCCCGCTTCCAAACCCCCCTGTCCCGCAGACAAACGTTTAGCATGTGTCACTACGCAGGCCAGACTGGACCAGACCACACCGCAGCACAGAAGGGACGCAGGAAAGTGGCTAATGGTGGGTTCAGTTGAGCCTGTGATTGTTGCCCATGCAAGACAACCCCTGCCAGTGCCTAAACAAAGAGTTACCACAGAATCTGACGGAGGCAAAGCTCGAGGGAGGAATGCAGATGGGGCTTTCCCTCAGATGTTATCTAGAAATGCCACACATGGCTTTATTATCTGCAGCAGCTTCGGATATGAATGCAGGCAGCTTTTTGGGATTTTGACATTTGGCTTTTTAGACAAACCAAAAACGTACTAGCTTACTGTCCCGGGTTAACCCTATAGTGTGGTTCTGGTGCCTGTAGAACATGATCTGACAGCAGAATAGTTAGAGGAACATGGGTCTGGTTCCTGACTTATCTTTTGTGCGCCCCAGCTACTGTATGGAAGTTGCCAGGTAGAAGAGACAGTTATTATTGACACCAATCAGCTGGTTCCAATGGTTCCGGTCAAGGGGTGGATATACCAGGCAGCGAGTGAATGGTCAGTCAGCCAATTCTTGTTCTTGTTGATTGTACCCATTTTCTCCCTATTTTGGATCGTCAATTGCCTCACCCATACATACTGTCCCCATCACATGCAACGCTCCCGACACTGGGAGGGCGATGGACTGCAGCCGATGCAGCGTAACTGGGCAGCCAACACACTCTGAGGAAAGCCCTGTGTACCCAACTCTGATGCTTCGGCCAACAGATGCCAGTGCCGGCCAGCATTGCACTGAAGTGATGTGGGGAGAAAGTGTCCACCAAAAATCTACCACCATGGAGCGAGCAAGGCCAATTGTGCTCTTTTGGACTCTGGGACTCCACTGGACCATCCGGGGCCCAGTAATCTGAGCCACTTTGTCAAGAACCTCTGCTAATGTCACAGGATACCTTCAGAGGTCTGGATCCACTAGATCTACAAGGCAGATGTGGCCAACAAGCAACAGGAGATCACGTCATACATATTAGCATGGTGCAAATCGCACAAGCAAACTTCAGACACCACACAAGTCACGGTTGATCATGGACGAGTGGGAACTAAGGCTAAAGGAAATGTTAGAAGCAGGCCTTGTGCTTACCTGGTTCCGGGTTTTGTGGGATTTCTGCAGCCAGACCCGCCACTGGTCGTACAGTTTGATGCTCATGCCGCTGCAGCCGTAGGCTCGCTTGCGGACCCAGCCGAAGAACTGCTTCAGGTCCCGTCGTAGTGTTGAGTTATGTTGGCCCGCCTTGGAGTCGCAGGAGCCCGCCAGCAACCGCTCTGCAGGCCAGAACAAGCAAAATCAACATGGATCCAAAGTAGGGGTGTAAAAGAGCACACCATCGGTACTTCAGTGTGATGCTCTCTGAGTGGTCCCTCTTCCTCTATTTTTTAGTGTGATACTCTCTGAGTGGTCCCTCTTCCTCCATCTTTCAGTGTGATGCTCTTTAAGTGCTTCCTCCTCCCCCACCCCACCACTGAGTGGTTCCTCTCTCTCTGTCTTTCAGTGTGATGCTCTCTGAGTGGTCCCTCTCCCTCTACCCTTCAGTATGATGCTCTCTGAGTGGTCCCTCTCCCTCTACCCTTCAGTATGATGCTCTCTGAGTGGTCCCTCTCTCTCTATCTTTCAGTATGATGCTCTCTGAGTGGTCCCTCTCCCTCTACCCTTCAGCGTGATGCTCTCTGAGTGGTCCCTCTCTCTCTATCTTTCAGTATGATGCTCTCTGAGTGGTCCCTCTCTCTCTATCTTTCAGTGTGATGCTCTCTGAGTGGTCCCTCTCTCTCTGTCTTTCAGTGTGATGCTCTCTGAGTGGTCCCTCTCTCTCTATCTTTCAGTGTGATGCTCTCTGAGTGGTCCCTCTCTCTCTATCTTTCAGTGTGATGCTCTCTGAGTGGTCCCTCTCTCTCTGTCTTTCAGTGTGATGCTCTCTGAGTGGTCCCTCTCTCTCTATCTTTCAGTGTGATGCTCTCTGAGTGGTCCCTCTTCCTCTATATTTCAGTGTGATGCCCTCTGAGTGGTCCCTCTCTCTCTATCTTTCAGTGTGATGCTCTCTGAGTGGTCCCTCTCTCTCTATCTTTCAGTGTGATGCTCTCTGAGTGGTCCCTCTTCCTCTATATTTCAGTGTGATGCCCTCTGAGTGGTCCCTCTCTCTCTATCTTTCAGTGTGATGCTCTCTGAGTGGTCCCTCTTCCTCTATATTTCAGTGTGATGCCCTCTGAGTGGTCCCTCTCTCTCTATCTTTCAGTGTGATGCTCTCTGAGTGGTCCCTCTCTCTCTATCTTTCAGTGTGATGCTCTCTGAGTGGTCCCTCTTCCTCTATATTTCAGTGTGATGCTCTCTGAGTGGTCCCTCTCTCTCTGCCCTTCAGTGTGATGCTCTCTGAGTGGTCCCTCTCCCTCTACCCTTCAGTGTGATGCTCTCTGAGTGGTCCCTCTCCCTCTACCCTTCAGTGTGATGCTCTCTGAGTGCTTGCTCTCTCTCTAGTGTTGAGTGTGATGCTCACAGAGTGATTCCTCTCTCTCTAACCTTCAGTGTGATGCTCTCTGGGCTTTTCCTTCTCCCTTTCTGCTCCCAAGAGCCTTGATTTGATTTGCGACAAGCACTTGTCTATTAGGTTTGAGAAAGAGTGTTCAACTAATACAGTGATTTAGTTGTGATTCTTCAGGAATTAATCATGACATCTCAAATTCCCCTATAAAATGAGTTTCATGAGAATGACTTTATAGTGAAATCTGCAATGTCATGCATTCCTGAAGAACCGTGACTAAATCCGTGTAAGGACAGAGCTGGACACCCTTCGTCAAACCTGAGCGGCGAGAGCACATCACAACTCAAATCCAATAATCCTGAAAGCAGTTTATGCCGAGCAACCAAACAAGAGCTGTACTTTAAATAAATAGCGTCTCTTCTCTGCTCCAGCTGTGGAATAGAGGGCTCCAGAATCAGGGCGAACATGGCGGGGAGTTAATCTGTTAATCTTCAGGAACTCTTTCAAAAGGCTTTCGAAAAACAAATGTATCAAACGCTCCCTGCAGGCTGCTTGGTGTTCTCGAAGTGAGAAGAGATGTATAATGCGTTTCATGTGCTGCGAGTCTGTTGGATTTAGGGCCGTTTCAGATGTGTCTCTGATTAGGCAGCGGACTGCAGGACGAGCTCAGTATGCTGCGCTGCGATGAAGGATGGACGGTGTCTCAATCTACCAGGGCTTTCGTTCTTGGACCAGCTGTGCGGAGATTGCAGTATGTGCTGTATTGTGTTACACTCATCCCCAACACAAGCAAACATTACTGCCTACATGTAGCATGTTTTAGGGGGTTCCTCTCCCTCTATCTTATCATCTTTTAAATGTGTGCTTCGAGCCGCCACTAACAGGACACATTTTTCTGGACGAGCTGAGATACAGAACAATCACTGGAAGGTACAGAAGCATGTGGACGCTCTTCGTATGAGTGTTCTGCAGCTTAGCAGTTTGTCTACAGCTGGAAGTTGGCAAGAAAACTCTATGTTATTGTTATTGTGATAAACAACATGCTTTTCTGAGGATACTGTGGAACACTGACCATCTGCAAGTGTCCTGTTCAACTTTAAATTGGATGCAGGTCAAAAATTTGAGAACCCCTAACCACGACCCTAATCTTGGCAGTAAAGCTCCTGTGTACTCCAAGATAGCCGGTATAGACGGCCGATTCTCTTACCACTGTGTGGTGTGGACGCCGCAGTTGGGTGGCTCCAGTCGCTCCAGATTCCAGCCTTTCTGGACCCCAGAATTCCCACGGGGTTACAGCGAACCTGGACAAAATAGACGGTCCCGGGCCTCAGCCCAGCCAGCCTGCAGGACGTCTGGTTTCCCATGTCGTCCACCACCTGCAGCGAGAAACGCAAACACAAAGAGGGTCAGATCAAAGTGCTGGCAGCCACGCCAATATCACACACACCCCCACCCACATACACACACACACACACACACATAGAGACACACACACGCTCAACTGACGGGGCCTGTTTACGTTCCAAAAACCCAGGCCATTCATACTCAAATCCGCAAGCAAGCTGGCACAGGCTGGAGCACCAAGCCGGGAGAGACGTATAATCCCCCCTCCGTGCTCTTCGCTCCCGGGAGAGGATCCAACATGTATCGGAGACAAAAGAGGCGGTAAACGATACAGACACACGCTTTCAGACGCGCACTCGTCCTCGCGCGGCACACTCCTACACCGCCCCGAGAGGAAATCTGTTATCTATTACTTATTACAGATTTACAGATTGAGTAATTGGACGGGTGAAGACAGTACCAACAGCATACAAGCAGGGCCAACAGCCAACCCCCCCATTCCACACACACACATACACACACTCCACCCCAGCTAATTCGCCCTCTAAATACTGCATGTTGAAGCGAAGGGAAGAGCAAAGAGGGGGGTTTTGAAATGCAGGAATGTCCCATGCCTCAGAGCCTCCAGGATAATAAGGCCAGGGCCCCCCGTAATTATTTACAACCCTAAACCAGCCTGATTCTGCCTGTCTCCAAAGTCATCCCCCCCTCCACCCCACCCCACCCCTTCAAAAGCAACAAACATCTGGGAACTCCATGACTAACATGATCAAACACATCGTGCCACAACCCCGTCACAGGCCCGTACAACTTGTACGCGACAAGCGCTACAACGTTACCAGGCTCATCAGGTGGCAGCAGAACTGGAATGAATGGTAATTCACTTACAGGGCTGACGGGAACGCCTGCAAGTAGGAGACTAGTGTGTGGTCTGCATTCCCGCAGCGTTGGGAATTTCTTTGAAGATTTGGTTGTACACGTTATGGATTAGGGAATAATCAGATACTCTCCCAGCCCCATTTCATGTGAACTCTAGTCCCCTATACACTTGCACTTGTTATACAGGAAATTACTGGGAAACATCAGGAAAAAGAGTGGCCCAAAGTCCTATTTAATTCCTATTTATTTACTTGACTTCAGTTACAGCCAATCAAAATCAACATGCTAATAAGATCATGCATATTAACGACCCACGCTCTGCCTCTTTGGAGTCAGAATCTAATAGAAGTAGCTACAGCACTGTCAGAAGCAGCATCACTATCTGAACCATTACATCATCTGTCAAACATGGTGGAGGCACTGTTACGGCAATTGGATCACCGGCGTTTACTGATGATTTCACTGCTGCTAGAAGCCGCAGGATGAATTTCGAGCTCTATGTACTTCAGCGTACTGTGCGGACTTCCCACACATTGGGCACCTCCCAACGGCATAATAGTGGTGCCCCATGGTACAGATAACAGCAGCTAACCTATATAATGAACACCTTCCATCACCGTTACCGTCAGTAACAGTCACAGGTTGACAGGGTCATCTAGTAGCATCTAGTATACTGCTCACACGGTCATGCACCATGGTCCGATGGTCTATGGTCCTGCAGCGGTCAGCATTTCTTTGCAGAACTTTGAAATCTATTAAGAAACATATTTGCAATGACCCATGCCATAATATTTTCACTCTGAGAATGATCAGATATGCTGGCAGTTAGCATATAAGTTAGCGGCATGATAAATGAAACCAAAAAGAACCCCAAAAAAACAGGACATGGCATGAGCGGCTAGTTTTACGTAACTTAACTCCCTGGCCGGCTTCATGAGAGAACCTGCCTGCTGATTGAAACCATATGAAGAAGAAGAAGAAGAGTAGCGAAAGCTGAGTTTATTCGAGGGCTGTGCATCACCACACAACTGCGAGCGTCAGCGTATACTCCTTATCCTCCGCCCACAGGCCCCCTCGTGGCCATTAAACGAGCGGAAATCTTCCTCCTGAGGAAGTGTTAAGGTGGTGCATGTTCATGCTGCACGCAGTAAAAGAAATGAGCGTGGAGAATCCATCAGCTCTGTCCGTGAGCTACCGCAGTGTTTTTTTTACTGCTGTAGAAAAGATATACAAGGCTTTCGCTCTTGTTGGATGCGCTGTGTTTTTTTTCTGAGCTGAATCAGAGAGCAGCTTGGATCAGTATGAGCATGTTATTGTTTTTAATTGTTGTTAATTGTTTGTAATTATTTTTATTGTTGCATAGCAAGTAAATGTAGCAACGTCAGCGAGGCGTTGGGTTATTAATAAGTAAAAGTAGAGTAAACGGAAATGCACAAGTGGCAGCTATTTCAGGTAAATACGAAAAAAGGTACGATCAAGAGGCACGACCACTTATTTAGCTTTAAGGGTCTCAACTTTTGTTGAGAAAAACTCCCTCTAATCCCAAATGTAGTCAATCAACCAAGACGTATTTGCCGTCACCGTTAGTCCTGGTTAGGACGTTTCTATAATATCAAAATCAAAAGGCATTTCTGTATATTCTCGTCTAAAAGTTCCTAAAAGAAACCATTAGCCAAGACATGTTCGCCATCTGACGTGTGCGTCTTTTGCTTAAAATAGGAGATGCTAGGCCAACCTTGCTAACACAAGCTGGGTTTGGTGACTGTCACCAAAATAATCTCGTACTCCATACATAAAACAATTCTAGCCATCCTGATTTACTTACTTAAAAACACGTCTCACAAACCTAAACTGGCCCAAAAAAGGCAAGTTTAGCCAAAATTGGAACGATTTTGTGACACGTTTAACATCTCGCTTTAAAGTACGATTCCGATTTTTGTGTTTCTAGACTAAAGTTAAGTAAATCATGTAAGTACGTCTGCACCAAACAGATCTGGATGCGTTGTAAGGGGATTAGAGAAATTTTGGGCGGTGTGTTTATGTGAAATTGGTGACCATCTAGGTCCAGTGTTTGTTAGCAATGTTAGCTTAGCAACTGTCACTGCTAACTAAAGGTTTCTTTAGGCTGACTGATTGCACTGGGGGTCAATCCCGTTTATATCAATTTCACAGTATTATTTATTTAATATTTGACTTTTATTGGTCTGGCATGAAGAAATTTCTGTCATTACCGGAACGCCATAAAAAAAGAACTTAGGCCTAAGGCCCCTTTTTGGGCCAACTTAATGGAGCGAGATCTCATGGAATTAAGCCTCACCTACCAATCACCATAAATCATGCAGACCATTTGCACAGGACAAGGGATACCTGATGGCGTGCCCAAATTATAACCCAAACGTGTGAGAGCATGCCTACCATTGGCACCATCAGACTGTTTCACACTGAGAAGGAAAAACCAGGCATATGGAGATGCTTAAATTTCGGAGATGTCAATTCCAACTGGATTACGACGTTCCTAAAGGAAAAGTGACTGAAAGCTCGCCCAGGTTTGCAGATCCAATCCAAACAAAATTCCCCCTTAAGAACGATGCCTTTGAACTACCAGTGTTTGCACTAAAGTCCATTAACAGAAGGAAATACCACTGTTTATATGAACTGTAAATTGTTGGTGTGATGTTATGATGGCCCAATGCCTAAAATATGCTGTTATGATGAGGACGTGGTATGTTTAGCCTACTACAGTTTCGGGTTTATATAAGACCTGCTTTCATTGGGCCGCTTTGATAACCTTGGAACGAGGGCATCACCTAACCACGGAGGCCGCTCTCGCTCGATGCCTCGAAAAGGCTAGTTTCGAAAATGTTTGGCTTCCATCTTTCATTCCTTACAATGATCTCCACTCTCTATTTCTTCCCTAACGTCCAAAAAAGGTTACTGAAGGCCTACACTCTATTCAGGGTTATAGTCTTTTTGCTTTTGGAAAAACTTGGAACAATGCCTCAGGTCTGATCCGAAAAACTGGATCCAAAAAATGAAGCTTGAACTGCAAGAAATGTCATCAGTAAATGGCGTAGATAATAAATAATTCAGGTGTTTATCTGGGAATACAAAAAAAAGGTTGTTTGGGCCAGTCCTACTCAGTATAAGGCACAGAACAGCCCAACAGCCAGTACGTTTGTAAATACAATACAATAAGAAGCAGTGAGGTAGCACTGTCAGCTCTGGTTTACTGCTAACTAAGCTAACTACTCTAGCTAATGTTGTTGAATATGGCTTGTACAGGTTAGCCTGTTAGCTTACTAGGTATTTTAAAGAGGCAGCCTCCTTTACCCCTGCCACACAAATATTACAAATTTCCTTTGACTGTTTAAAAAAAAATAAAACATCTAACTAAATTTCTGTGTGTGGCTAAGATTTCTGCGCTACTGAAATTTTTCTGTTGTATTTTTTTTCTTACAGTTATGAACAAAAGGTGTTCAAAGCAACTGAAACGTTAGCTAGCTATGTCCAAAAATCACGAGAAATGGTGAAAATAGCTTGTGTAGAGGACATCGAGTAAGGGAATCCAACTGATATCCATATCAGTTACCCTGTTAGCTTAATAGCTCATCTGAGGAGGCAGCCTCAGTTTCGCATTCAATACGAATACGAAACCTACAAATTATTTTTGGCCATTTTTGAATAATAAAACATGTATTGTGTATTTGTGAATTATTTTGCTGTTGTGTTTTTTCACTAACAGAAGCTGGTTTACAATATTGCTAACTTACAATATTAGCCCATGTGAAGAGGCAGCCTCCATTACTCTGCTTTACACTATTGCTAACTAGGCTAACTACTATAGCTAATGTTAGCCATGTCCAGCCAAGCCAAGGTGAATGAAGAAAATAGCTTGTGTAGAGGACAGGGAGTCAGGAAATCCAACATATCGGTTACCCTGTTAGCGTATTAGCTCATCTGAAGAGGCAGCCTCCATTATTCTGGTTTATGCTATTGCTAAGTACTCTAGGTAATGTTAGCCATGTCTAGAACTTTGGCCAATGGAGAAAATAGCTTGTGTGGAGGACAGAAGGTCAGGAAATCCAACATATCGGTTACCCTGTTAGCGTATTAGCTCATGTGAGGAGGCAGCCTCCATTACCCTGGTTTACGCTATTGCTAACTACTCTAGGTAATGTTAGCCATGTCTAGAACTTTGGCCAATGGAGAAAATAGCTTGTGTAGAGGACAGAAGGTCAGGAAATCCAACATATCGGTTACCCTGTTAGCATATTAGCTCATGTGAAGAGGCAGCCTCCATTACTCTGCTTTACACTATTGCTAACTAGGCTAACTACTCTAGCTAATGTTAGCCATGTCCAGGAATCTTGGCCAATGGAGAAAATAGCTTGTGTAGAGGACAGAAGGTCAGGAAATCCAACATATCGGTTACCCTGTTAGCGTATTAGCTCATGTGAAGAGGCAGCCTCCATTACTCTGGTAATTACTATTGCTAACTACTCTAGCTAACGTTAGCCATGTCCAGAAATCTTGGCCAAAGGAGAAAATAGCTTGTGTGGACTCTACTCTGGTTTACGCTATTGCTAACTAGGCTAACTACTAACGTCATATTTCTGTGTGTGTGTGTGTGTGTGTGTGTGTGTGTGTGGCTAATTTCTTTCGTGTTTTGAATATTGAACGGGTGCGCTTCACCTCAGATGTTACCACTAGTTAAAAAAGGGAGCAAGTCGGGACCAGTTAGCATTACGCAAAAGGAATCACGCCGTCTTCATTCACCCCTGCGTTCGTCAGCTATGAGCTATGAGATTTACACGCCTCTGAAACTTGGTTTAAAATATATTTGCTGACCACTTGCTGATCCTTTCCCTCGCTAACATCTCCAAAACCTCAACTCTGACGCGATGACTTTCAGATTCTAGCCAAGTCCTGGCCTAAGGAACGGCAATAAATCTCTCCTCATGGCCCTGGTTAATGTGCACCTATGTAACCGTACCCAAGGATATTCCTATCACCCCCGGGGGTAGGTTTCACATACCGAGGTGCTAAAACGCAGTCATGATTCATGTAGATGAGGAAGGCAAATGTTTGTGATTCAGTCCCACATGGGAAGATGAGCATCTCTGTGCTTGTCTATGTGGAGCAGATCATTAAAAATGCACCTATTTCATTTTCCTTTAATACCACTTCCATCAAATGACCGCTAAAAAGACCCAAGGCTTTCGAGAACGAGGCGATGGCGGTTGGCTCCGAGGTCACTCCATCTTGGCTCATCTTGCCCTTGTGTAAAGCACTTAACCTTCACTGGAATGGTCCAAGAACCGAGACCTGAAAGGCGCATTAGCTAAATGATAAAAGCTACTACTTAAAGGGGAAGTCTACTGATTCTTTAAAACGTCGTCATATTTCTTTCATAATGCATAAAACTTGAACGTGTAAGATCTAGGCAAAATCAGTCAGAGCGGGTTTGGTATGACGCGCTCAATCCTGGAGAAACGTATCCAGTAAGAATTGTTTACAGTGGTAGTGAAGGGAACCAGACATCCAAGGCCTCTAAAACTGCATCACTATGTTACTATGGTATAAAATGGTTATGAATGCACTGCCTGAGACACTGTTTTACCATAGTTTTAGATAAACTAAACGGACACATATTCGCATTTAATTTATTTATGGCGGAGGGATACATGCAGGGTATCGTAAGGCAAAGTAGTCCCACATATTATTTTTTTATACTATTTTACCATCATCAACATATTAATACATGTGTCTAAACTTCATTCGGCACATGGTGCGGTGGTGGTGGTAGAGTCCCTGGTGGTTTTGGACAGTAAATAAAATGGCGATAGCAGTGTTCATGTAGTCATGGCGACCCCTGGTTCCATTCACCACTACTGTAAAGCAATCTCAATGGGTCAGCTTTGCGACCGTGACCCGTTTCTCGATCCCAATTATCCAGTAATTCTGACTGCTAAGCAGTAGTCTAATAATTTTCTTTAAAAAAAAAATTCGGGTCTTTCCGACTGAAGCACAAGTCTGGAAGACTGCCAGAGGCAGCGTTAGCAAAACCGTTAAACCTTCAGGATATCTCCTTTCTACCTAATAAATCTACCCCCTCTTCTATTAAACTCGATATCATCGTGAATCACTCACTTCCCGCTCCAGATTCTGTAAAAATGTCCCTTAAGTAGCGCATAAGGCACAGAGCTCCTCAGCAACCGCTGTTGCCGAACCCGGAGGGTCACGCCAGAGGCAACGCATCTATTTGGCAGCCTTTAACATGAAACTGGTTTTACGCTAATAAAAATACCAACATAAAAGTCACTCAGCCGTCAAATTAACAGCGCAGTCAATCATCACGCCAACAGGAGTTCAAATTAGATACAGCACCAGTCAAAAGTTTGGACACTCTCACTCATAGAAGTTTTCTTTTTTTTTTTTTTACCATTTTTTTAATGGTAAACCAGTAAAGACTTAAAAGCTATGAAATGATGTGGAATGGAATCATGCAGTCACAAAAAATAAGGTGTCAAACCAATCAAAACAACCTCCTATTTCAGATTCTGCAGCCTTGATAGCAATAGTCTCATATGTCTTGGCCTACCCTAGTGATGGAACTATGGAGTCTATGGGTTTTTGGGGGCGGCTATCAAAGACACTTTGATGATACTGGGCACTATTGATAATGTTAGCCCAACACTATGAAAGAGTGGACATGTTGGTAATGTGAGTTAAGAATGGGGGGCACGTTGGTAATATGGGTCATCTTGGTGATATGATTGAGTTCTATGGGTTTTAGGGTTGGCCTTGTGCCAGCTTAGACACTTTGGTGATACTGGGCACTATTGATAATGTTAGCTTAACACTATAAAAGAGTGGACATCTTGGTAATGTGAGTTAAGAATGGGGGGCACGTTGGTAAAATGGGCCATCTTGGTGAGATCATGGAGTCCAGTGGGTTTTAGGGTTGGCCACGTACCACCTTAGACACTTTGGAGATACTGGGCACTATGGTAATGTTATTCTAACAGTATGAAGGGGTGAACCTCTTGGTAATGTGAGTTAAGAATGGGGGGCACCTTGGTAATATGGGCCATCTTGGTTAGATCATGGAGTCCAGTCAGTTTTAGGGTTGGCCAGCTTAGACACTTTGGTAATGTTAGCCTAACACTATAAAAGAGTGGACATCTTGGTAATGTGAGTTAAGAATGGGGGGCACGTTGGTAATATGGGCCATCTTGGTGATCTGACTGAGTTCTATGGGTTTTGGGGTTGGCCTTGTGCCAGCTTAGACACTTACACACTGGTAATACTGGACATTTTGGCAATGTCAAAGGTCTACTTGATGGGGCTCCGTTACCACAGACCAAGCAGTTTCAGTGCTTCACATGCTGAGGGGCTTCATACCCCAACTGGCTACTTTGAGGTCTCTGAAATCTGGACGCTATGGGCTGTGCATATATATATATATATATATATATATATGAACTGGCTGTGTGAACAGACTTTGCTATAAGGGCTCTGGTGAACACACAGCCTCTACTGTTCTTGAACAGTTTGGTCACGCTACCTTCCAGTCGCTGCTGTCCTCCAGCCTGTAGCGGATTTGGTACTTGGCCTGGAAGAGGAAGTCTTTGAGGGCTGGTGGCGTTCCCCAGCGAACAGTCAGCTGGTCCTCCAGGTCACCCACGCGGCTCACGTGGACGTCTGCCGGAGGGTCTGTCGTCACTGGAGAGGGGCAGAGAGGAATGTGACTCGACACAGCAGGAGATATAAAAACTGATCACACAGTAAACATCCTGGATGGGAACGAGACTGAGGTGATTTGGCAATCAGTACTTTTTTCAAGAGTCACAAAAAAGGTAAAAATATCTAAACACTCTTTGCAACCTTTAATCTTCTTTTTTTTTTATCCATTATAAACTGAGCTTTTCCAAACATCAGGAGGTCATGGGTTCATCCTTGGAAATGCCACAGCCTGTTGAGGTTGGGAATCCCAGATAGCTCAGATCACTGGCCTTGCTTTTCCGCCATCCCGTGGAAGTTGGAAAAGAAGGTTGGCTGGCAGGCTGGCTGCATGTGACTAATGCCTATAGCCTACACCTTTCCAGAACTGGTGGCATTGTGGGATAGGGAATGTGAAGACTGGGAATATAGACTAAATGGGGGAGGAAATCGGGGGCCCATTATTTGAACTCGACTGGCTCTACAACGTCGTATGGTGCTTGGAACCCGATAATTGCCACTTTTGACAGAACGGTTGCAATAGGCCTTTGAAATCAATGTGTACTACGCCAGATTCAGAGCAAAACTCAATATAAGCTGGTGCTGTTGATTACTTACAGTGATCAGTCACACAGTTTAACCCCTTTTCAACCAGTGTTAGAAATCTACTGAAGAAAAAAATTATACGGACTACGGAAATTAGCTCTCTGTCCAAGTTATCTTCCTAATTGGCCCACAAACATGTTCCGATCGGCCAATAAAATGTTCTGTATCTGTTTATGATTTCCTTCATGGTCACAATCGGTTGCTCTAAAAACGGAGATACTGCTGTTCACCCTTTCAGATCTTCAGAACCCGCCACTGAAACTCTTATTTTGGTGCATATGGCACTTCCGTCTCCAAACCTGGGCGGCTGTGTTGCAGGATACGCTGCTGAAGATCAGGTCAAAATATTGATGAGCTTTTGGTTTTGTATCCAAGCGGAGGCGTTTAGGAGTGGTGGGTGCGTCATCATTCTGGCATCATTAGTGCAACACCCGCTCTGCTCGTGCAGCTGCTGCTCACCTCCAAACCTGCCTCTACCTCCAGGTGTGGCACTCACATACACACACACACACACAAATATATATGTATGTATACACATATATACATATACATATATATACATATATATACATACATATTTATATATACACACACACACACTGTGAACTCAGGCCATTCATTGCACAGCCGAGCCCAAAACTCAGTGTAATGTCTTGCCAAGCGCTAATGCCTCCTGCATAAAGTGATATTTAGGAAAACGGGCTAACTCCTTTTTTATGAGAACATCTGATATTGGAAATTTCCACTCTCGGGCTGCTCTGGCTGGTTCTCAAGGATAACACCATCCGAGGGCTTTTTATGGACAGCCCTAGAGCTTTCCTTTTCATGTCACGTCACCCGTTTAAGTGTAGCCCGAGGCGGCGCTGCGGTATTCAGATTAGCGGAAAGCCTCGTAAACTTCCGTTCTCACGTGAAAAAAACCCCCAAAAAACAGAAGCTCTGAAACTGTGGGACGGGGGGAGGACTGAAGAAGCCGTGAATGGAAAAGGGGTGGGAGCGAGGTGATTCGTCACGGACCCCACCCGACTTTTTTTTTTTTTAGACACCTGGGGGCGGCGTGTGGAATGGAATGGGGTCAGGGTTCGCGCACTCACCCACGTCTAGGATATCCAGGCTGATGACGTCCGAGGTGGCGCTTCCCAGCTGGTTGGAGGCCTCCACCCAGATCTCGTAAGGCGTGAAGAGGGCGAGGTCGCGGGGGATGTAGCACGTGTACGGCTGCCCCGTGCTGTAGTCCTCGCACTCCTTCTCCTGCCCGTACCACCTGCGCGAAAAACACACCTGTCTCGTCAAGCTCAGGTGTACTTTGACCAACACTGCCCAGACTGTATCCATCGGTTTCTCTGGGCACTCCTCTCACCCTGTTCTTCACTGATCAAGACCACCACAGGACTGACCACCACAGACAGCAGACTGTAGTATTTGGGTGGTGGGTCATTCTCCACTCGTACCACCAGCACAACACACACTACTAACACACCACCACCATGTCAGAGCAGTCACTGCAGTGCTGAGAATGACCCACCGCCCAAATACTACAGTCTGCTGTCTGTGGTGGTCAGTCCTGTGGTGGTCCTGACCATTGAGGAAGACCACTTCATCACATAGCATAGCATAGCCTAGCCTAGCCTAGCACTGTAAATAGAACAAATAATCTAAGTCTTACTGGATAGTGTCATAGCCTGGACTGTTGTTAACCTTCAGTAAATGGACAAAAGTATTGGGACACCTGCTCATTCATTGTTTCATCCATCAATCAAGGGTTTATCCAACTTTTGTTGGAGTAACTGTCTCTTCCGACAACCGTCCATCATTTCAGAGAACACAGTTCTTCCACTGCTCCACGGCTCAATGCTGGGGGGCTTTATTCCCCCCTCTATAGCCCACACCTGGCATTAGGCAGCATGGTGCCAATAGGTTCATCAACGTTTATCTATTGGCTGTACTTCTCTTTACAGGGACTAGACGAGCTGTGAGTGTGTGTATTTGCACGTGTGTCAGCAATGGCTGGATGCATTCATTAGATGGGGTGTCCACAAACATTTGGACAGACACGTAGTGCACTGTTTTTTTGTGAAATGCAAACAGAAGGGGACGATCTGACCATTTTTCATTCCGTTAAGCAGAGGGATAATCACTGTTACTCGAGTAATAGTCCATCCTGAGTCACCGCACCTTACATCACCTCATGCTATTCATTTCAGTACCCACAGTGCCCTCTCCACCATCCCGGCCCATCTGCGACCAAGCAAAGAGCTGCCTGGACAACTCCAGAGCAGCTCATTTGATGTGCGGCAGCTTGAGCGAATCACTTCTGCTTTATGAAGGTGTAGACAAGGAACGCTATGGAATCCGAAGCATCCCATCCGATCATAATATGAACACATGCCTCGTGGCATTACTTTTTTTCCCCCCGTTGTTGAGTAACCTCTATGACTGTTCACCGGGATTAGCACAGATCAGGTTTTAGCACTCCTCAAACATTCAAAAACTGCCCTCCAGCTAAATAACACTTTGTGGAACGTGGCTAGGATGGCTAACAGTAACAGTAAACTAGCAGACTCCCGAGAGAATAGCGTCGCTAAGCTTCAGCAGCCCCTACTAGTCATTATGGACCAACGTTAGCATTCTTTGAGTTAGCATTAGCAGAAAGAGACTCAGAGCCAACACGAGGAGCACAGAGCTGGGTAAGACCTGCAGCACTTACCGGAGTTTGTATTTGAGTGTGTATTTGGTCTTAATGAACGTCTCGCCCTGGCCCCCAGGTGCCCATCTGCAGGTCAGGTCTTTTGTGTTCCTGGACCAGCAGGTGAGGTTGACGGGCTTCTCAGGTGGCACTGGGGAGGAGGAAAAGAGTGAAGAGTTATGAAGGTGTCCCAGGTTTTTCCGATTCCACCCATTTCTCTCCCCAATTTGGACCGCCAATTACCTAACCCGTACGTAACCCCTCATGCCGTCTCCAGACTGGGAGGCTTTTCACAATGCAGCTTTGAGTCCTTGCTGGGATTTGACCTTGCCGTTCTTTCTTGACCATGGAAACGTACGTGGGGTCACAGCTCGACAATGGGGCGACTGTCTAACTGCCTGCCTGGCAAGAGACTCAGTAGATCAGAAGGTTAAATCCCTTCAACACCACACCCTGCCTCCCAACCCATGGTCAGAGGCCTTAGGACAGGAAGGCCTCCCCTCCCTGATGTGATAGGGGGAGTTCTGACCTGCCGATGGGAATAAACAGTAAACAGACTGAAGGGAGGGGCGGAGCCACAGGCTAAGTATCAGTTTCAGCTGCGGCTCAACCCAGTATGTACTGCCGACCAAAAAGTGGGTTGAGTGAACTAAGTGGAGTTAACTCAGAAAACGCTGGACGTTGGTCCAATCGGAGATTTTCACAGTGTGCCGCGGCTGAATCGAGGTGTCTCGGTACACCCGAACGAAGGCACGTCCAGGGAGTGAGGCGAGAACGCAGATCCTCCAAGACAGCCTGAAAAATAATGGCTTGACTTAAATATTTTCAACAACGGATGAGTGTTTTCAGCTGTCATCCTCGATTAACTTCAGGACGAGCGCCAAGATTCCATTCAACTGAGAACAAAAGGCAGGCAGTGGAAGTGTCAGAGCCTGATTAAGGCCAACAAGCCCTGCAGATGAGGCCGCCGAGACACATAGAGCTCTACTTAGCGGAACACGGCACTTCAACATGCACACACACACACACACACACACAGACGCACACACACACTTGATCTTGGTCCTGCTCTTGTTCTTCCTTTCTCACCCACACACTCACTCACTCGCTCGCTCGCTCTTCCTTTCCCCCTCAGACTGTCCTGCTCTCAGTGTGTCTGCACTAGTAATTTTCCATATCGTAGCGCTGCTTCGGCTATTCCTGACAAATGTGCCTTTGCTCAGGCTTTCGGGCCTGGACCGGTGCTTGAAGCGTAGTAGGACATGCAGCAATACACAAAAAATGGCCAGCGTGAAGAAGGAACATGCAAAAGTTTGGGAACCCCATGAGATTTGAGCTCTTAGACCTTAATTAGCTTGTAATTAGGGCTATGTCTTGTTCACAATCATTCATCCTTCAAAACACTGCAGTCTAATCACTTCCTGTGTGTGTGTGAGTGTGTGTGTGTGTGTGTGTGAAGTGGTACACATTCTGGTATCTGGATATCTGAGGTTGTTGGTCTACGGGTGTGTAGTAAACTGGTTTATAGTGGGTGAATGTGCTGTGTGTGATTTGGGTAGCATGTGTGTGTGTTAGCATTAGCGTTAGCCTCCACTCGGTTCTGAATGGGTTCTTCAGTGCTGGTTTAAAAAAGAGAAAGATCCCTTTTAATAAACAGTGTAACGCGCTACCACTATGGCCTGGGTGTCACGACTTCGAAACCCGAGCCGTGATGCTTTGCCATCAGCAGCCAGAGTCTAGGAGAGCACAACTGGTCATGTTCTCTCCAGGTGGGTAGATGGCGCTCTCTCCCCTTATCATTCTTAAGCGAAGTTGGCTGGCACAGGCATCTGTTAGCTGGTGTGGTGGACTTGGGGATGCATGTCGGAGACGTGTTAAGCTCTTCCCCCCCTAGGTGTCGGGTTCTTTGCTTGTGTTAGGAGGAGTTACGAACGGGTGGCTTAATTGGCTGTATACAGTTCATATCATGACTAGCACGTTAGGTTGTGGCTCCTGTGTTAGCTTGGGGCCAACGTATCACTTTGTACCCAGAGGGTGAGACTGGGACACTATAACACATACTTACTGCCCACGTAGAGGCAGGAGCCAGCCAGCACATGGCCACCGCCACCGTGGCACACCAGGTTGTCGCCGGAGCGCTGGCGGGAGCCACTCAGGTTGGTCAGAGTGACGCTGAGGACGGTGGGGCTCAGGATGCTGTAGGTGCTGCTGGGGAGGCGTTTGCCATTTAGCGTCCAGTAAAGAGAGCCGGCGTGCAGGCCATGATCGGCGCTGACCGAACATGTAGCTGTGAGGCTGGAGCCAATCAGCAAGGCCGGGTCCTGCGGATACACACTTGCCATTGCTGGGGGGGGATGAAGAGACAGTATATTAGAAAAGAACAGCATGGAGAGGCACAGTCACATTAAATACAGTCAACTTATAATGTAATAACATGTCTGTACCTAAAACAGTCATAATTCATGTTATATGCCACACTAATAAATATGTAAATTGCCTTTATTCTAACTGGCTGAACATGTCCTGATACCGTCAGTGTTAGCAGACGGGGCTAAAATGATTGGGCTGTATTTTATTTTGGGGGAAATAAGCAAGGAAAATAATTTTCTCAAGATATGAAACCTTTAAACACAGCAGCAAATGGCAATTTAAGGGGTCCAAGCACATTTTGGCATCTGATAAATGTTATCCTTCAGAACAGATTCCAAACAGGCTGTTATTTCAGCTCTGTTACCATGTGTGAGCTGTAACTATATAATAAAACATTTTACTCAAAATTGAGGACAATTAAGCTTCCAAGATATGGGACCTTTTAGAAATAGCTATGGGTGGCAATTTGCGGGGTCCAGTATACATAGGAGTGACAGTATACATTGTGGATATATTAAATTGGTTGGTTTTAGTGACATCATATTTTTTTCCCAAAAACAGGCTTAGTAGCAGCTTAATTTCCACGCATAGATTATATCATTGTCTGCTTTTTACATCTAAAAAGTACAGGATAAAAAAATCCAAAATATTTAGACACAGGTGGCAATTTGTGGGGTCCAAACACTATGCACCCAGACTTAGGAGCCCACATGAGACCTTTCTGCTGATAGACAACCAATAAATGTTGCCTGTCTGCACTTAAGTGGCAAAAAAAAAAAGATTAGATTTATGACTATGTTGTAGATATATTAAATATGCTGTTTTTTAATAACATCATAAAAGTAAGCACAACACAGAACACTGTTTACATACTGCATCAAGCCTTGTTACTTCAACAAAGCGAGGATAAATAGTTCTCCCAAGTGATGGAACCTTTGAACACAGCCTCGAGTGGCAATTATACGGGGTCCAAGCACCATGTGCCATTATAAGGCCTTTTCGCAGAGAGCTAATTCGAAGTTTTCAGAAAATCAGTTAATTTCTTTTAGGTACATTTGCGTTGCAGTTATCTTCTTTTATCAGTTACTTTCTAAACTGACTGTTTTGCTAAATAAAGAGCAAATGCTATTATTGTATATTGTTTTGACTATTGGAACTATTAATTAATAGTTCTATTAAAGTGGCTAATGTATCCATTTATCACAAATTATTGGGCTGAAAAAGCTTAAAACTCAAAATGCTAATGTTGGAAAAACTTTAATTTGTGGGGTTCAAGCACCAAAGGCATTATAAGGCCTTTTCACAGATTTTCAATCAATTTTGCTCTAAGCAGCATGAATTTTAGCGAAGATTTTTTGGACTACTTTGCAGAACCTACTGGTTTGGTCATTTTACAGTGTGGATTTTTTACGGGGAACAACTCCAGTAGAACTGATAAAAGAGCTGCTTGAAAACTGGTGTGTAATTGGACACAAATGCATTGTTCATGAGGACGCTGCTGGTCGTGGTGTTTACGCTGGCTAATTGCAATAACAGGGCATATTACATCACATCATCTAGTAATGGTTTTTACGTGGGCCAGCAAAGCATACTTCATCAATATGAAGAATACGTTCCATGATCCAGAGAAGCAATTATTCAGGTCCGCTCAGGCAGAATCCAGCGAAGTTTACCTCAGCGGCAGACGACGCATTAAGAAGGTCACGCTTTTGGCCTCGGAGACGGCGTTGAATCATCGCTACGAGCGGAACCATTTCATCAAAGACGAAGACGGAGTACGAAAATCAGTCGTCGGCACGGCGAGCCCTTTCTACTTTAAACACTTTAACGACAGCTGCAATTACCCGTATTTATTTTACGTGTCCGAATAGGAAATGGGCTGTAAAATATCGCTTGTTTTGAAAGGGTCCCGTGAGGTAAGGCCCGCAGGCCTGTGATCGCTGAAGAAACAGTCTAAACCAAGGCAAACACACGGCAGCTCCCCACTAAGCCCCGGCTTAGGCCGCTGCCATCATGGAGGGGGTGAAAAATGAGGACCTGCCTCCGAACATTCCTGCTGGCAGTGTCGTCATTTCGTTTTTAGCCGTTGTGCTAAAAGGCCACTTGTGCATGAGGTCCAGGCCGGCGTTTAACTCTGTTTATGTTAAGCGAGGAAAACCGAGGCCCAGGGAAAGCCGCTGTGGCGCTCCGGGGTTCACACGCGAAAGGCGGAAAGAAGCATCTACGCCCCTACCATCCTGAGGCGACGATGGACCGATGCCACATTCTTAAGGGCTGTTAATCCCTCGTCTGGCAAAGGAGGGCGTGAAAACGGCAAACCTTAATTGAGTGTAATTAGTCCCAGTCTTCACTTTTCCCTCGGCTTTCACACCTGTGCTCGCCACGAAAGGCCTACTAATTACACGCCAGCGTCAGTGCATAAGAGCTGTCGATCCGATTAGCTTTGGTTGCTCAAAATCCTCTCGTTTCTGCGTAAACTTTCATTCGAGGCACATAAACAAAACTGTTCATATTTAGGTACATTTGAATTGCAGTCGCCTTCTTATTCATTTAGAATTTGACTGTTTTGCTAATTAAAGAGCAAAGAATTTTACTGTATATTATTGTGACTAATAGACCTATTTATCTACAGTACTATTAAAGTGTGTCATATGTCAATTTATCCCATATTATTGGGTTTAACAAAAAAAAATCCTAAAACTCAAGTTAAAGTTAAAGTAACGAATTTAGGGAAGAAAAAAAATAATCAGGATCGGTGCATCCCAAGTACTTAGCTAGCTCCTAGCCAGGGTCCACCAACACCGGGCTAATATGCTAAACAGAACAGATGGATGTATTAAAACGTGTTTACCCATTTTTTTGAAACAATAGATTCCAATGAATTCCAAACAGGCTGCAGGTGGCAATTTTGCGGGGTCCAAGCACCAGTGTGCAGCAATGTGGGGCCATGCCACACAGAGGACAGGACAAGAACAGCACAACCCCACCCCCCCGTAACTCACCTTGACCAAAGAGCTCAGAAACACCATTCCATGTCAGGGTTTTGTTACAGTTCATAAAACCGCACGGTGCATGTGTTGGATGAATTACGGCCCTGAAATTCCCACACCTCGGCCAGTTCTCCCCCCCCCCCCCCCTGAAAAAACACTGCGCCACTACAGAGCTCATTGGTTTTATGAAATGGCTTCGACTGTTTCAAACTGTTAACACAAATCCCACACATGTAGAGCACATGGGGTTCCCACAGGAGGGTCATTCCACCCTACGGGGGACGGATGTTGATGTTGGACTGCAGTGGGAAGCGTGTAGCGTGTTGCACTGAACTGGTATCGTAACATCACTGACCACACTGACATAAACCAGGGTGGAAAATGAACAATACTGTATCTCAGTTTGACTTAAAATGATCATCAACCAACATCCCTGAATATGGTGTTTAAGCGGCACATTAAGGGGTCAGGCCAATTATTTATTTATTTATTTATTTATTTATTTATTGCCAAGTATGGAACTTTATTTATTTATTTGTTTATTTTTATGGGGGTCAGTGGTAATTTAGGCTATCCGAACAAGACGTAAATCAAAAATGTTATTTTTGAAAAATTCTGTAATTTTATGTTTTTGGTGAAACCAACTAAATCTGTCAGAGTAAATTGAATTGATTTTTTTATCATAATTTTGACATGAAAATGCACTAAAATGATCTAAAACGTTCAAAAATAAATAATAAATAATAGATAAAATGTTTTTTTTTGGTATACATTTTATTATTTATTATTCATTTTTAACTTTTCAGATCATTTTTGTGCATTTTCATGTCAAAATTATGTTTAAAAAAATCAATTCAATTTACTCTGACACAGATTTAGTTGGTTTCACCAAAAATATAAAATTACAGAATTTTTTTTAAATAAAATTTTTATAAAAATTAAAAATTCAAGTTTTCCCTCAGTTCATTTGCAAATACCACAAAAAAATTAATAAATAAAATATTTAAAAAAACTTTTTTGCAGAATTCCCAAAAGTCTGACTGACTCCCAAACACTGATTCGCTGGTGTGGAGGAGTTTCGTGGGATTAGCTGACAGCCCTAACTTTCACTTTTGCTGCCTTGCTTCTCCAGCCCTTGCTTCCCCTCCAAGCCCACAGAGCTGCTGAACTTCTCCTGAACATCTATCAGCAAAGTTATGGAGGAATCCAAGCGACCAAAGTAAGGAGAGCACATGAAGAGCACACACACACACACACACACACACACACATATATATATACACACGCACGCACACCATACTCACGGGTGAAGGACAGCACTCCTGGAGCACACAGCGTGAAAACCAGCAGGGTTAAGGTGGTCGCGTTTGAGCCACCCGGGCTGGAGGTGCTGCGTCTCCGCTGCACCGGCGCAAATCCCATGGTGTGTTTACGGGGAGTCGCCTGCCCTCGCTCGCCGAGCTGCCTGGTGTGAAGCTCCTCCAGCGTCTCTCGCTTCCCCAACGGCTTCTCCAATCCTCGGACCCGCAGCGCTCAGTGACAGGAGCGAGGTTTCGGGGGGTATCCAGCGTGTTCCGAGGCGAAGTGGCCGGCTGCGCGTCTCCTCCGGTCCGGTTCTGGCATCGTTTTTGAGCGCGGCGAGGCTTTTTACCGCAGCTTAAACGCATCCAAGTTTATACTTTCCCAAGCTCCTCCCAGCCATGTCTTCCCACTCAGCGCCTCCTGCTCCCTCCACGGCCTCAGCAGAGGTGGGTAGGAACTAAGCTACATTCACCCAGTAGGCATGTGCCTGTAGGATCACGATAACTGCCTCACCTCTCAGCGTGGTTTACACACACACACACACACACACACACACATAAATATATATGTAGGTATGTACTGGTGGTTCCACATTTGAGGAATTTCTGTCCTCTGAGAGAACCTCCCTGCTAGCCCTCTCTCTGTATAGCAGCTACAGCCTGTTTTGTTGGTGTCCACAATCCTGTTTTTGTCCCCTTATTAGAGTCAGAGTCAGGTCTCGGGTCTCTGGGACGTGAGCCCTAGTCCAAGTTCTAAGTTCTAAGGTTTTTAGGGTGTGAGTTCAAGTGGAGTCTCGAGACTTTTGGCCGTGAGTCCTAGTCCAGTTTTGAACGAGTCTTAGTCTAGTTTCGAGTCTCTGGACAGTGCAAAGGGTCTTAGTCCGCTTTCAGGGTTTTTAGGGTGTGAGTTGAAGTGGAGTCTCGAGACTTTTGGCCGTGAGTCTTAGTCCAGTTTCGAGTCTCTGGACAGTCCAAATAGAGTCACAAGTCTCTGGGAGGTCTTTGAGGGTCTGAGGTGCGAGTCTTAGTCCGCTTTTGGGGTTTTCAGGGTGTGAGTTGAAGTGGAGTCTCGAGACTTTTGGCCGTGAGTCTTAGTCTAGTTTCGAGTCTCTGGACAGTCCAAATAGAGTCACAAGTCTCTGGGAGGTCTTTGAGGGTCTGAGGTGCGAGTCTTAGTCTGCTTTTGGGGTTTTCAGGGTGTGAGTTGAAGTAGAGTCTCGAGACTTTTGGCCGTGAGTCCTAGTCCAGTTTTGAACGAGTCCTAGTCTAGTTTTGAGTCTCTGGACAGTGCAAAGGGAGTCACAAGTCTCTGAGGTGCGAGTCTTAGTCTGCTTTTGGGGTTTTTAGGGTGTGAGTTCAAGTGGAGTCTCGAGACTTTTGGCCGTGAGTCTTAGTCTAGTTTCAAGTCTATGGACAGTGCAAAGGGAGTCACAAGTCTCTGGGAGGTCTTTGAGGCTCTGAGGTGCGAGTCTTAGTTTGCTTTTGGAGTTTTTAGGGTGTGAGTTCAAGTGGAGTCTCGAGACTTTTGGCCGTGAGTCCTAGTCCAGTTTTGAACGAGTCTTAGTCTAGTTTTGAGTCTCTGGACAGTGCAAAGGGAGTCACAAGTCTCTGAGGTGCGAGTCTTAGTCCGCTTTTGGGGTTTTCAGGGTGTGAGTTGAAGTGGAGTCTCGAGACTTTTGGCCGTGAGTCTTAGTCTAGTTTCGAGTCTCTGGGAGGTCTTTGAGGCTCTGAGGTGCGAGTCTTAGTCTGCTTTTGGAGTTTTTAGGGTGTGAGTTCAAGTGGAGTCTCGAGACTTTTGGCCGTGAGTCCAGTTTTGAACTAGTCCAGTTTTGAACGAGTCTTAGTCTAGTTTCGAGTCTCTGTACAGTCCAAAGGGCGTCATAAGTCTCTGGGAGGTCTTTGAGGCTCTGAGGTGCGAGTCTTAGTCTGTTTTTCGGGTTTTTAGGGTGTGAGCTCAAGTGGAGTCTCAAGATTTTTGGCCGTGAGTTTTAGTCCAGTTTTGAACAAGTCTTAGTCTAGTTTTGAGTCTCTGGACAGTGCAAAGACAGTCACAAGTCTCTGAGGTGCGAGTTTTAGTCTGGTTTTGGGGTTTTCAGGGGCAAATCAGAGTCTAGTTTCTGGGAAGTCCTTGAGGCTCTGAGGTTCAAGACTCAAGTTCAGTTTTAAGGTTTTTGGATGCAGAGACTTTGTCTGCGAGTCCTGTTCCAGTTTTGGGGCGAGTCCTAATCTAGTTCTGCGGCTCTGGGGTGCAAATTAGAGTCTAGGGTGCTAAATCGAGCCTCTGGACAGTCCAAAGAGAGTCACAAGTCCAAAGGGAGTCACAAGTCTCTGGGAGGTCTTTGAGGCTCTGAGGTGCGGGTCTTAGTCTGCTTTTGGGGTTTTTGGGGTGAGAGTTCAAGTGGAGTCTCGAGACTTTTGGCTGTGAGTCCTAGTCCAGTTTTGAGGTTCTAGGAGGCAAATCAGAGTCTAGTTTCGAGTCTCTGGACAGTCCAAAGGGAGTCACGAGTCTCTGGAAGGTCTTTAAGGCTCTGAGGTTTGAGTCGTGGTCCAGTTCTAAGGTTTTTGGGTACGAGTTCAAGTGGAATCTGGAGACTTTTGGCTGTGAGTCCTAGTCCACTTTTAAGGGGAGTCCTAGTCCAGTTTTGAGGCTCTGGGGTGCTAGTCGGAGTCGAGTTAAGGTTTTTAAAGGTCAAAAGGTCAAAAGCAAGTGAATTTGCATACAGTATATATGCCTTTATGGCCTACAGCTGTTTAGCTCCGCCCATTCACGTTGAGGTTATAAGGAGTGTTTCACAGTAGAGGCTGCTTTTTGGATAAGGCAAAATAAAGGACCGCCAATCAGAATGGAGCTTGATGGCATACACAAATTAGCCATAACATTAAAACCACCTGTCTAAAATTGTGTAGGCCCCCTTGGGCCATCAAAACAGTACCTAGAGCCTTGGGGGCCCATTGTTGGTTGTCCTTTCTTCTTGAAGCCCTTTGGTTAGCTACTAACCACTGCATACTAGGAACACCCACAAGACCTGCCTTCTGTTTTGGAGGTGCTCTGACCCTCCCGTCTTCTAGCCATCACAATTGGGCTCTTCCAAAGTGTCAAAGTGTCTCAGATTCTCACGCTTGCACATATTTAACCTTCAAGAACTGTAGTAGAACAGGTGCCACTGGGACCAGATAATCAGTGTTCCTCAGTTCACCTGTCAGAGGTTTTAATGTTGTGGCTGATTGAGGCATATCTGTCTTAAAGGCACCATATGAACATCATAAGTGGAACCCATGGGCGCTATAGTCTATAACTATAGCCTATAGGAATCAACTGCTACCCATCCTACACTAATCCAGTGCAAGAAAAATGGGCCTTTTAGATGCGGCCCAACGAAGCAGGGTCGAGTGTGCAGACATGGCCGACTTCAAGCTGTTACTAGGCAAGAATAATCCAGCATGACTCTGGAAAAACTGACAAAACAGGCCAACAAGGTGAATGAGCCCTGCTTCGTCTGCAAAATGACTAACTGCAAAAAATTCAACAATATAAAAATCAGCTTCATCAGTGGAAATGGACCTCCCGGCCTCGTGGCTGTCATGACCGCAGTTTGACTAATTGCAGCCGTGGGTATTCTGAGGTGGAGGACTCGGGCTCTGTGACTCACTTGCCCAGTGAAAGTGTGTGTGTGTATGTGTATATGAGTGTGTGCGTTGAAACAATAACCGTGACGGTCGGCCCGCGACGGGTCGCCCGCGGGTCAGCGAGCTACAATGTTCGCCATTATCTGCTGCAGACAAGCCTCTTGTTCGCCCCGGCGCTTACCGCTCGTCCCACGCTGGTCATGTCTGGTAAAGGAGTGAGTGGACATCCTGTCCAGTTATTAGCCCCAGCGTGCCCGAATGGGAGGGTTGCTATTCGGGGGTCCGTGAATGGGGGCCAAGCACAATATGTCTCACTCAGAGTTATGGCTCTTCAGGGAAAGGCTGTGTCATTCATCTCGAAATGAATGACATGGCTGAAATCTGGAGGCCTGAACCCACGGGAGTGTTTACGGGGTCTTCTTGAAGGTCTGCTTGGAGAACTTTGCTGGACTCTTTGCTGTCGTGGAGTGCTCTGAAGTTTGAGGATGGCAGCGTATAAAACAAATTGCGGCCTGTAATTAGGCCCAGATATGCCATTTTTCATATCAGCTGACTGGTTGGCTACTCTTGGAGAAGTTCATGTTTACAAGGCGGTCGTGATTATCGCGTTAAATTGCACTAAACAATAGGCGCAAACACTTTCTCGAAATACCAGCAGTAATTACGTGGCTCCTAACAGTAATTACACAGCTGTTGAGTTACAAGCGAAACTGAAAATTACAGCGGGACAAAAAAAAAGCCACAGGATTGCAAATTCTATAAACAGATTGCCCACCGAATGTTTCTTGTAGAAGGTAAAAGGCTGTTTTTACCTATGGCCATAGTCTTGTTCGAGTGTGTGTGTGGGGGGTCATGCTCCCCTGACCTTTTGATTATCTGAAATATCATTTTTCGATATTTTGCTATTGAATTTCTAAGACTAAACTAAAGCTGAATCTGCTGCAGAATTTCCATGACAATCAATGGAAAACTGCAGTTCTGAATAGGTACAGTGGCAAACTCACAAGGCCCCAAGAAGGTTGAAAGTGCAGGGCGACCCTTAGCCTAGGCTAGCGTAGATTTCCGTAGTTCCCGGAATCTCAACCAATTTACAACACAAGTCTCCGAGAGATTCTGGGTTCTAAAGCTTCTCTAAAACCAAGAACAAGATGTTTCAGTTAAAGCGTAACAGGCTTGTCCAGCTTATGTTTTCGTATCTAACAATATCCCATGCGACTCCATCGTACCTGACCCCAAATCTACCGGATTAAGACTCATTCCTGCCTCATAAAGTCCCTTAATAAAGCCTGGGAATTGCTCACGGCAGCAAAATTCAAGCAGCCGAAGTCTGCAAACAAGAGGGTTACATGACCTTATAAAAATGAAACGGCATTTTCTGTTTGGAAACTCAGCGCTTCAGAGTTTGCCCTGCAATTATTGATTTTTATTAAAGGATCGTGCCGCTTGGAGACGGCTGACTCACGGAGGGGTCCTACTACACCGCTGCCGCTCTGCGGTCAGGCAGCTCGTTAGAGAATCCAGAATTCTTTGCGTAGCTTTTTGTTTTGGGAGAGTTTTGATACAAAACTCAACCTTTTTTAACCTTCGTTTTCTGCATTTTGTTGATAATCTTTAGGCTGGTGGTTTTGAATTTAGTCCTAGTCTTAGTCCTTTGACTAAACTGTATATCATCGCCGTCCAATGAAAAACTTGCATCTCAAAAAGGCTGACTATACAGAGTAGGTAAGCAGTAGTTTAGATCATTTCTAAGTAAAAATGGAGATACATGGTTTTCATTGGGATTTTTTATTATTAAAATTAAAAAAACTATTATTTTATTGTAATCAAGCTTTAGGCTGCGTTTCATTTAACTCGGAAGTTGGATGTCGGATAAAACATTCCGATAATTTTACACTATTTAAAAATGCAGTTCACTAAAGACTTTGTTAGTTTGACAGACCTTTACTGGTGTTTTATGGGAAATCTAACCAAAATATGTCCCGATTTTTATGATGTCCCAGGTAAGCACTGTTAGCACCGTCCCGGGTTAACATTGCTAGCAATACCGGTTGACCGGTTGTGTATACGGTTGAGGCCAGTGCACCACCAGTCCAGATTCTGCTCAGTCTTCTTGAAGGTCGTCTGTAATAAACCAGAGGGTTTGATTTGTCTTTCAAGCAAAACTACAGGTCTTTCAGACCTCAACTAAACCTCTAGAATGTTCTTCCCATGGGGTGGCCAGTAGTCTACCAGGAGGTCACAGGTTCAAATCCCAGGACTGACAGTATTTGCTCACTGCAGGCAATATTATATGTTATAGAATTCCTCCACCCTCATACACATCATTTTAGTGTTAGGTTGGTGGTGGTCTAATGACTAATCATTAATACGGTGAAGCAGCAACCAGAAGGTCACAGGTTCAAATCCCAGGATTTACAGTATTTTCCCACTGCTGCCAATACTGTTCTAGAATTCCTTCCACCTTCCTAGGCATGATTTTAGTGTTAGGTTGGTGGTGGTCTAAAGACTAATCGTTAATACGGTGAAGCAGCAACCAGAAGGTCACAGGTTCAAATCCCAGGATTTACAGTATTTCCCCACTGCTGGCAATACTGTTCTAGAATTCCTTCCACCTTCCTAGGCATGATTTTAGTGTTAGGTTGGTGGTGGTCTAAAGACTAGTAGTTAATACGGTGAAGCAGCAACCAGAAGGTCACAGGTTCAAATCCCAGGATTTACAGTATTTCCCCACTGCTGGCAATACTGTTCTAGAATTCCTTCCACCTTCCTAGGCATGATTTTAGTGTTAGGTGGGTGGTGGTCTAAAGACTAATCGTTAATACGGTGAAGCAGCAACCAGAAGGTCACAGGTTCAAATCCCAGGATTTACAGTATTTCCCCACTGCTGGCAATACTGTTCTAGAATTCTTGTTCTAACTGTTCTAAGACCACTAATTTGACTCTGTGCTCTCAGATATGAGGCTTTACCCACTAAACGGGTGAGGTTTGAGCAGTTAGCTAGAATATGGCCCGTGCTGAGGTTCAGAAAGAAGTTTTTATGGTCAACACTTGTGTCGCTGCTCAGCAGTTAGCACTGGGCTGTGCAATACTCAGTGGCTCTGTAGCTAGGCTAGCTAAACAAAGGCTAGCTTAGCGAATGGCCGCAGATTTAAAACCATGAGGGAAAAACTTTACATTTCAGAAACTTTAATCGAATTTCAGCTTTCTGTCCTTTCAGCCATTGAGTTCGTCCTGCTAACTAGGCTAATGCTAACCAGCTTCTCCTTCCTGACTGAGAGCAGTTTAACACTAGTAATGCTCAGATTGACAGTTTAACTTTTATTTGAATGTTTTGTTTGAAAATCTGTGACCCTGACGAAGTAAAACCGCAAACCGAACTTTGTATTTGGTCGATTTTTCCGTGTTAAATTAGCACAGGAGACAAGATCTTGTACGGAAGTCACGTAAACGTACTAAGCGAACTATTAGCATTCGCCGTTGCCTTTTCACCAATATTTCGAGACGTTATGAGACCGTGTAAACGAAGACAGATACCTCCTAGCCCTGCTTGCTAATCTGTAAACAAAACGTGGGAAGTTTATTTTGGAGCTTGGTCCTAAACGCACAGCAGAAATCCTTACGTCTGAATCTAGGGGCCATCCATTCTCCAGAAGCCCACTCTCAGACAGCACAACATGAACGTAATGAGACAGGGAAGCGGTGGTTATCAGGATGCAGTGATTTAGTGGGTGAACGCTGGCATGTGGAACGCATTATCCCACCGTAAAGATTTGGGGAGGTGGCGGGAGGGTGGGGGTGGGATTCTCTCGGAGTCGCTGAAGGCTGGGGCTCAGCTCTAGAGTCTCTACGAGTGTGAAAGTCTTTGGCTTCCCCTTGTCAGAGGAGCTCGAAGCCCGTAACCTAACGATGATTACCCAGGGGAGGTCGAACCTCAGTCCGAGCCACCTCAGTGTTATATTTCCAATCAGCTTGGCAGACTCTGAGGAAGGGGGGTGCTCTTAAAGCCGCCTGGGGCGTTGGGGGAGGCTCCAGCACTTGCTTAGCTCCTTGTGAATCAGGACGTTTTCTTCTTAATCCCGACAGACAGTCAGAGACCCCGGCGGTGCAATCCTCATTGATTGGGGGAAAGCGTTTGTTTAAAAATAAGGTCTGGGCCTCTCCGGGCCTGGGCCGAGCTTTGTTTAAACACGGTAACATTTGATACGAAGGGTTATCTGTAAGGGACGGAGCGTGTCTTAGCTTCAAGAGAAGCCAAAGAACTGGAAATCAGATAGTAATTTGTGGAGGATCTCCCCGTCACATAGTTTCTAGAGCCAGCGAAGCACCTTCGGCATTCTCCGCAATAATGCATGACAGATGCACGACCACGTGGGTCGGACTCAGCAAAGTTGCCTTCTCTTGGCTAATCTTGTTATTACCTCTCTTTCTCCTAATTCCACACAGTTCCTGAGCGTTGTGCAAAGTAGATCAACAGTCCACCCGTCTGTAAACTTTTTTTTTTTTAAGTCCTCTCTGAAACTGCAGGAATGTAAAATATTCAAACGTGAAAATGCTTCTATTAAATCTAATTTCCCATGCTAATTTAAAGGGATTGGTGGAAAATCAAAGGAACATGATTGATTACTACCCTCAGATCCTGTCAATCAACTGAGACATGTTTGGTATTTGACATTTTGCTTCTGTACTTCAGAATGGGTGATGCTAGGCTAACATTGCTAACAACCACTGGACTTAGACTGTCACCAATTTCATCTCCTTAAAACAAATGTGAAAAATGTAACATTTCAGCTAATTGGAATTGGCAGGGCGTGGAACGATTCCACTTAAAAAGACTACTGTAAAAGTAGTCCCGGTTACTTAAAATAGCTGCTCCACCTTTCAGCTCCGGGGTTTATTTGTTTTTTTTATAGACAATAACCACATCCAACCACATCTGGATGCATTTTTAAAGATTTTTATAAAGAACATACGTTTACGGAGATGAGATGTTCTAACCTGAAGAAGCACACATCAGATACCAAACATGTCTTGGCTGATTGACTGATTGAATCTGGGGTCAGTGATCAGTCCCTTGCCAAGGCCATCGTACACTGTAGCGTCTGCCTGACGGTTGCCAGTATTGCTAACGCGACACTGTTCCGCTGCTGGGCGTAATCTGTTACGACATGTTTATGGCATGGTTATGTCAGTGTTACGGAGCAGGGTTCGACTTTTCCTTCCTTTTCAGTTGAAATCCCAGATTTCCAACGCGGCCCCAGACATTCGAACCCCACTCTACGCAGACACAAGCGGTAAATCACTGGGAGGAATTGGACAGGGCCATAAAGATCGCACATTAGCGCGTACTGCTAATATACTGTACGCTGACATGTTCAGGGTTTACAGTGTTATTCAAATGAAGTCACTCGTTTCACGTCTGATGGCTTTGCCATGAGCCGTCTGGCCGAATTTATGAGTTCTGAAATCAAGAATGAACGTAAACATTTGGCTCGCTCGTTTATTGGCGTGATTTACAGCTTGGCGAAGCGGAGAAACAACCGCGGATAGAAGTTCAGCATTTTTCTCTGGGAAATCAAAAGAGGCAGATGAAGTAATTAGTTCCACAGCTTTGGACGAAACACTTCACCTTCAGTTACCTCGCTGCACTTTTCAGCCCCTCGCACTTCATTAAAGGGTCATGGGGCTTCGTCTTCGTCATGTGACCTCTGTATTTTTGAGATTACGGCTGGAATACCTGTCTGGGAACTGGGTCGATCCCAACCATCAGCCGTCGTCCCATTAGACTTTAGGCTATGGTCAGCATTTAGCATAGAAGCGTTCTCGGTGTATAGAGCTTTATAATACAGTAGTCTGCAACACATAGGCCACACGCTGTCCAAATGTTTGTGGACACCCCTTCTAATGAACGCATTCAGCTACTTTACGTCGGCTAGTCCCTGCCCTGTAGTAGTAGAAGTACTGACGATAGAAGAGGACTCTCAGATAAGAAGCAGATAAACGTGCCCCTACTGGCACCATGTCTAATGCCAGGCATGGGCTAGAGGGGCTATATAACACACCCCCCCTCCTGCATTGAGCTGTGGAGCAGTGGAACAACTGTGTTCTCTGGAATGCAATCAGATCCTCACAGCAATGCTAGTAGAAAGCCTTCTTCCCTGGACAGTAGGGACAGTTACTCCTTCTTTTTAATACCCTTGGATTACAAGGAATGAGCAGGTGTCCCAATACTTTTGTCCACATGGTGTAGCTTACGGGTAATGATGGTAAAATATATCACATACTGTTGGCAAAGGGTAGCCTCTTCTTCTTATGGGGCTCTCAAAGAAGGCAGCGGCCTAGGAGGTCATGCCTAGAACGTCACTGCACAGAACCGGCCTACATGGTTGCCTCTCTCCACTGCCACCATTAGAGGGCAGCAGTGGTTTGATGGAGGGATGGACCTCAGTAAGGCCTGATGATTCCAGCTCTGGAGGAAGAGGGGGAGGAAGGCCAGTAAAGCATAATAGAATATTCCGACTTAGCTCATGATGTGAGGCCCGACTGAGGCCTGATTCACAACACTGTACACTGTATACCAGTCCTCTTGACTGACGCATTGTGGGAAAAGGAAAGGTTGGACTGTGGCGAATGTGGAGAATGCTGCCATTGGGAATCTTAGAGCATTGCTTAAGCCTTTTGTACGACCATCCTGCTGTGTCACTGTGCTGAAGGAATTTCCTCTTCGCTCTGTGTGTAAACGTGCCCACAGCACCTACAGGGGAATTCCACCAAGATTTTCAAATTCCTGCATAATGAAATAGGTGGAGGTCTCTGAGGAGTCGAAGGCCTCCAAAAGCTACAACTTAATATAATATGAATATATGAAAATATGCCTGAGGCAGAAAGGCTTTGAGTCATGAGGCAAAGCAAGCTCCAGATTTTTTAATGATTTTGACCAAAATCAGAACATATAAGAATAGTGGGTCTGAAAAATTGGAATTTTGAGTGGAAATAATGGCTTATTTGATTAAGATTATGACTGACTCTAATAAAAATCATGCCCTGTGTTACAGATGGTTTGTCAGATTAGGCTGAAATGGCTTATCTGATTGTTATTCTAAGAAATATGTCCAATCCAATATATTGGATTCATTTTTATATTATATCTTGACCAGGCCTGTTTTATCAAAACCTGTGTTCTCAATAATTCAACTAAAGTCGAAATAATGTCTTATTTAATTCAGATTTTGACCTATATAAAAACAATGACATCATACTTGTATTTTGTTTGACTGGTGTGTTCATTTTATTTATTTATTTTTATTTATTTTATTTGGAAGGCCAATTTCCCAATGCCAGTTGTAGCAATGCCCCCAACACTACGAGTTTTATATGTAATGTTAATGATGGTAACACAGTGGTAAATTCACTGTTTTGGCACTATTTCATCTCGCAGCGCTCTGCATGTATCCCTCCGCCATGAATGATTTTTGGTAAATACAATTTAGGCTATAACCTTCTCCCAAAACTACCATCAACAAAGTCTCAGGTGCCAGGAAGCGCATTCATGAGCATTTCATGTAATAGCGTTTTCTGTGAAGGAGCTTTTAGAGACCTTAAAGTATTTAGACGTATGGTTCCATTTACCACTACTGTGTAAGGCATCTATAAATTGGGTAAAAAAAAAATATTTAAAAATGTATATAAAGCTTTGTTGCATCCAGATCTTGACCATGATATCAGAAAAATGGCACATATATATATATATATATATATATATATATATATATATATATATATATATATATATATATATTTTTTTTTTTTTTTTTATTTATTTATTTTTTTTAATTGGCTTACACCCTATCTATCCTACACCCTGCACATGGCTGTATTTGTGCTTATAGTGACCCCTGGTTCCATTCACCACCACAGTAAGGACATTAGCCATCAGCCATTTTCTCTCGAATTAAACATTTCACACCAAACCATCAATCTGACCGACCTTGCTTACGCTTTAACCTCTGAATTCTGAATGTTTGAAACTTCAGCAGACCTCCCCTTTAACCTTGTATAATTAATGCTAACCTGGCTGAATCAAAAGTGTGTATTGTGACAGTGTGTGTGTATGTGTGTGTGTGTGTGTGTGATTACACAGATATGAGCGACATATTTTTGACATATTATGACTTTTATACTGCATGCTGTTTACAGACGCCCCGTCCACAGCTAATGGGGTGGCGTAACACACCTGGCTTTTTGTTTCTGGGCGTGTCTGTAATTAAGGTCTTGCAGTGTTTAGCTCTCTGTCTGTTTACAGCTGTGTGTGTTTTCAGACTTGCCCTTCCTGGTTCATCCTCTCTCTCTTTCTACACACACACATACACACACACACACACACACAAAAAAAAAAAGTTCCTTAAGACCATGACAAGGCAGGAATCATGAAAACAGGCCTCCTTGCCAAAACCACACAGGGGTCAGAGGGCTGGGCGTAACCCAACAAGGACAACTGAACTTCCAAGAATCCGGCAGGATATGTCCTGGAAAGCAGCCTGGAGTTTTCCACGCCTCCGTGATGAATCTGACACAGGAGGACACGGCGAGCTGGCTTCTGTTCCCACCGTGTTTACATCTTGCCTTGTCCTGGGTGTGTCTAATCGCTGTCCCGGGTTGTCTAGCAGGCCCGCTAGTAGGCGCAGTGGCGAGTGGCAGGGAAACCCGAGCTCCGCCGGCTGCCATTAATCAGATAACGTCAAGCCGTCAGGGACTGCCAGCGCACCTTGGCCTACAGCCCCAGCCCCCGCGTTGTCTTAGGCCCGCGGTATCTATAGCCTGCTTGAAACAGCGGGGCAGGTGGCCGTGCTGATTCATCGCCGCAGAATGCCACACTGGGGATACTCTGACTCACAGCGGTTTCAGTGTGTGTGGCTCATAAACCCAAACAAGTCCAAACAACTTCACTGCACCCTCTCGGAGAAGAAGGGCTTTCCCAGTGGGCGTTCGTTTGGGTGTATTCGCCTGCGTAGGCCGGCCTAATGGGGGGATTTATCATCAGCGAGTCAGCCGACTGCGAACTGATCTCACGTCTAATGTGCTAAGCTATACCGTCGCGATCAGGGGTGCCCAGACTTGACTGAGGGCCAAAAATGTGAGGAGTGGTTTGGCTTGAACTGGCAACCCACACTTAGTTTTTTTTTTTTTACGGTTCACAGCAAGTTCTACTGTGCCTGAACCACATCAACAGGTCTTTTTTTGAGCAGATTTGGGTGACTGTTGACCTCTAGTGTTTGTTAGCAACTTTAGCCTCACGTCCGAGCGCTAAGCTAAAGAAGCGCTACACTCGGACACCAAACCTGACTTGACGTATCAACCACATCTGTGGTACGTAGACGAGTGGGTGAGTGGGATTTCTTGCCGAACTACCCCTTTAAGCTCTTAAGTTTTAGCAAGGTGTTGTTTTGCTGGACCTGGCAACGCAGGTCATTTTAAAAGTTTACAGCGAAACCACGTCAACAAATCTGCACTAGCCTGGAGAGGGTTTGAGTACGTAAAAAAAAAAAAAAGAGTGTGTGGGGATGTATCAAAAAAAAAAAACAACGATTTCTTACGTTGCTTTGCTGGACCTGGCAACCCGCGTTGTCATTTTTCCAGTTCACAGTTTTTTTCCAAGTCACGCTGCTCCTCAACCACCTCAACAAAGACCTTGAATGTGGCTTGATTGTGTTAAAAAAAAAAGTGTTTTTCTGGATGTATCAGCAAAAATCATTTGGGTGACTATTGACTTTAGCCTCAAAATTCCAGCGCTAAGCTAAGGAAGCACCAAACATGACTTGGCAGATCAACTACAAATATGGTATGTAGACATATGTGTAAATTAGATTTCTTATCAAACCACCCCTTTAAGCAAAGTTTTATTTTTGCAAGACCTGGCAACCCCCATTATTGTTTTTTTTTTTTTTTTTTTTTTTTTTTTCACAGTTCACAGTAAGTCACAATCCTCCTAAGCCACATTAACCACTTTTACTAAAAGAAAGGAGTGGTTTGAGCTGGATGAAAGAATCCTTTAGTGACATATCTGCAAAAAATAAATAAAAATTTGGGTGACTATTGACTTCTAGTGTTTGCTAGCAACTTTAGCCTCATATTTCCAGCGCTAAACCACACAAACCACCAAAAAAGACTTGACTGGTCGACTACATCTGTGCTGAGCGTACAACTGTATAAATTTGATCCCTCATCGAACTTCCCCTTTAAGCTTAGCCTCGGAGAGGCGTAGTTTTGCTGTACCTGGCAACCCACGCACCGTATTTTCCGCGCTTCTGCACTTTTTATTTATTTATTTATTTATTTATTTATTTTTTTTTTTTTTAATCCTCACAACACTGGCTAGCAACCTCCCAGTCCTTAGCAACCAATAAACAAGCAAAAAAAAAAATAAAAAAAAAAAGTAAACAAAAGCCACTTTCGTTTCGTCGCCGAACTTCGTTGCCGTGTGCACGCGGGCGGGCGGGCGCGCGCGCGATGGGCTTGCTGACGTATGTGTTTGAAGTTGAGCGCGAGCTCGAGTTGCACAGTCATGCTGATGTCGAAATCGAGGGGAGAGCGCGAGCCAGACAGAAAGGTGGGTCTCACATCCACTGACAGCGGTGCGACACGAGCCCCGGTTTTGGACGCGGCGGTAGCTCACACGGTCCGTCCCGGAGGCGCGAGGAAGTTTCCGGTGTTTTCTGGTTTTTAGTCCTTATTGGGACAAGAGGGGGGGTTTAAGCCCGGGATTTCTGGCTGAGGGTGAGTTTTGAAGGCGCTGGCAAGCTGGAGGAGGTCAGTTGGCTTTGGGTAATGTGACCTGTGTTCACTGGGCTGCATTATTTATACTTGTGCATGCACTTTTAGGAATTGTCCCGTTCCACCTTAAATGGTGCAGTAGTTGCATTCTGGCGCCTGAGGCGCCAGAATGCAACTACTGCACCATTTAAGGTGGAACGGGACAATTCCTAAAAGTGCATGCACAAGTGCAATTTTTTTTGCTGCTTTTCTTTTCTCATACCCATTCTCAGTGCTCATACTCCTCTCTTGCCATATGCTGTCCTTTCTACATCTTCAAATGTTGCAATTAGCTGCAGGCTAATTCTCCTCTTAAAGCTATACGCCTGATACACATTAAAGGGGAATTCCACTGTCTGTTAACCTGCCTGCATAAATTAGTGCTTGAGATGTAAATAAACTCCACCACATTGGCTTTGGTGTGAAATGTTTGGTTGTAGAGAAATTGACCAACTCGTATTTCCCTACAATGGTGCCGATAGGAACCAGGAGTCTTTAGGCCTAGAAATAATATTTATTAAATATACCACATTTTATGTACTGTCCAAAACTATACCAAATAGCCTTTATACTTATACTGTTCTAATTTAGAAAAATTATGATTAAATCAGAAATGTTTCTCATTTTGGAATACAATACCATGCAAAGTAGGTAATGTTTATAAATGTGTATTATATATATATATATATATATATATATACAAAATAAAAAAACTAATGCCAAACGTGTCATGAATCGAATTATCGGACCTCAACCAGCGTATTTATAAGGGTTTCTATAGTATTAACTTTCTCTAAAGGAGATTTTAGAGGCAGTGAACTTTTCAGACGTCTGGTTCCATTCACCACTGCTTTACAAAAGTAATGCTTTAAGCTCTAAGGTCACTTGCAGTGTATTTCTCAGCATTTAAAGAATTTAAACAGGGAGTTTCTTACGTTTGAGCTCCTAAATCCACACAATTGTCAATTTTTAATGGTTGTAAAAAAAAAAGAAGGTTAAATCGGAAATGGTAAATATGGGGATTACCAAACTCCCTACCTCCCACCAAATGGACGGGAAAAAAAGTTGATGTCAAAACTGTCTTGAAACGAATGATCAGACACCAAGCAGTGTTTTTATAAGCATTTCTGTAGTGTTAACTTCCTCTGAGCCAGATTTAAGAGACGTGAAACTTTTCAGACATCTGGTTCCATTCCCTGTCACTGTAAAACCGTGCCAGTAGGCTTCAGACAAGGTTTAGTGAATCTGGCATCTCTTACAGTGTCTTTCTCAGCGTAGTACAAACAGTACAGCTCCTACGTTTGAACAACTAATCCCTCAGGGCTTATTTATATTATTCCCAGTGAACGACTCTGGCTGTGATCCGGACTGGAGCGAATTTTGCCACTCTAGTTCAGGCAGGCTGTGAGAACCCCGGAGAACCGGGGAAGGCAAGACTGCAGGGCAGCGAGTCTTTTCTTGAGAACTAATGTGTCACCACCTGGGTCTGATATTCAAACAGGCCTCACGGGAAGCCGAAGTCAAATAAGAAAACACTTCCTGTCATTTTCATGTTGGCTCAACCTGGTCGCCTGCAAATTACGAGTGAAAGGCCTCATATTAAAACGGTTTCCTCGCATTAACGCTGTTGCCGTGGGTTACTGGACTGAAAATAGCTGAATTTCCAGTCTTAGAATTAAACAGGCTGTTTTGGTCAAAAAAAAAAAAAAAAAAAAAAAAAAAAGCTTTGCCCTGATTGGCCGGCTGCCCCATTCAAAAAGCAGTCTGAGCTGAAACACTTCTTATAACTTCAGCGTGAATGGGCGGGGCTAAACTGCTGCTAGATGGAATAAGTATGCAGATGTATTGACACCGCTGTTGAAATGATGTTCTGTTGATTTGTAAGCATGATAAAAATAATACATAAATAGAGCAGTGGAAGAACTGGCCAACTGGCCAACATCCTGACCTCTGACCTGACGCTCTTGTCGCTGTTGAATGCAACCAAATCCTCATAGCAATGCTACGTCCTTCAAAATCTAATAGTAAGCCTTTTTCTTTACTGGACAGTAAACTTAACTCTTTTTATGTAATGCCCTTGATTTCAGAGGAAGCCATGAATGAGCAGGTGTCCCAATACTTTTGTCCTTTTAGTGAATCAGCAGCAGCAGCCCTCTTTCCCCATATCGGCACGTTGCTTACAATTCTGAGAGTTCAGACGCTCGTTTTACTCCTGCCTCCTGCCTCTTAATCACGATCCGGTTCTCTGACTCGTCCTGATTCAGCGCCCCTCTGAGTCATGGAATTCAGAGATGCGTGTCTTTGTGTACGAGAGGCTCTGGGTTTGCTGATTAGGTGTACAGGAAGGTCAGGTTTTTGGTGAAAGCCTAGGCCTGAACCAGACGCTGTGTATAAATACGGATGACCTCGCTGCTGGGACGATATCAAGGTCTCTGGGCCTCACGGACAGACTCTACAGAGTTTACCAAATTCCAGCAGCGTCCGGTCACGGAACTGGTCATCCAGACCAGGGTTTGGTGTGAAATGGTTCACTGTAGAGGAACTTGAGTGGTGGCAGTAGGAACCAGGGGTCGCCATGACTACTACATATGTGTATAATATGTGACGTTGATGGGCGGAGCTAAACTGCTGCGGGCTGAAGAGCTGGAATGAGCATGCGAATGTATTGAAACACGGATGTGCTGTTGATTTCAGAACAAATACATTTTTATTATTATTTTAGAATATAATAATAATAATAATTAATATAATACATTCGTTCATTCAAATACAATTAATTAAATATACGATGTATTATTGTTGTCATTATACATTTTATCCAATAGACAAATAATATTTCAGTTATAATTATAATATTTAAATAAATGTGAATTTATTCTAATTGAGGCTAATATGTAATGTTGATCTCAATCTGTATATATAGGGCCTCTGCTATGACAACATTTAAAATATATATATATATTTAGATACTGTATGTCTGGGCGATATGGTTAAAATATTGTATCACTATATTTGAAGACATTTTCACAATACGCAGTTTATTTATTTATTTATTTACTTACGTGATTAGACTAATTACTCTGTTTGTGCAGAAACGATCCCGATATGCTTAGAAAAGCCTATTGTGGACTAGATTTAATCCCTGTCTGGGAAACTCACCAATGGAGTATTGGTGTTAAACGCTCAGATCTAGAGAAACTCACTGGGGTTGTTTACAGTGGTGGTGAATGGAACCAGACGTCTTAAAAGTTCAATACCTCTGAAAGCTACGTCGCAGAAAGTTCATATTCAAAAAATGGGCACAAATCCGCTGGCTGATGTGCGGCCGTTTGTTTTAGGATAGTTCTGATGTTAACTTTTGACCTCAGCGTTTTATTATTACATTAGTTTAGTAAGTGATCAAATTTGTATTTAAAACATTTCTGATATTTTTAGGATATCGTTTGTCCAAGGCAAGCCCCTTTTATTTTTCAGTGTTCAGAAGGTATCTGAGGAACTTTTGTGATCCGATGATTTTTATGTGTATTACAATAACAAAATGTATCGCTATACGATCAAAAAATATCGTCATATGGCCCACCCCTAATTTAAGGTCTCATTTAATCTTAAAAATTCACTTTGTTTTAATAATTTTTGTTTGTGTGAGGAACCTTTTTGGAAGTCTTTGGTCATACTCCCCAGCCCTGTGTGTGGTTGTAAACATCCATGTAAACATCTCCATGACTTCGTAAAGCTTTTGCATGAAATTCTTAGAAAGCTATCTAGAACGTGTGACGTTCAGCCTGTTGTGTGATGGAAAACCAGGTTTGTTGCCAAATGCACGTCAGCGAGTCTAAGAACTGGGGCGAAAGTTGCTGTAAGCCGGTTCCTTCCGTCCAGGCAGGCAGTGGTGGACTGACTCAGGTTAGTTAATGAGTGATGATCCATCCCAGCGGAGGTGCGGAACCGGTACACGCAGTGCAGCTCTGCACGTATTAAACGCCCCCTTTTAAGTCCAGCTTAGCGTTCTGCGCCACGAGGGCACATGACCCACTGAGCCTTCATGGCAGGCAGAGGCCGGGGGCTCTACTGCTCCACAGGAAGCCGTGGCAGGCGGCCGCCGTGTCTTGTGATAAGCAAGAGCGTCTGAGGGCGAACGCTCTGTAGGGCAATAGTGAGTAGTGCAGGATGCAATAAGTTATGCTAATAAGTTATAGAAACCGGAGGAACTCGAACAGTTTCGAAGCTTCAGTGTGAAACTCACTGGGCTTTTTTTTTTTTTACAGTGCCGGTGAATGTAACCAGACGTCCTAAAAGTTTAATGCCTCTGAAAGGTACATTGCAGAAGGTTAATACTTAAAAAATGGTCACAAATCCGCTGCCTGATGTGCGACAGTTTGTTGTAGGATACCTCTGACGTTAACTTTTGGCCTCAACTTTTTATAAGTACATTAGTTTTAGTAAAAGCGATAAAATTCCCCTTTAAAACATTTATCATATTTGTAGGATATCATCCAAGACGAGCCTCTTCTTTTATCTTTGAGTGTTCGAAAGGTATCTGAGGAGCTTTATGGTTTATGTAGAGCTATTTGGAGGGCAGTAGTGAACAGTGCAGGATGTCAAGTCTCTTCAGTTGCCATGGTGCTCAGCAAATAAGTTATGTAACCCGGTGGATTTCGCTCAGTTTCAAATGAAAGTAAACAGACATTTGGGGTTGGTTTGTTCAGGACTAGGCTTAATCCCTGTCTGGGAAACTCACCCATGTTCTAGAGCAAAACCGGGGCTCACTGGAGATGTTTACAGTGGTGGTGAATGGAACCAGACGTCTTAAATGTTTAACGCCCCTGAAAGCTACATCGCAAAAAGTTAATACTTAAAAAATGGTCACAAATCTGTTGCCTGATGTGCAACCATTTGTTTTAGGGTACTTCTGACATTAACTTTGTGGCCCAAACTTTAAGCATTCCTTTTGAACAGTTGCTAAAATTCCCCTTTTCTGATATTTGTAGGATATCGTAAAACAGCCGAGCCCCTTTTATCTTTCAGTGCTCAGAAGGAGCCCTGAGGAGCGTTCATAGGGTGTACAGGATGTCTCTTATTATGGTTATATAACCATGGTTGGACAAACCGGTTCACTGGTAAGCGCAGGGTGGTGGTGGTGGGCTGTGGACAGGAGGGTGGGTGGCTGGAGGTTGGTTGAAGCTCCCAAGGTGGAGTTGGCATGGCGGCCGCTCACAGGCAGCACTTCTGCGAACTGGCCGTGACATTCAGGAAATCAGCAGTTCCCTTCGTGTCTGTGGGTGTGGTATGCTGATGTTTTTTGGAAGACCTTGAGAAACGGAAAGGAAAAGGGAAGTGAAACGTGATGCAGCGGACTGTGCACGGGTGTGCGGCTCTCGGTTCGTCTGTTTTAGAGGCGAACGTGACAGTCTGGGCTTCGCTTAAGCGTGAAAGATGATCTTTTGGGCCTTTATTCTACTCCTCTAGCCCGGGGTCATGTTTATCTGCTTCAGAGAGTCCTATTCTATTGGCGGTACCCTCTCCTAGACAAGGCCTAGACAAGCTTCAAGCAGCTGAATGCATTCATTAGAAGGGGTGTCCACAAACTTTTGACAAGGACTTTGACGTATACAGGCTGTATACTGTCACAGTAGACAGTAAGTCCGTAGACATCCGTAGACAGTACGTTTAGTCACCTTTGGCCACTTGCACAAGCTTTTGGTAGCCTGTTCAGTGGTCAAGCAAGTTTGGCCAGCCACTCTCTCGTACTTTATGAGTCAGGCGCCTCCACAGCAGTCCACAGCACTTGCCTCCAAATGATCTAGAACCCCATTCATTCCTCGCTTTCGGCTCAAGGTGCAAGCCTCCAACCCAGCAGTTCAGCTCTGGTCTCTCTCCCTGTCTGAAAGCTGTGGCTTTAAAAAGAAACGGCAGCAGGGATCTACAGGGTTTTGGACACTTCGGGGCCTCAAAAAGTGTTGGGCCGGGTCTGCCTGCCTGCCTGCATGTGCATGGGCGATCCTGTGCTCACCCCTCCCTCATGCTTAAGTAAACCGAGCAGGCTGCTGAAGGCCGTGTGCGGATTTGAGCTGCTTTTCCGAGCTGGATTACTCACTGATAGTTGGTGACCGGGTTTAGGGGACCCTGCCGGTTAGATAGGGCAGGTCTTGATCTTTGCTGTGATATGTGACATGCCGTGTCTGTAGGTAAGCCTAGAATACCGGCAGTGCGGCCCAGTGAATGGATTCCGGTGTGGGATCGGTGCAGCCCTATTGCTAATGACACTTCTTGAGCTGCCTAGCCAGTCAGGTGAGGCCTAAACGGAGCAAAATATAGGTGGAGGTTTTAGCATTTTGTCCATTTAAATTTTTTTGCCATATTGTAGAATTAAAAAGCATAATTTATGCTTTGCTTTAAAAAAAAAAGGGGGGGGTAAGAAGGTTCTTCCATGTCCTGAAAAGTCGCCTTTCTGGAGATGCAAGGTTTTATTCCAACCGGGACGTGTCTTAGGGAGGGTTACTTTAATGATTGCTTGCATTTGTTTTCCTGACTCATGCTCACTGTTTCACTTTCCTTTTCAGCACTCGGAGTGTATGGAGACGCCCCACCCAGCCAAGTTCCAAGTGAATGAGCGAGAACTCCTGAAGTCTCCAGTCGGAGAAGCGAAACCGTCGTCGCGTAGACTCGAGATGCCTGTTGGTTAGGTCCTCTCATCTCCCCGTTTAGCGAAAGATGTAAGAAGGGTCAGAGAACCCTGCTATGCATCGTTCCGCAATGTCCGCTTGGTCCGAGAGGGACCGCTGCCACAATGGCCTCCGAACCAGACAAAAGAAGCACGGCTTTCCCGTGTCTCCCAGCGATCGCCAGTTGAGTTTGTACTTCTTCATGACTCGCGGTTGGGTCTAGACTCTCTACCACTGCTCCAACCCACTCTGATCCCCAACCCACCACCCCCAACCCCCCCCCACCACCACCACCACCCCCAACCCCTCCCCCTCCCCCTCCAAAGTCAACGTGCTTCCGACCTCCCGGCCTCAGAGAATGCTATGTCCAAGGAAAAAGAGGCCCGTCAAAGATGAGGATTTCTCAGCCATCGTGGTGCCCTCGATGAAGGGCCATGGTTACCTCGACTACACCATCGAGAGTCACCCCTCTAGGGCCTTCCAGCTCATGGACGAGCTGCGGCACCACGGGCTGCTCTGCGACCTGGTGCTGCACGTGACTTACAAAGATACAGTAGTGGATTTCAAGGTGAGCGCTTTCAAGAGTCGCCTCGTGAGAAAGATGAGAGTCAGCAAGATAAGAGATTTATGGAGCAACTTGCTCAGTTTTGGGCTGAGTCAGCTGGACTTAATTGAGGTTAGCTGTTCCTGGAGGGGGTGGGAGTAAAAAAATAAATAAAAAAACAGACCTGGATGCACAGTATATTTACAGTATATATACATTTGAGCGTGCCGGCATGTCTTTGCTATCGTAACGTCGGGAAAAGTACACATTGCCCGGCTCAAAAAGCCATTTAATTAATTAGTCTCTTAATTAATCATGGGTGTGTATTGGGCGTAATGTGCAGTAAACCAATCAGAGCGTCACTCGCCATCGTTCCCTTTATAACCCAGGTGCGGTCGGCTTGAGTTGCACATGCCTATGTTGACAACTCACTGCCAAGATCTGGCTGTTGACGTCTGCCTAGGTTGTTTTCAGCCAGTGGTGCTCCTGTGTTTTCCATTGCCAAGATACACAGCAATACGCCAGAAATGGACCTGAATACCCCTCATTTCGAGACCACCGCGCCCATCGGCGTAGATATATTCGCAAGCAGCGCTGCTGTTTAAACGACGCAGATAGCAATTAGCATTGCTACATGCCTTCTGCAGGGTGTAAGATGGGGCACCTTGGAGTTTACATATGCGGTTTTAACTAACTTAATTATAATTCATTGGACGATAATCAAGCAGACCTATTGTATAAGGCGATAATCAGGGTGAAAGGGTGAAAGCAAACCAGTGATGATGAGCCCCGCCCCCAAACGAGCCCAGAATCCCTCCTGGATGTAGATTTGTGTTTTTGGGTTAGGTTAAGACCTATTGGGACGCCCCTTAATCGGGCCTCAATAAGCACCGGATCATAAAGACAAAGGCAAATTCCAGTAGTTTTGGGCTCATCATCACAATCATCATCATCATCACCAGTCCCAGGACGTTATTACGTCCCTCACAGACGTGTGTTTATGTTCCCCAGGTACATAAGCTGGTGCTGGCTGCCTGCAGCCCCTACTTCAAAGCCATGTTCACCAGCAACTTCAAGGAGTGCCAGGCCTCCGAGATAACCCTGAGGGACGTGTACCCGCAGGTGATCGAGCGGCTGGTGAACTACGCCTATACCTCGCGCATCACCGTCGGGGAGAAGTGCGTCCTGCACGTCCTGCTGGCTGCCATGCGCTACCAGATGGAAGACGTGGCCAAAGCGTGCTGCGACTTCCTCCTGAAAAACCTGGAGCCCTCCAACGTCATCGGGATCTCCCGCTTCGCTGAGGAGATCGGCTGCATCGAGCTTCATCAGCGGTGCCGAGAGTACATCAACACTCACTTCAGCGAGGTGGGTGACGGCGGGACCCTCATCAGTTTTTTCGCGATATGTCCAAATGTTTGTGGACACCCCTTCTAGCTATTGTTATAGTTGCCCCGTTTGCTGACACACACATAGCTTGTCTAGTCCCTGTAGAGAAGTACTGCCAATAGAGTAATAGAAGTCCATGCTGCCTAACGCCAGGCGTGGGCTCGAGGGGTCTAAAGCCCCCCAGCATTGAGCTGTGGAGCAGTGGAAGAACTGTGTTCTCTAGAATGATGGATGGTGGAGCTTGCTAAGGCTCTTGTTGCTCCAGCATAAGCAGGATAAACTTTTATTACCCTTGAGTTCCGAAGAAACAGTGAATTAGCAGGTGTCCCAATACTTTTGTCAATTTGGTTAATATCTTTAATGAGTACCTTTTGTACTCGCAAACAAAACTGGGCCTCGGCTCGCTGTGGTACAAAGCCTTCACCGGACAGTAGACTGTCCAGTCTGAGCCGTGTGACCTGTGCTTTCCTTCAGGTGACCAAAGAGGAGGAGTTCTTCAGCCTGTCCCATTGCCAGCTGCTGGAGCTGATCAGCCAGGACAGCCTGAAGGTGCTCTGCGAGACCGAGGTCTACAAGGCCTGCATCGACTGGGTGCGCTGGGACGTGGAGGGTCGAGCCCAGTACTTCCACGCTCTGCTCAACGCTGTCCACATCTACGCCTTGCCGGCCAAGTTCCTCAAGAGGCAGCTGCAGTCCTGCCCCATCCTGAGCAAAGCCAACTCTTGCAAAGACTTCCTCTCCAAGATCTTTCAGGACATGACCCTCCGCAAGCCGCTGCCCCCAACCCCGCACCGCGGCAACCAGCTGATCTACGTGGCTGGGGGCTACAATCAGCATTCGCTGGCCTCCATGGAGGCCTTCGACCCCCAGAGGAACACCTGGCTGAAGCTGGCGGAGATGGAGTCGCCCCGCAGCGGCCTGGGAGCCTGCGTGCTGTTCGGGCTCTTTTACGCGGTGGGGGGTCGCAACCTTTCTCTGCAGAGCAACGTGGACTCTGAGGCGCTGTCCTGCTACAACCCCATGACCAACCAGTGGACCCAGCTAGCTTCGCTTAACACGCCCAGAAACCGAGTGGGCGTCGGGGAGCTCGACGGAAGCATCTACGCTGTGGGTGGGTCTCATGGGTCCATGCATCACAACACCGTGGAGAGGTATGTCATTTTAACATCAGTTTGGTCAAAAGTATTGGGACACCTGCTCGCTCCATTTCTTTCTTCTGAAATCAAAGATATTAAAAAGAGTCGATCCTGCTTTCGTTGGAGTAACCAACATCTCTACTGTCCAGGGATGAAGGCTTTCTGCTAGCATTTCCTTTGGAGCATTGCATTGCTGTGAAGAGTTGATGGCATTCAGCAACGTGACAAGAGCGACAGTCAGGTCAGGATGTCAGGTGATGATCACCAGCCCACCTCCTCATCCACAACGTCCCAACCCCCTGAAGCACCGGATGGAGCGGGGTGGGGTGGAGGGGGGCATTTGCACATTGGATGCAACTTAAAGTTGCTGCATGCCTTCATTAGGGGGTGTCCACAAACTTTTAGACCTGTAGTGTATTTGTTTGGACGTTGCTGGAAAACCAGACACCCAGCCTAGCCGCGAAGGGCGGACTGCTGGACTGTCGCACCCCTGATTACTTTGGCTCCTTCCCGCGGGTCGGAGAACGTACACGCTCGCTCCCGTCCCCGTCCAGATTAGATTAGGTCAATTAAAGACTGTCACAAGGATTGGCATTCCTGAGTTCTGTATGTACTGTACTGAGTGGTCCAGCGTTCTCTCTTCTGCAGCTCCTATCCGAGCGCTAAGAAGCCGTCTGCTCCGAGCAGCAGCTCCGTTGTAATACAGAGTGAGCCATTGTGTACAGTAAATGTAACGACCGTCTTGCATAAAGTGTACTTCACGCTCCGCGGCCCTAATTTATTTATTTCTTTATTTTTACGAACCCGCCGTCGGGCCGCATCGGAGATAAGAATTTGCATTGTCATCCTCAGCCAACACTCTGTTTTCAGTTCCCTGTGTTAGAAAAAAAAAACAGCTGTAACCCGGCCTAACCGAACAGAAGCTGGCAGGAGAACATGCCTGAAGAGAGAGTGCGCGAGAGAGAGTGCGACTGCGCGAGAGAGAGAGAACAGCAGCACAATTCCAGCACCAACACCTATTTTGGTATTAGGAGCTGGCGGCGCTCTCCCTGAGCTTACCCTCGGCTGTTCTGGCCGCGGCATTGGGGTTATGAAACAGCCTGTTCGTCTGACAGACTCAGGCCTGGAGCTAGCGGGAGCACATCCCAAGTCAAAACATTTCCAAGGTGATGAAAGGCGGATCACGAGCCTCGTACCGTAACGTAACACGAGCCACATCCCCGCCAAGCTCTTGCTTAACTGCACCCGTCTACAGCAGTGTCCTCTTGCCGTACAGCGCAGCGCAGGCCACAGCACCCTGGGGGCTATTTGAGGCTTACTGTTTAACTGAGGCCCAAGCATTTCCAGTTAAACCGCCTGCGAGGGTACGTACAGACCTAGCTGAACACCACAGCTGGGGTGGGGTGGGGTGGGGTGGGGGGGGGTTCTGAATGTATGTGGTATGCTGGCGCTGACTGACTCGACGAACTTGTGGAGTCGACGCACTTTGTACACCAAACCTCACTGTGGCTGACTAACCTCGCTGTGTTTATCTTTGTCCTGTTTAGGGGCTGTGGGTGGGCAAGAACCTGGCGGTACGATGATTATCACGATACAGGGGTTACGCTTCGGTGTATTGCGATACTGTGAGCAGGGCTTTATATATAATATAATTATGTAATCTATATCATATAATATTTTTTGTTTGTTTTTGTTTATTTTTAAGCTAATTTATTTCACATTTTTATTCTTTTTGTATTTTTAAAATTTAGGAAAACGTAAACACCATCATATATATAAAATCTGAGTGGCAGTACGATACAGGGGTGTATTGTAGTGTAATGTATTGTAGTGGGGCAGTGGTGGCTCCGGGTTATCGATAACAGGGTTGTGGGTTCGATTCCCGGGCTTGGCAAGCTGCCACTGTTGGGCCCTTGAGCAAGGCCCTTTACCCTCTCCACTGGAGTTGGCTGCCCACCGTTCTGGGTGTGTGTGTGTACTCACTGCCTCTAGTTCACTAGTGTGTGTGTGTGTGTGTGTGTTCACTACCACAGATGGGTTAAATGCGGAGGACACATTTCGCTGTACAGTGACAAATAGGTCCTATATATATATATATATATATATATATATATATATATATATATATATATATATATGTATATATAATGTGTGTGTATGTATGTATTTATTTTTAAGCAAATTTATTTTAAATTATATATATATATAATACACAATTCTTTGTATAATTATAGAATATACATTTTTTAGATTTTTTTTATTTATTTGTTTTTATGCAAATTTATTTTAATTTTAACATTTTTAAATTTTAGGGAAACTCCAAAACACAACATCATGAGCATTAAATCTGAGTTAAGGAAATAAAAAATGTTTTCCCTATTAGAACAGTAAAACCTGAAGGCGGAGTTCAACACTGCCATCTAGTGTTTAGGGGTTTAACCAATGTTTCTTGATGTTTCTGTTAATATCTTCATGTTAACGCCGCTCTGAAATACAGTCCAGACACTTCCTGAGTCTGTAGACTCCACCCTTTCCATAGCATCACACTGCCAGATCGTATGTGACTCTCGTCCGGAGTTATGAGGCTGCGAAGATTCTTGTCTCTCTCTGTGTCCCGCCCTGTCTGACTGGTGGACTCCTGGTGTGCCCGTCATCTGCCTCTCATCTGTTATTGGCGGATCCGTGCGTCCCTCAATGGTTTTGCGTGAAATTGACCAGTGGACACTCAGACATTCGGACATTCCACTGCTGAAGTGAAGCTGAGACTTCAAGCACCAAGACTAATGCACATAGTGTACTAACGAAGGCCTCGGGAAGCAGCATGTCCTGATGCTGAAGTGGTATCCACTTTCTCTTCTGGATTGGTCCCTTTACAGACCCCACATCTGTCAGCAGCTGCACAAGCCTCGGAAAAACTCCTTCTTAGGAAGCTGCATTGGGATTTAAAGAGCCAGTTCCTAAGTCCTATATAGTGCTGGACCTCCACTCAGGAGTATGGATAAGACCTTGTCATTCATAGGCATTCAGAACGGTTGTTGGGATGCGCCGATGGGAATTCGAGGTCATCTCTAACAATGCTGTCAATTTTTCTATTCTTTTTTTCACAGGTATGACCCAGAGGCGAACAGGTGGACGGTTGTGACGCCTATGTCTGTAGCCCGCCTGGGGGCCGGAGTAGCGGGTTGCGGGGGCGCTCTGTACGTGGTAGGCGGCTTCGATGGAGAAAACCGATGGAAAACGGTAGAGCGCTACCAGCCGGACAGCAATGCGTGGCAGCATGTAGCACCTATGAATACCGTACGAAGTGGCTTAGGTAAACAGCAACATTACCTCCAACCGGGATGCTTTTCACTCTCATAAATCATTTATGGGGTCCTTGGGTGGTCCACCGGCCCCAGTGATCATAGGGTCGCTGGTTCGAATCCCGGTCATGCTGCTAGCCATCGGCAGCCGAGGCCTGGCCGTCACCGGCGTCTGCAGGCTGGTGCGTCGGAGCCGGGTATGCAGCACTTCCCTCCGGGCGCATTGGTTGGTTGCCCGGTGATGTTGCTTCGGCAGCAGTTTGGACAATGAGCGGCTTAACTGCACATGTCGAAGGGGGCGCAGGGGGGGAGTACGTATGGGTTGGGTAATTGCTGGTCCAAATTGGGGAGGAAATTGGCAAGAAATCTGATCAAATTGAAATAAGACTAATAATAACAAATCATTTTCTTTTTTTGTGTCGTCAGGAGTGGCGTGTATGGATTCGTATATCTACGCAGTGGGAGGATACGATGGCCAAACGCAACTCAACACTATGGAGAGATACAATGTAGCCAGAGACGTTTGGGAGCCGCTGGCATCCATGGGCCACTGTCGCAGTGCACACGGGGTCACCGTCTACCAGGGCAAACTCTTCGTATTTGGTAAGTTGTTGGGAGTTTGGAGCTCTGTGGGTCCTGTCCTACATCAGGCAGTTCCAGCGGGGGGATAAACCAGTCTGAATCGTCTGAAGACGTATATAATAAATCTCCAGGGTTTTCAAGCTGGACCGTGAATTTAGTTCTGGCTGGAATTTAAGGGAACGGTTAATGTCCTTGATTGTCTACATAGCGTCCCTGCACAACTAACGAGGATTACAAGAAGTCCAGGACTGGAACCTGGATTCAAGGTCCAGATTTGAAGACCTTTGGAAGAGTCGCTCCTCAGGTTGCTGTTGGATGCAATTGCAGTCATGGGGAAAAAATCAGGACGCCTAATGAAAACCCTCATGAAGTCCTTTTCATAAATCTGTTCCTATGTTCAGTCTTAAGAAAAGATTCTCTAAACAACAACCCTGTGTGGGATTCCCGGTGTCCTTGTAAACTCAACAGTGGGTGGGTTTTAAGAAGAAATTTCATTTTAATTGTCTTAAGAATGATCTTCGAATAAGGCAAAGCAGATCCTGAAAGAGATACTACCTGTCACAGGAACGGGGGGGGGGGGGGGGGGTACCTCTACTGTTAAGGCCTGAAGGGGGTTTGGCCTTATATTGCATCCTAACAAAAGCATAGCCTTTGCACCTACTGAAGCCCCTTCTCGGTGCTTATTGACCAATCAGGGTTACGTAACAGTAACAATGGTCGTACCTCCGAGCCGTATCGATTCAACGGGACAGGCTGTACCAATCCTGTTATCTGACCAGTATTTACACAAGAGTTCAGTAACTTTTGTGAGAACATTTCTTCAGTCCTCCATCTCTCTACAACGCTGTCCAGTTGAAGACCAAACGTCCAGAAGTTTCAATACTTTCAAAAAGAAATGACAAAACCACTGGACCCCAGAGCGTAACCTGTCCCGAAACCTGCCAGCATGGGCCTCTATGCATGTGGGACTGGACGGACCGTCGGACAGATGGATGGAGAGAAACTAACTATTGGAGAGATTACTGTTGAGACTATTAACACAATGTCTGTCTGCATCTTGACAGTTCCCAGACCTCCGGCCTCCTTTCCCATTTGCCACGTAGCGCACGCACGTTATCCGAAGTGACGTATTATTGTGTTTCACAATTGGTTATTTACTGAGAAAATGGAGCCTTTGTGGCTTTGATTGTATTTGCTCGTTGAACCGGCCAGCCTCTCATTACAAGGCCATTTCCCTATCAGCTAGAGCACAATGCAGAGTCATTCACAAGTTAATCAGCAGCGCGACCCGGTTACTCGCAGCACTTTGCGCGTGCCGACGCTTTCCCCTCCCAGATTCCAGCACAAGGCACCTTTAATGTTGGGACCATGGGGACATTTCCGTAGAGATTCAGAGATTGCCTCTATATAGCCTCCTTCCACAGCTTTTAATATTGTCTATTATATAGATTTATTACAGATTTATTTTACATTATAATAAACAATAACTCTCAAGGACTCTCTTGGATGGATCCGTTTAAACGCACCATCTGATTTAACATATGAACAAAAGTATCTGGACAGCTGCTCATTGCCTTGTTTCCTCTAAAAGAGCTCGTCCTGCTTTTTGTTGGAGTAACTGTCCAGTAATCTCTACTGTCCAGGGAAGAAGGCTTTTTTACTAGATGTTGACTAGGTAGTGAGATCAGGATGTCGGATGATGATCATCACCCAACCTCCTCAACCCGCCAACTCTGCACTGCTCCACAGCTCAATGCTGGGGGGAAGGGGGACTTCATACCCCTCTATCCCAACGCCTGGCATTAGAAGGCATGGTGGCAAGTAGGTTCATCATGATGTGTATCTGCTGCAGAGAGTCCTATTGTATTGGCAGTGCTTCCCTACAGGGACTAGACGAGCTGAGCAACGGGTGCAGCTTGTAGCAGCTGAATGAGTGCAGTCATTAGAAGGGGTGTCCACAAACATATGAAGCACTGATTAGCCAAACGTTTCTGTGATGAACGGACCAGTAGAAATGCTCCAAAATGAATTGGAATCACCTCTTTTTCCATTGACTTCCATTGACTTCCATTGACGCCCTACTTTTTAATTAATTAATTAATTAATTAATTAATTTTCCATAGAACATTTTATTCACTTTGTGAATTTAAACAACCAGTAAAAGCCACTCCTAAATAATCACCATTAAACAGACACACTTTTCCATGTGGTGTGTTTTTGGTTCTAAAAACCAGAAGTTAAGTTTCAGCAGCTTGTTTAAAGACCACACTCTGAAGTTTAGCACCTTTTAACACTGGGGCGTGTCCCTGAATGTGAAATTGCTGCATAAGCCCTGTAACCAGTTAAAAGCTGTTTGGTGAACCTTAGCCAGATTATGCTTCCCTACCTGCACGTGTTTCTGCATTGTGGCAATTCTTACTTTGCAAAAGTTCAACCAGTAAACACTGCTGTTTTAATCTTATTAGATCTTATTTGGGATAAAAAACCTTTTATAGACCAATAAAAGGTGGAACACTACAAATATCAGGATCCAGTATTTTAAAATCTGACATCAGTGCATCTCTAGTGTTGACTTCATTGATTTCAGTCATGCATTGAAACACATGCAGTAGGTTATAGATAATGTATAACTGTATGATTGTGTAATACGAACTATGGAGAGCGTGCTGGGAGACAGTCTGGGAGTTAATGCTTAGCAGCCCAGAGTTCTCACTCTCGTCATTTTGCAACACTGTTGAAATGTAACATCATGACGCTGCAGTTTACACTGGACAGGCTTGGCTCAGGCTCACTATGCTATAGTTAGGAGTCTATATGCTATAGTTATATATAAAATACATATTCTATTGTGTAATTTTAGCTCCTTTTTGAATGCATTAGTAATAAACATCCCTCGATCCCTTGAACCCCTTAACGCAGCAAGGCTTATTACACACTAAGGTGTATTAATCAGTAACTACAGGGACTTCTGTACAAACTGGTGGGGCTGTTCTCTGGTAACAGAAGCTTGTAATAACACTTTCGGACCCGTCGGCAGGACATTACGGGGTTTAGAGGGGTTCGGATCTGTGATTGGTCACGATGCTCAAAGCACACAGGAGAAAAAAAAAAAACCCTGATTGGCCAGAGGCTTTTTGGCATGGTTGGTTCATGGGCAACTTTCTGCGATATCAGTATTGCAAGAGTAAATATTGTGATAACGGTAATCAAACAGTAGAGCAGATTGGCTCTCAGATGCAGTTATTGGAGTGCGGAATTGACTTGCAGACCAAAACACAGGCCTTTAGGATTTAGGGGGTTCAAATTCTACACTTTTCCTGTTCTGCTTGTTCGTTTTGGTGCCCAAAATGTTGAAAACATGGCAAAGACTGACAATTAAATTCAGATTCTAATGAATTAAAATAAATAACGAAGCATCTCGTCTAGTATTTACACAGTCTGAGCTTTCAATAGAATTTCTAGGGTCTTTTTCCAGTTACAAATCTTTTTTTTTTATTATGGTTTATTGTCTATATAGGCTTTATGAGCCAAAACCAGCTATAATTCATACTGTGCCTTTAAGACTGTATGTATGTAACTCTGTGTAAATGAGCCCTAATTGGCTGCCATGTGTTGTCCAAAAAACTCAAAAAGTAGTCCAGGCTGAAGACCTTTGGAAGAGGCGCTCCTCATGTTGCTGTTGGATGCAATTACAGTCATGTGAAAAAATGAGGACACCCCAAGAAAAGCCTCATTTGATTATTCGGATATCATGTCTGATTTTTGAGGAAATTGCATATCTGTAAAATGGTATTTTATAACTGATGTTTAAAGACAACGGGACAAACGTCCAGATGTTTAAATATGTTCAAAAAGACAAAGGTTTTCATGGGGTGTCCTCATTTTTTCACATGACAAAAATACGCCACACCTCATTCAGTTGCACTAGCCCTCTGAACCCCTGCACCCCAGAGTGTAATCTGTCCTGCAACACATAACGAACAGTATGTTACTTTAAGACTGATATATGTAAATGAGCCCTCTAAGTGAGCCCTAATTGGCTCCCATGTGTTGTCCAGTCTGAAAGGGGCGGGGACAAAAATTAAGTCAATATATGTAAATGCATGGCTTTTTCTGACCTCATGCCTTTGCTCTAGCTGGTGGTAGCCGTGACGTCGGAGGGGGTTGAGAAGGTATCGCTGGCTCACTGACTGATGCTAATGTTAGTGCTCTCTCTGTCCTCAAGGTGGCTTCAACCAGAGTGGTTTCTTATCCAGCATGGAGTGCTACTGCCCGGGCAGCAACCAGTGGACGTTCGTGACGGACATGCCGGTGGGCCGGAGCGGAATGGGCGTGGCCGTAACCATGGAGCCATGTCCAGGCTGCCTCCCGGAGGAGGACGAGGAAGCGTGAGAGGGAACTTTGACCTGGTCATACTGTCCCCGACGCTTTGAACTCTCACACACTTTCCTTATCAGAATGAGCGCACAATTGCCCAATCAGGCCAAGAAGCTCTGGGATCGTCTCGCCAGTCTTCGTGAAGATTTCCCATGATTTCGGCGCCGTGGTGCTGCTGCCACAGTGTTTGTGTGTGTGTGTGTGTTCTTTAGAAAGCAATCACGGGACTACGAACGAAGCTGATTCCATAACCTAATGAGATTTGATTGAATACACTGTGCCTCGGTTTGTACACTGACACACCGCCTGACTGCTGAAGACTTGATCAGTTTGCTCTGTATATCTGCTCAAATTATTATTATTTTGTAATGTTTAATCTCCCATAAAAGACTGAATATTCACACGGACGTCTCTCTTCTTGTTGAGATCGCTCTGCACTATTAAAAGTAGAAGATCCTTGAGGAACCCTTGGAGGTTCTTCAGTTTGAAACTGGAGAAACTTCTTAAGGTGCTTTAAGGAAACCGTCTTCATCTAAAAACCTTTCTTTTGAAGGTTCCTCAAAACACCTTAAGATGTTTCTCCACAGTTTCAAAATTAAGAACCTCCCAAGGTTCCTCAAGGATTAGGAACTTTTCAAAGCAGAAGATCCTTGAGGGACTTTTGGAGATTCTTAAATTTGAAACTGTGGAGGAACCTTTTAAGGTGCTTTGAGGAACCTTAGATGTACTTTTTTCATCTAAAAACCTTTCCTTGAAAGTTCCTTAAAGGTTCTTCCACAGTTTGGAGAACCACAAACTGAAGTACCTCCAAAAGCTCATCAAGGATATTATACTTGGAACACTGATAAGACACTGTTTACTGGAAGTTTTATCTCAGGTTTTATGGGATGTCGTTCCCCTCATAACCACTAGGTGGAGGAATATGACTTCCCAAAAAAAGGTGAGCAAAATAATGGGAACCAACAGTCAAATATGATATTCTTCATATCAATATGCATTACATTTTAAGGAGTATTTAATTTATTAATAATATTTAAAAATGTGTTTTTCTGATGTTCACCTAATTTCTAAAGGCTTTTAACCTTGTAGGCAAGATCTACCAAGAGCTAAACTGACACGGTCACCTTCTCATAGACTCTATTTGGGCACTTTCCGTACTGCCCACTTGTCTGTCTGTAGCTCCGTGTCACCACTGTGTTGCTTTGGCGTTTACGTACGAGCCTGCTAGCGTGCCATTATGCCGGTGATGCTAACGAGAGTGCAATTTCTCATGTGACGTCATGGCATTAGTCACCCAGCACACGTCGTTGAATTGTTTATCTCCGGCTCCACCGCCTGGCTGTTCTCTCCATCGCCTGCCGTTGCTTTATCAGTCTGGATAGTGGTGAGCTTAGCTGTTCTGGAGGGTGATGCTCATCCCAATTGATGCCCGAAACCGAGTCTCCTGGTGAACACCACTCCTCATGGGGCTCGAAGTTAGGTGGGCATGGAAGGGTTCGAGTCGGGAACATGCCATCGGCATATGATGATATGGGAGGAGACTGGCTAACAGTTCAGGTGGCTTCTGCTTTGTGGTAGAGTTAAAGAGGGCTGACTGGGTGGTGTTGGGCCCCATCAATAGGTACTACACTGGGCTTCACCATTCTAACAGAATCAGTCACAGGCCCTTATAGTCAACCTCAAGGTGGCCGAAATGTGTCCTATGCATTTTACCCATCTGTGGTAGTGAACACACACACACCCAGAGCGGTGGGCAGCCAACTCCAGCGTTCCGGGAAGCAGAGAGGGTGAAGGGCCTTGCTCAAGGGCCCAACAGTGGCAGCTTGCCGAACCCTGTCAGCCCGGAGCTCTAACCGCTGAGCCACCTCTGCCCTATTGCAATGGATACCCCAGTGGTGTCCCCAGTGTCCTCTTATTGGAATATATTTGGTCACCCTAGCATTTGGATCAGATGTTTTGAAGGTGATGCCGCTCAGCACACATTCAACCAGGGGTGTCCAAACTTTAGACTGGGAGTGTATCACGACCCGCTGTTAGGCTAGGGTCAACAGAGTCAGGTCAGTAAGGGTTTGTTATATAGTGATGTGATTGTGAAGAACCTTTAAATTGATGAAGACCCTTTACATCAACGACATCACACATTATAGAAGGTTCTTCAGACTTTGTAGCTCCTTTATTTTTATAACTGCAGTGGACAGGAACTGGACGGGAACTAGTTTCAATACAACTTTTTCAATCTATTAGGTAGTAGAAACCAGCCCTAGAACCTTAACTTTATTTCGCACATATTCATCTTAACCTTACTGAACAGTTTCACGATTAATTAGAACCAATTCTAACAGTCCAAAATCAATGGAAAATATTTGTGTAAGTTTGCACTTCAGGGCTATCTGTATGTCGCCGCTCACGAAGAGATTAATGGCGTTTCCATTGGCAACCCTGACCTGTTTCGTTTACCCAGCGCTAACTGTTTACACCGCCACCTGTTACGCCACTTGTTATCCAAAGGCCACTGGGAGGCGGCGGCTTGGCACGTGGCGCCTTGTCTTACCAAAGGTGCGACACAGGTCAAATTTCAATTTCAGTTCGGAAACAGTTCATTAACCCTTAGAAGCTGAGAGTCATTACTGTGGTTTTGCTGCACTGCTCCAATGGAATGACATAATTACACATTTGCCTACATTGTAAGGCAGCCTCTGAGACGTTATTACATCCTAAAAACCATTATTCTGTAATCATATGGAAGGACTGCAAATCTATTCGCCCCCCTTCATGACAAGCGTCTTTGGTTTTTAGTAAAGCACCCTTCTGCTTTTATGATCTGCTGCATCATCTTCTGCCGCCAAAGATCTTCTGTAGTGGTCAAGTAAGGCAAATGTGGCGGCCGCTCCAGAATCTTCCTGGATTTCTTCTGAAACCAAGCCTTGGTGGACTTTTAAGGTGTGCTTGGGATCATTGTCCTGTTGCAAGGTCCAATGACACCCAAGCTCCAACTTCCTAACTGAAGGCCTGATGTTTTCTCCTAGGATTTTCTGATACTTGACTGAATCCATCTCGCCCTCTCTCCACATGTTGCAGGTTTCCTGTTCCAGAGTAAGCAAAGCAGCCCCAGGACATCACTGAGGCACAGCCATGCTTCCTCACTGTAGGCAGGGTGTTTTTTTTTAAGCACATGCTTCATTCTTCTTCCTTCTCCTCCAGAAAAAACCCTAATCCATAGAGTCCTGAACCACACCAGACTCCTCACAGTGGATCGAACCCACAACACTCTACCTGATGCTGATGGTAGATAGTCGGCACGGATGCAGCAGAGCTGGGTACCCGGCGCTGTCCTCCGTTGCATCGGAGGAGGTGGCTGGTTGCTCATGTGTCAGTCTTGACCTTCCCATTGTCAAGAGGGAGAGTACAAACGAGTGGGCTAGGTAATTGACGATCTGGGTAAAACCTCTACGACCTGTAAAGGTTGAGAGAGCTGAGCCTTGAGTGAGTGGTCCAACGACCAAACAATGTGTTTCATGAGCACACTGCCTGTCTTGCTCTCTTACGTGCACATACACACACCCCAAGTTACAGAATGGGTGACGTTTGTGTATGTGTGTGTGTGTGTGTGTGTTAGAAAGGCCCGAAGGCTTCTTGTGGTTTGCGTCAAGCTGTGATATGTGATTGGTAGCTAAGGGGTGGGGAGGGAGGGGGGTCTAGCTGCTCATTGTTGAGCTTTAGTTGATGACTCACAGGCCAAAGACATGACGCACCGGTGCCGGTTCTCTCTCCCGCTCACACACAAGCATACGCATCACCATGGCCGTGCCGTTCAGCAGCCTCGGTTCTGTCTGTTGTCCTGAAGTCCGGTGGACTCCTATCTTCAGTGGATTGCTCCTCAGCTCTCTCCTCTGCAACTTATAAGCTCTGTGGTCAACAGATAGAGAGAGAAAAACAGCGAGAGAGAAAAAGTAAGGTTGGGGAAGTGAGGTGAAGATGGTGTGGGGTGTGGGGGGTTCAGTAATAGCCCGCCTTGATTGTTAAGCGCTTCTAGATGTCTCGTACCGGAAATGACACACTCCACCATGACAAAGATAGAAATAGCCACAATATTGCTTACATCTTATCAGCAGCTGCTACAATACCGACTGCATTTCGCATTCCAAAACAGCCGGGCCGGGTGATGAAGAATCCAGCGTCTTCAGAAAGTGCGTGCAACATGCAGCTGCACCATTATTTACAGATGGTGGGCTGTACTATGCACGTTTTGGGCTCAACAACAGGGAAATGTGTCACCACCAAATACATTCCATTTAACATAACCGCTAAACACGGCCTATTAAAGGGGAACTCCGCCAGTTTAAAACCCTGTACAAACAAGTGGTTAGGATGTAGAGTAATGTGAATGAATGGGGGACGACCCGTTTTTTCTTTTTGAACATATTGCGTTCCTTTTGCCTCGGAAATCGGATGTCGGAGCTCGCAGAACTTGCAAAAATCCCCCAAAAACAGTTTGCTTCCACAACTGCTTTGGCGAATCTAACTAAAATATGCCCCAGGTTAACATTGTTAGCATTGTCCCAAGCTAGCACTGGGTTGATGAAAATGCTACCAGTTGACAACGGCACATTATGCAATATTTTGCGCTTCCAAACACCATGGAAACACGTCCATCGAAAGAAGCTATCAAAATCCAAGATGCGGCCATCTTGGATTTTGAACTCAGGGTTGGTGAGGCTCTCCCGACTTTCCTACTTGAAGCTCGCCAAATCAGACATCCCAGCTCAAACGGAATACAGCGGTAGTTTGGTTTGCTCTTGCTTGATTGTTGAAGTGAGCGGTGAAGATCACTGCGGCCAGATCCAAAGAGCTCTTTGAGGCCTTCAGAAAGAAGGTTGTAGATCTCAGAACAATCAGAAATCAGCTGCTTCACTGTCCGCTAAATCAAGTGAAACAACAGTGCTGACATTTACATTTCTGGTATTTAGCTGACGCTCTTATCCAGAGCGACTTACAAGGCCACTGGTATTACAGAGCTAGGCCAATGTAGTGTTAGGAGTCTTGCCCAGGGAATGTTGTTGGTATAGCGCAGCATAGTCACCCACTTGGTGGTGTGGTAACTCACTGGCAGGTAGTGGTGTTATTTTCCATTGCGCCACACCAACATGGCCAGGTCCGGAGACCAGACAAGGCTTTAACAAGATTTTTGTAATGGGAGGGGTGCAAGAAGGAAACCCTTACTATCAAAAAAGGCCATCAAGCCGAAAGAACATCTACACAAAGACCAGGACGTCTTGAACATTGTGCTTTGGACAGATGAATGCAAAGCTGTATTATTTGGACACAGAGGACATTTGGGTTTGGTTTGGCATAAACCAAACACAGCACTTGAGCACAAGAACCTCACAGCAACGGTGAAGCGTGGAGGTGGAAATGTCCTGGTTGGGGGGTGCTTTGCTGCAGCAGGGCCTGGAGAGCTCTCCATCACAGGGTGCTTAAAGAAGATGGTAGAAGATGGGTAGATGGCGCTCTCGCTCCCCTCTTTACTTTTACGTGATGTTAGCCATTACAGCTGGTGTGGTGGAGCTGGAGACCTGGCACTTTCCTCTGAGCGCGTTGGCTGCCTGACGATGTTCATAAAGAGGTGGAGGAAACAGTCGGGAGTGCTAGGGGGCGCTACGAACGGGTGGGTTAGTTGGCAGTAACAAACTGGGAGAAACTGGGAAAGTCTGACAAACAAATTTTAAAACAATAAATACAAAAAAGACTTTGTATTCTGATGGTTTTGATCATTTTTGGGCCTAAACGTATATTTTTAAAAGCCTTTCTAGATGTCCAATAGCAAAAACACATCACATGCCACCATCAGAAGTTATGTAAATACATTTATTGTGGGGAGGCACATGCAGAGTGTTGTAAGGCAAAAAAAGGTCCCACATAAAACTCACTGAAAAGCTTCCTCACTGAACGTTATTACATGAAGTGGTTCTGTACGTGTTGCCTGATACCTGGGACTGTTGAATTGTGGCTTAACTGTACATTTATAAATGCCTTTCTAGATGCCTTCCCGCAGCAGAAACAAACACTCCACCATTACAAAGATATGAATAAAGGCAAAGTCCAGTAATTTTCCAACATTCCTGTTTTTACACATTTATGGTGGAGAGGTACATGCAGGGCATCTGCAAGTCTAAAACTCAGAAGATACATGGTGGTGGTGGTGGTGGTGGGTTTATCGTTGGGTTTTGGATGGTGAATAAAACGGCTACATTTGTGTTGTGGTCATGCCGACCCCTGGTTACATTCACCGCTGCTGTAAAGCAATATGTGTTGCCAAATTTCCCAACGATGAACCATTTCACACCAAACCCCAACTCTGAATGACTTGTTTACATCTCAACACATCTCATGGTGGAAATGTTCCAAATCACTGGACTTCCCCTTTAAATGCATAAGGGCTTAAGTCTTACCCATAAGGGCTTAAGTCTTATGCAGTGAGAACCCTGCAGTTACAAACACCTCACGGGAGTGTCACAGTCTAGATGAGCTGTGTAGCGCTGTGATTGTAAGCTTGTTGGTTGATGTGTGTTACCATTTTCTTCACACAGGGGGAGCTACTGAACCTCGTTTGGGGAGTCGGGAGGACTTCAGGGCCAGAAGCCGATGCCAAGGCTTGGGGGAACTGTGACCCGTCTGGTATCTTGATCTGGAAGAAATGAACCCCGAGCCACTGGGTTAGACAAACAGCTGCAGCCAAAGAAAGGTTGATGGTTTTAGAGCTTCTAACAGGACCAGCGTAACATCAGAATTCATCAGCCCACCCTTTGATATCAGATCAGTTCAGAAATGACTTCCAGTGACTTCCCATCTATGTATACAGTAATTTTTAAGTATAATTAGCTATTATTTTTTAAAACTAGCTTTAAAAACATGTTATTTGGGGTGTTTTCACTATTTAGACCAGCTTATCCATGAAGTTTCTTGATTGCACAATGGAAAATCTTAAAGGGGCAATCCGGCCCCTCTTAAAAATCTTACACTCTAAAAAATAAAGGTGCATCAGATGGTTCTTTGAGTGATTCTAAAGAAGAACCACTTTTGGTTTTGTAAAGCATCATATTTGTACGAAATTACATCAAGTAAAGGCTTCTCTAACCTCTTAGACCACTTTTATGACATCATTTTTATAGGCCCCAAAATTGAACCCTGTGGGACTCCACAAGAAATGCTAAACCATTTAATTCTCAGTAGTTTCTGCGTTGGGATTACAAACTGAATAATACACCTAAAAAGTTCAAGAGGTTAAGCCTTTCAACGGTCCTTTACGTTTCGTAGATAAGCCAAAAGTGGTTCTTGAGGCAAGAACCCCTGGTAGCATCTTCACTCTTACATTATTAAGAACGTATTATTTGATGCTATTTGTTATTTTATTCATTTAATATTCTGTACCACAGCACTGCCTCCCCGATTCATGATTTTGTGTCCATGTTGTGATCTTATGTGGTGCACTTTCACTACAATTCCCAGCATGCACTGCACAAATACGCCACATACACCTATTGAGGCTAATAAATACTCACCTTCCTAGCTGCTACATTAGCAAACAACAAACACAATAATCCAACAACCCACCCTCAAGTATCCAAATCAAGATTCCCTGTAGTTTCCCAAAAGTCCCGCCCACCTTCCAGATACATCATCAGAAGGTTTTCTGAATCCTTAAACCGATGAATCTCGCTGTCGAGGCGACTGTGGCGCGGCTGTGAGGCGGCGAGTAGGTTTATTTACAACAGATGGAGGCATGGTTGAGGTTTTAGTTTTGGCTGGAGTTCCAGCTCACACGCAAAACCTTGTATCTCCAAGATGGCAACTTTACTTTTCTATTTATGTTATTTTATGCATCGGCCTCGCCGGCTTGATTCGTGTTTGCATTCATTGCCGTTTCTCTTACTACAATTCCTATCGTTTTTAGCTGTCGGTTGACAAAATTAGCACGGCAACCAAACCAAAACGGAGGGCGTTGTGACGGCCGGGCCTCCTCAAAGCCTCAAATGCGAACCTCGTCTAGTTTGCCCACAGTTCAAAGGCGAATGTAATAAATGGCTGTTCGGTGACATAGACTTCTATTGCATTAGCATCGTAGCTTCCGTGAAAAACTAAGAACATAAAACCCTGGATGGCAATTTTGACTTGGCTGATTGATCACTTCTGGAGATTGATCACTTTTACAGTTCTTGGTTATATTTGATGTCTTCACTAAACTTCTCCTTTAATTTGCATACATTTGCATACGTTTCCCGCGGTTTTGCTCGTTTTTGGAACTTTGTGAGAGGCGCTATGACACTTCATGAAGTTGTGGGCCTTGATTATGAAGGTCGGAGTTATTATTGACCAGAATGAACAATAGGGGCGTTTTTCGGCTTTAAATGAGGGGAGTCGCGGTAACGTTAGCTAGCTATAGCCTAACCGTCCCTCTGACAGCCCGGTCCTGTCAGAGAGCACAGCTCGGCCATGGAGGGGGTTCCTGCCGGAGCTGCCTCGCTGTAAACAGGGTGATATTAAGCTTTCAGGCTGGGTTTTGAGTGGGTCTGAAACTTTCGCTGACAGACATTAGCTACACACCGCGAAGCCCTGAAACCTAAACTGTGCTCAACGCTTCTTTCTCCCGAGCTCAGCTCGCAAGCGCGAGCCGACGGTTTCAAGCTCCCCACTCTGTGAATTGATTCTACTACAGGGCCGCCTGAAAGTGGGCTCCGGGGGACGGGGGGGAGCCGTGTGCACTTCGCTCACGTTTCCAACGTTAAACGTCGGATCCGCTCCGTTTAATCGCTTCGTATCGCTGCAGAACATCACCTAAACTCTAACCGACGAGGCAGCGCGCAGAGACGTTCGCCGGACGTGTCCTTACGAGCGCGGCCGGCGGGGTGGACCTCCCCGCCGCTCACATGGACCGCTCCACAATTTATTCCAGGGAAAGACTGACAGTTTTTTGGGTCATGAAGCAGCTGTTGAAGTCAGCGGCTCGCCCTCCCTCCGCGGGAATAAGAAATTAGTACATTTCAAATTAGATAAGTAGGATTTTTAAGCAAGCAGAGACACAGATGCATTAAAAAAGATTATAAATAAAGATTTGTATTGGAAATAAACAGGGTTTAATCAGAATACCACATTCACAACATGTATTTAGCACTCATATTCCCCACCGATGCACCTAAAGCTAAAAACCTTCCTAACGCAATCCCACTCCCGGGAAGTTTTAGCATGGTCTTCTTTCTTCCGACCGCCTTGTTGCAGAAGATGTAGCAGCCGGCTATCTTCACACATGCTCTTTCCAGGCTGGTTCCACACTGCACCCAACAGGGGTTCACTCCGACTCCGGCTCCGGCTCCGGCTAGGCTCCGGCTGCAGGAGCAGGCCGTGTTTCTGGGGTTTTTTGGGAATCCCAGTGCAGGCCTCGTATGCTAATAGCTCTAAGCTGTTCAAATTGGATGAAAATGGCTCAAAGTTCAACTTCCTCGCCTCCGGAAGTTGAGTTGTGAGTCACTGGTATGAAGAAAAGAAGAAAAAAAAAGCCACCAAAGATGCTGAGGGTGTGCTGTCCACGCTCTTTCGCGTCCCGTCTGCGAACGGCGGTTGCCGGAATGTCGGAACTGCGTCGGAAAGTCGTGGGGAACGGTTGCTGTACTTTCGCAGGTGAACCTGGGCCTCACTGGCATCTGCTTTCCTGTATTTCCACCTTACAACAATATGTAGCCAAGCTAGCTTAGCAGCCGAGGTTAGCTCAGTGGGCTGCAAGCCCAACACCTTCCGGCGCCAGTCGCTCATTATCATCATCATCGACGGTCGCCGAAATCTCTCTCGCTCTGGTTCTCTGGTTGGCGCACTAATCGTAATGGTAATGCTAACTAACTTAGCATAATGCTAACTAAGGTTTTTGAGTATGTAGTATCTAATTACGATGAAAGTGTCAACGTTGAGTAAACTCAGATATTTACAATAAACACTTAGAACTGGTGTGTTTTTTTTTAGTGCGGTTACGATGGACACTGTTATCCCACAATGCAATGCAGAACGGAAAGGGAGGAGCAACTGAAATCTTGACTTGCAGTGGCGTATGTTGGCGTAGCGACGCTTCATCACTTCCTGTTACTTCACAGCAGGTACCCGCAGTATTAAGATTAGTCTATAGTCTAGACCTTTTAGTATTAGTGTGCAATATGCAATTGGGATGCAGCCAGAATGTTAGCATAGCTAATTCTAGCTAGCGTTTAACTTAACCGATTTGCTGCACAGTTGTCGGACTGATGGTTTAACGTTTATCGAGCGTTTTTATTATTTTTTTAACTGTTCATTGTTTACTTAGTTTATTAACCTGTAAACAAACGGAATTTTGCATTCATTTTTTAACGATTTTTTTATTTGATTAAATTTCAAATATATGTTTTGTTAACCTGTAAACTTTTATGACATACAGGTTATTTACTAATGTTACAATTTTTTCCTTGCCTGTGGGAAATTAGCCTAACTATGCTACGTCCTAGTGTAGGTTACTACTTAGCTAGCTAGCAAGCCAGGTAATAAGCTGGCAGCAGTGTATTTCTAAGCGTACGTTGTCACTAGTTGGTGGGCTTGGTTTTTCCACCATAGAAAAAACAGCATATGTCCAAATGTTTGTGGACACCCCTTGTAATGAATGCATTCAGCTACTTTAAGTACTTTAAGCACCCATTGCTGACACAGATGTGCAAATGCCCAAAAACACGGCTTGTCTAGTCCATGTAGAGAAGTACTGCTAATACAATATGACACTCTGGAGCAGATAAACCGAGATTAACCAATTAGCACCATGCTGCCTAATGGCAGGCGTAGGATTGAGGGGTTTAAAGCCCCCCAGCATTGAGCTGTGGAGCAGTGGAAGAACTGTGTTCTCTGGAATGGTGGATGGTACTAATTCCAATACTTTTGGGATTTGGATTAGGGGAGTTTGGGATGAGGTGGGGTCTTGATTTCTCTAACGCTCTTGTGTCGCAATGCAATCAGTTTCTCACAGCAATGCTTCTCCAAAACCTAGCTGAAAGCCTCTATCCTCCCTGGACAGTAGAGACAGTTCCTCCAACAAAAGCAGGATGGACTCTTTTTAATACCCTTGGTTTCAGAAGATACAGTAAATTAGCAGGTTATGGAAGCTACCACAATGCAGGCTAGGTGGCTAGTAGCGATGTCTTTGGTGCATAAAGGTGTCCAGCTTTCTACCCCGTGAAATTCTAGCTACGCCACTGCGACGGACGACCCTTAAATAAGAGAGATGCTAGCATCTGTGTGCAGAGCGCCTGTGTGTTTAGCCTCAAAGCCGAACTGGAGGTTAACCGTGCCCTTCGCGTAAACACTCATTCGGCACTGTGAAATGAGCAGTGAAATCTAGATTCCCTGAATTATTATGCTGTGTATCTGCTTGTCTGTCCGTCCGTCTGTCTGCGTATCTGTCTGTCTCCCGGTGCAGCAGCTGCAGATGCCCCACTCTGTGTAAGTGGATTACGACCGTATTCCAATCCTCACAGGCACGGCAGACGCCGGTCAATTGGTGTAGTTTAGATGAAGATTTAGACCAGATGATCGCCGTCGTCCCCTGTTGTTGTTGTTGTTGTTTTCTCCCGGCTGAACCTTGCATGAACCCCTCTGTGTAGTTGCTCATCAATAGACTTAGTCAGGAACTCAAAAAACAAAAGCCTTTCATTTTCCCCGGGAGGCAATTTGGATCGCACATATCTGCCTACAGTAATGTTGTTCTTCACAAACAGACAAAAGGCCGGAAAGTGAGGGAAAGGCAGCAAACTTTACGTCTGACAAGTTTGTAGAAAGGATGCACTGACGTGGCAATTACGGGCCGACGAGGATATCGAATATTCAACTTTACAGGAGGAGGATGGAAAAATACTTGCTTAACTTTCAATGGAAAAAGAGAAAGGTTTGATTCCAAGTCTTTTTGGAGCATTTCTATTGGTCCATTCATCATAAACTTGACACACTGTAGCAAACTACGTGAAAAAACGACCAAACTGGAGATACGCAATTACAGAGACTAAGGCGCTGTCACTCTGATCCAAGGATCGCTGGTTGGAATCCTGGGTCATGCTGCCTGCCATCAGTAGCCAGAGTCTGAGGGAGCACAATTGGCCTGGGCGAGTGTGTTGAATCCCTGGGACGTTTCCGAGTGGGCCGGGTGACTAAGGCGCTGTCTCTCCAATCCAAGAATCGCTGGTTTGGATCCTGGGTCATGCTGCATGCCACGCTTAATGCCATTAGCAGCCAGAGCCTGAGGGAGCACTGAGGAAACCTGAGGAAATCTGAGGAAATGTTGCCTGCCATCAGCAGCCAGAGCCTGGGGGAGCACAATTGGCCGGGGCTATCGCATCTGTGGTTGTTCGAAAAGAGGTGGTGGCTGGGTGAGCATTAGTCGGAGGAGGCATGTGTCAGTCCTCACCCTCCCAGTGTCATTGTATGACAAGAAACTAACAGACGGAACCTAGGAGGGTTCCGTAAACTTTATTTCTTAGCCAAGGACACTACAATAAAAAAAACTCTCCCTTTAACCTTAAGGCTCAAGGCTCTTTAGGATACCTACTATATATAAAAGGTGCATTTTTGATTTTGCTTCAAATATTACAGGAATGTTTCTTAATTATTGATGAAAATATAATTAAAAATAATTAGCGTAAGTGGAATGTTATGCATGGCATCTGAATCCACAGCCACAGCTCTCCAAATAGAGACACCCACCTTTGAACGCTGCTGCTGCTATTCACACTTACGTCACTCCCCCCCAACTATGTGGGTTACAGCCGCAGACTCCTACTGGGCCTTAACAAGCTTCATATGTGGAATCAGCGTGGAGACCCGACCCAGGACCTCTGCCTTGGCAGAGAAAGCCTGTCAGCAGATGCCCAGCCAGCCGAGAAGGGCTGACAGGGCAAAGGCCTCATTTGATGATCCAGCACCTCTCTGTTCTCGATGCTCCTGAATGCTTCTCTTTTCCGGGCCCTTACCTGTGGCATGGAGCATGGGCCGCAGAGCGGTGCGGGCCAGCTAGGCCACGGCCCGACCTATTTCTTTAGCGTTGCATAAAACCCAAATCTTTCCCACACGTTTACTCTTGGTGTTCATCACCCGACCATTTCTGTGGCCTGAGAATAGAAACATAACATGACTAATAGGCCCATTTATCATAATTCCACCACCAGTGTGGTTTAGCGTAAAGTGTGACTTTGCACTCTGTGTGCCAAAAAAGTGTATTAAAATGATGACCTCAGGAATTCCCTGGTGGCCCAACTGTCTAAGCGTCCCCATTATTTGGAGTTTAGGTTGGATTCCCAGGGATGCCACCGACAGCCGTGGCCACGAGACCCAGAGATCGCAGTTGGACCTCTCTTTCAGTGCAGTGCCAGCCAGTGTAGGTGTCTGTAAGCTGCTGTAACAGAGCTAGCATTTAACATTCTTCCAGCATGTGTGATAGGGGGAGTCCTAGCTAGTGGGTGGGACGATGTTTTAGTCAGATGACTAGCGAGTTGCGTCGCTTGCGTCCTCCTTTGCTGCTTTGACCTGCCATGGCTACTGGTATAAAACAGGGCCTTAGGGTCAAAATCCCTTCGACCTTCAAGTACAGCTCTGCTCGACCCACCGTCCTATAAGATATTCGGAAGATAAGCATCCAGGCTTTTTTCCGTCCTGGCACCGAAGTGGTAGAACGAACTTCCCCTGGCTGTCCGAATGAGTCTCTCACTTCAGTCTAAACACAGACTGAAGACCCTCCTCTTCAGTCGCTCTGGAGAAGTCTGCTAAATGCCGTAAATATAGTTCCAGTGACTGACAGCTGGGTTTATCACCAACAATGCGTTCAAGCCTGCTGTTGAAATGGGCATGTTATTCGGCCACGCCCACATCTTTGATTTGTGTCCATACATTTTTTTTAACTTCGCTTATTAGCTTTTTATTTTCCCTCAACGTAGCAGCAGCGCCCTCTTGTGGCATTTAAACACTAAGCAGTCGTTGCGATATGGGCCTTCTAATTCCCTTTGAACAGAGACATCACCCCAAATATTTATGAGGTCTGTTACCAGGGGCACCGTAGGGGGGTGGGTTTAGGATTCTAAGGCCCTCTGACTGACAACCCCCCCAAAAATGTATTCATTGGGTATTTTGGCAGAATTGTTAGAGTTGTGGGGCCCAGTGTAATATCTTTTCATGGGGCCCAAAATCCCTGGCAGCGCCCCTGTCTGTTACCTCGCTGTCCCACCACCGAAAACCTCCCTCAATGCTGTCTGTCGTCCATTTCCTCCCTTCGTCTCAGCGGACTGTATCAGATTTCAAACATGTCGGATTGACAGATCGGATTGAGCCACTTTAACATGCTAGGTAGCGGGTGGTATTAGCACTGACAAAACTAGAGGTAAAAATAATGAATAGTATTTGAATGAGAGGCTGTAAATTCCATCATAACAATATACAATGTGCTAAAATTGATTAGCATTAGCATTTCTCATGCTAACATGTTAACCATGACGTCATCTTGACACATTCCCTTAAGCACAGTCTTGCGAGGTCTTCTCAACGTATGTGAGCTCGCTCTCTACACAGGTCTAGCTCTGTAGTTCTCATCCACAGTTCCAGAGGTCTGGATTTGTATGGATGGCCTCCCTTGACACTGCCATCCCCCCCCTCCACACACACAGACACGCACACACACACACACACACACTGAAAGATTTCCCTGCATGCTCTCTTGGCTTAGCGGCCGGAGCGTGTGGTATCTTAATGGATGTTTCAGAGGCCACTGGTGAGGGTGGTAGTGCATAAATCAATTTGTAAAGATGCTTCTTCCTGGGGGCTCGACGGAGCTAGCTTTACCTCACAACAGCATCGTTTCGCACCGGCTAATGTAGCTAATGAGTAATGGAAACTACTCCCCAGTTAGCATCCTGCAGACCGCTTAGCTAATTCATCACATGCTCGTCTTAGGACTTCATGTTGTGAAGGGAAAACAGTGGCAGCAGCCATCTTAAGGGCAAATGGTGTCCAGGATGTAAGTGTGTCCACTTTCTAGATAACAGTATGACGCCATTTGAGGCTAGTGTGCGATAATTGTAATGGGATTCAGCTTCCATTACTTGTTAGCTCCTTTAGCGCTTAGTTCTCGGGTGGTCTAATTTTAGGATAGGAACCTGCCAAGTAGTTTGTTTGGATAGGGTGGGTATCGGTAATCGATAGCAGCAGATGCTTAAGGTTAAGGTGTTGGATCAGTACTCGATATCAGCAGCTAGTTATGCTTCAATATCAGTATCGGTACTCAGTATCAACAGATACTTGAGTATCAGGTGTTAGTATTAGTACTCAGTATTGCCAGATGCTTGCGGATCTGTATCAGTATCGGCAAATACTTAAGGATCAGGTGTATATATTGGCGGATAGTTAAGGATCAGGTATCGGTTTTGGCAGATACTTGAGGATCAAGTATTGGTATCGGTAGGTACTTGAGGATCAGGTATCAGTAGGTACTTGAGGATCAGGTATCCGTGGATATTTGAGGATCAGGTATCAGCAGATACTTGAGGATCAGGTGTAGATATCAGCAGATAGTTGAGGATCAGGTATCGGTATCAGCAGATAGTTGAGGATCAGGTATCGGTATCAGCAGATACTTGAGGATCAGGTATCAGTATCAGCAGATACATCAAGATCAGGTATCAGTATCAGCAGATACTTTAAGATAGTTGAGGATCAGGTATCGATATCAGCAGATACTTGATTATCAGGTATTGATATCAGCAGATACTTGATTATCAAGTATTGATATCAGCAGATACTTGATTATCAGATATTGATATCAGCAGATACTTGATTATCAGATATTGATATCAGCAGATACTTGATTATCAGATATTGATATCAGCAGATAGTTGATTATCAGGTATTGATATCAGCAGATACTTGATTATCAGGTATTAATATCAGCAGATAGTTGAGGATCAGGTATTAATATCAGCAGATAGTTGAGGATCAGGTGTTGTATACGCAGATACTCGAAAATCAGGTATCATATTACCAGATACTTTAGGATCGGATATCAGTATCTGTACGTACTTAAGGATCTGCTCATGCCAATATCTGATCATTAAGTATCTGTACATACTACTCAATGATCAGACATGGGCAGATATTTAAGGAGCATCGGCAGATGTGATATTGGTGCATCCCTACTTACTGGTCACTGGAAAGAGCCGCAGTGCCCATCCCTACCAGACCAGGAAAACACTAAAATATGCAAGAGTGCTCCAGGACTGGGGTTGAGAACCACAGCCTCTCTTGCTCTCTGCCTCTCTCTCTCTTCACACCTCATGATGTCTTCTAATTGAGCTAAATCTCATTACTCCTTGCTGGGCTGTGGAACTGCCTCCATATGCAGCAGCGTACATCTTTAAACAGATCAGCCGGGGCTTTGCCAATGAGGTTAACACCGTCTAGAAGAGCAGGGTTTGGTTTACCCATGCACTCTCTCTCTCTCTCTCTCTCTCTCTCTCTCTCTCTCTCTCTCACTCTCTCACTCTCTCTCGCGCCCCGTACTCAACCAGGAAAGCTGCCTTTCCTTCTGAATGGCTTCCGTCCCGTCCACATTCCATTGAGACTACGCCTCTCAACACACGCGAGGCACACTCTTAATACACAACTGCTGTCCAGGAAAAAAAAGAAATCCCATGAATGGAATTCCATGTCTTTGCTTCGTAAAGTGAGAAACCCCTATGGATGGAAGCGGCGTATGGATTTGCAGGGATTTGGTTAACCAGAGCGAGTGAGAGCGTCCACACTTGCATTTAGGAGACCGTTGATTGCAGCGCTTTGAAAAACAAGGGTTCTCCGTTAACCTTTTAGGGTTCTAATTAATTGAAACAAGATTTTTCAAGAACCTGTAAAGAGCCTAGATTATGTATAACTGGATGTTAATGACCCTCCACTCCTTCCAGTCCATACGCTTCATTTAAAATTCATTGCTTTTGTGATGTTACAAAAAACCCTGCTCAATTACATACTGTATATCCTCCAATTCAGCCTGGAGCAGTTTAGCCCCGCCTATTCACGCTGACGTTATAAAGAGTGTTTCTCTCTCCGAGAATACTTCCTCTGCTAAAAGCCTTAAATATAAATGTAAATGTTTCAGCCTGGACTTCTCAGAACGAAGCACAGTCCCAATTGGGCAGCCCAATCACAACAGAGTTCATCTACATATTCAAATCTTTAAATCAGCCCATTATATTTGTGTTGTAGTCATGGCGACTCCTATTTCCATTCAATGAACCAGTTCCAGACATCCACAATGACTTCCATTATAACAGTGGTACATTCAGGCTCCTGCAGATGGCGTTGCATGGGGATAATCGGGCTATTAATACCTTGCAGGGTGCCACTGCTGGTAGACCCGTATGACCGTATGCATCCATACACCTGCAGATTCAGCTACTTCCTTCACACTACAGTCTTTGGCTAAAAGGAGTGATTGCATTTGGGTGTGGCCAGTCATTAACTGTATCTGCTTTGAATGGAGCCAGGCATTGCCATGACTACAAATATACAAATATAGCCATTTTATTTAATATCCAGAACCACCAGTTTCCCTTCCACTACCTTGTGTCTGCCAAGTGTTATATGTGCGAGTGATGATAAAATGGTAAAATAGTGATAATCAGTCTTAAAGAAAAAACCAGGGACTATTTTTCATCACAGCTTGCTACATGTACCCCTCCGCCAATAAAAAACTAAAACAATAGGTGGTTAAGGCCAAAACCTGAACGAACCAAAACGATGGTAGTAATTGGCTTAGGCATCAGGCCACATCGTCCTAACAGTTCGGTATAGTAGCTTTCTGTGAGGGAGCTTTTAGAGGCGTTAAACTCGGCAGACGTCTGGTTCCATTCACCACCACTGTGACCAATTCGGACTGGGTAATCTTCTGTAGAACTGTGAGTTTTACACGAAACCTTCCTGAATGGGGTTGTTTACATCTTAACCATTTAATTAAGACAGTTTGAAAGTTGGATGGAGTTCCCCTTTAATGCATGTGAATGTATCTCTATGCTCCATTCAGAACGTTTCTTTTGCCACAGAGAGAACGGAAGGGTGTCGATGTGGCTTCATGGGGGTTACTGGGGGCAAAAAGCCGGACACATTTGCACCGTAGAGGAGAAGCGCTAGCTCGTAGCATGTAAAGAGAGACCCCAGATCTTGAACACCTCACGTCTTCTGGTGTTGTGAATGAGGAGAGTAATGGAGGCAGAGCTTCTCCAGCAGACGGGCCTGAAAGAGAGGAGCCCTGGCCCTTTGTACCTCCCTGTGTCTGTAGTTTGTACACATGCTCTGTAAGGGAATGGGGGCGGGGGAGCACGGAGGCCCCCGTGAAGAGAGATTGAGAGGCTTTACAGGGTTGGTCCAGGGCACCACTGTCAACAATACAAGCCTCCAGCACTCGCGCAGAAAGCACGCGGTGACGGCAAGAAGATTCCAGAGAAAAGAAACACTGCAGGACGATGCTTATCGCCACGCGTCTCACGTGGACTCTTGAGGACAAGCGCTACTGCCTGCCGCTGGGAAATTATGCAAATGATGGTTGTGTGTTGGGAGGAGGGGGATGGGGTGGGGGGTGGGGGGCAGAAGTGGATTTAACTGGAGAAACATGTGTTTTCTGACCCTGCCCTCAGGCCCAGTATCTGTGGATGTGGGACAGGATGGTTTGGTCGGACTGAGGCGTCCTATATTTAGACATTAAACTCCTAAAAGACCTAAAAGAAGTGATTACAATTGACACAGATGAGCCAAAACATTATGACCACCTACCTAATGCAGTGTTGTTCTGCCGCACGCAGCTAAAGCCCTCCGCCTCACGACTTGCGGCTTCCATCGTTTGCATACCCATAGTATAGAGAGCCATTATCAGAGCGACATATACAAAATGGTCAGCCATAACATTAGAACCACTGACAGATCTCCATATTAGACAGCAAGTCAACAGGCAGGCAGGTCTTGGAGGGTGTTCCCAGCATGTCTCCAAGGAAGGACAGCCAGTGAGCCGGCAACAGGGTCATGGGCACCCAAGGCTCATTGATGTGATCCATCTAGGCCCCACCTCAAAATTGACAGGACTTATAAGGTTCTGCTGCTAATGTCCTGGTGCCAGACGGATATGGGCTTGTGGTTCTACCTGTACCCTGTGGGCGTGGCTCTTTGGCCTGTGCCTATGGCGTAGGTTTGCATGACGGGGTGTTGCTGCTCTGAAATCTGTCAGTTCCAGGGATGAGAACAGCGAAGGCTACAGTCAGAAATAGGCCAGGTTAGGTCAGGCTTTGTTTTATAATCTCACACTGGCCTCTTTACACACACACACACACACTTGCTGTGTCCCTCCCTCCCCCTCTCCCTCCCCCCTAGCATTCCCCTCCTCCCCCCCCCCTTTTTTTGTGATTAGCATTTTACAGTATTTCTTCCTTTTGTTTTCCGCAGGCCTTTTCCTAGACCCCCTTTCCAGCCAGCCCTCCGCCGGCCCGGGCTCACTGTGGTCACGTTTGCTAAGATGCAACTCGCTTGCCAGCCATCCAGCTAGTCACGTTACACACTTCTGCGCTCGTTGACCTCGCTGATGCCTCTGATGCAGCAGAGGCTGTGGAACTGATTACTGTGGACTGGAGTTGCCCATTCATGCCCAATACGTAACCTCGGGAGAATTTAAATTTCTCTCTTTATGGGTCTGGTCTTGCAAGGCGCGCTTTATTGGGGTGGCAGCGCTCCAAACCAGCTTGTTGCAGGCGAGCGCTGCTCTTTATGGCACCTAGAAGTGTGTCAGGGAACGTGAGCCAGACTGAACCATCATAGCCGAAGAAAGAAACGGAGAGAAATCGATATTAAAGAGCCCATGTGGTGAAAGGGCACACTGGAGAGATTTTGCTGTGGTGTGTAAATGTGGTGAATCCAATTGGCTACTGCTGTGATGTCACAACGATTGGCGTTTTTACATATTGGATTTACATTTTGGATATTTTTGCTATTGAACCTTCAACACGTAAAGGTTTAGCCCAGCCCATTCAGCCTATAGAAGTTTGGCCCCACCCATTCAGCTGATAGAGGTTTAGCCACACCCATTCCGCTTATAAAGGTTTAGGCCCACCCATTCCCTACCCCCTATTTAGCTGTTTGTTAAGTCCTACCCATTCAGCCGATAGAGATATAGCCCCATCCACTGAGCCGTCAGAATTTTAGCCCCACCCATTTCTGTTTGTTTGGCCCCACCCATTCAGATTATGAAGGTTTAACCACACCCATTTCGCTTATAAAGGTTTAGGCCCACCCATTCAGTTTATGAGGGCCTAGCCCCCTACCCCCTATTTAGCTGTTTGTTTAGTGCTACCAATTCAGACCATATAAGTTTGGCCCCACCCATTCAGCTGATAGAGGTTTAGCCACACCCATTCCGCTTATAAAGGTTTAGGCCCACCCATTCCCTACCCCTATTTAGCTGTTTGTTAAGTCCTACCCATTCAGCCGATAGAGATATAGCCCCATCCACTGAGCCGTTAGAATTTTAGCCCCACCCATTTCTGTTTGTTTGGCCCCACCCATTCAGATTATGAAGGTTTAACCACACCCATTTCGCTTATAAAGGTTTAGGTCCACCCATTCAGTTTATGAGGGCCTAGCCCCCTACCCTCTATTTAGCTGTTTGTTTAGTGCTACCAATTCAGCTGATAGAAGTTTGGCCCCACCCATTCAGCTGATAGAGGTTTAGCCACACCCATTTCGCTTATAAAGGTTTAGGCCCACCCATTCAGTTTATGAGGGCCTAGCCCCCTACCCCCTATTTAGCTGTTTGTTTAGTGCTACCAATTCAGCTGATAGAAGTTTGGCCCCACCCATTCCGCTTATAAAGCTTTAGGCCCACCCATTCAGTTTATGAGGGCTTAGCCCCCTACCGCCTATTTAGCTGTTTATTTAGTCCCTCCCATTCAGACCATATAAGTTTGGCCCCACCCATTCAGCTGATAGAGGTTTAGCCACACCCATTCCGCTTATAAAGCTTTAGGCCCACCCATTCAGTTTATGAGGGCTTAGCCCCCTACCCCCTATTTAGCTGTTTGTTTAGTCCTACCAATTCAGCCTATAGAAGTTTGGCCCCACCCATTCAGCTGATAGAGGTATAGCCCCATCCACTGAGCCGGTAGAAGTTTGGTCCCACCCATTTATTCACTGGTTTTGCCCAATCCACTCACTCATTTGGTTAGCCCCACCCATTCAGCCAATAGAGGTATAGCTCAGTCTATTCAGCATGTAGACATTTAGCTCCACCCATTCAGCAAACAAAGGTTTAGCGGTTTGCTTAGTCCTGTCCATTCAGCCTATAGAAGTTTGACCCCACCCGTTCATCCTTTTGTTTAGCCCCACCCATTAAGCCAATAGAGGTATAACTTCGTCCATTCAGCCAATAGAGATATAGCCCAGCCCAGTCCATTCAGCCTATAGAAGTTTAGCCCAGTATCTATTTAGCTGTTTATGTAGTCCCACCCATTTAGCCTATAGAAGTGTGGCCCCACCCATTCATCCATTGTTTTAGCCCTACCCCTTAAGCCAATAGAGGTATAGACCAGTCCATTCAGACTGTAGAAGTTTAGCCCCACCCATTCATCTGTTGGTTTAGCCCCCTACTTATTTAGCTATTTGTTTAGTCCCGCCCATTCAGACTATAAAAGTTTTGCCCCTCGCATTCATCTCTCGTTTTAGCCCCACCCATTCAACCATTTGTTTATCCTCAGCCATTAAGCCAATAGAGGTATGGCCCAGTCCATTCAGCCTATCGAAGTTTGGCCCCACCCATTCATCCGTTGGTTTAGCCCCACCCATTCAGCCAATAAAAGCATGGTGGCCTGTTTAGTTCATAGGTCAGACAAGTAAATGATGATGTCATGGACCTTACAAGTGAAGTAATCCCAGAATGACTCCTAGGATTGATCTTAGAGCTCCTCTATTACATATCTGAGTGATTTCCAGCTACATCGCTATCGGTTTAACCTCACAAAGTTCAGGTGGTTCTGGTGGTTCTCCAGTTTCCAGTCTTCTGCTTCTCCTCTGGATGATGTCTTCTCCCTGCGTTCAAGGTTAAATGAGACGTCCAGACTCCCTGTTTTCAGTTTTTCACGGCTCGCTGTCTCGGTTATCGCACAAACGCTGGAACTTCGTTAAACAAAAGTGTGTGTGAGAGCAAAAACACACAAATATGCTAATTGGCATGCAAACGCGCCCATTCAATTAGCATCCCATTTGAATAGATGCACCTTAAACAGTGTGATATCCGGGCGCTCGTGAGCTGCGGGTCTGCGCAATTGACCCCGCAGTCCACGGGGAGGGGAAGGCGGGGGGCTTTCCTGCTCCTCTGATGGAGCCCGAGGTTCACGCAGGGCAAAAACAATTAAAGCTTTCCAGAGTAAATAAATCCATCAGGCGACAGCAACTGATCAACCTGTGTTTAAGGTCTAATTAGTGAGGCCCCGCCCCTAGAATCCTCAACCCTGTTAGCTATGCTAATTAACCCGTCGCTAACGAGGTATCCGCCAAGCGCACCTCCGGGTCGTGATCAAATTTAAGCTTGGCAGACGATTAGTTCCATGAGCTGCATTAGCTAATTCTAATCAGCCATAACATTAGTACCACCTGCTTAATAGTGAGCAAGGAAATACTACCCTCGTGCAGCCACAACAGATCTGACCATTCGAGACATGGACTCCACAAGACCTCTGAAGGTGTCCTGCTGTGGTATCTGGGACCGAGACAAGACCCTGTAAGTCCTGTAAGTTGTGAGTATGGTGGGGCCTCCATGGATCACGTCAATAGGCCTAAGGTGCCCATGTCACTGGTAGTCCTTTCTTGGGTCACTGAATAACTGGGAACACCCCACAAGACCTGTCTGATGTTTTGGAGATGTTCTGACCCAGTTATCTAGAACATCACAGTTAGGTTCTTGTCCAAGTGTCAAAGTGATTCTTACGCTCGCCCATGTTTCCTAATATGTGGATCCCACCTCTGACAGATGCCACTATAGATGATGATCAATGTTTTTCACCTCACCTGTATGGGATAGCATCATAACAAAAAATGCTAATTAGCCGTAGGGCTCTGATGCAATTCTCTATACGTTAGCAGCAAGCTAGCAGTGTTATATGATCGATTTTTTTATAAGTTTGGCCTACAAAGCCAGGAATGGACCAGCCAGCCCCTCCGTACTTGATGGCAACGGTCAACAGCAGATCTGCACCAAGAGCCTTTCCAGCTTTGAGTACGGCTTGGCTCGACCCGCCATCCCTCAAAATCCACAAAAGCGTCCAGACTGCTTATTTTCTGCTCTGGCACCGAAGTGGTGGAACGAACTTCCTCTGGGTGTCCGAACGGTCACCCAGACTAGTGTATGTTGAGTATTGTGGGTATAGCTAGGTCCCCATACTGACCTCTGTATTTAGTAGCATCTAAGCTTTAGGATCTAGCTAAGGCTAATCATTTTCTGAGCTCTTTAGTAAGTCACTCTGGATAAGACCATCTGCTAAATGCCGTAATTATTCAAATGAATGTAAACTAGCCTGTTAGCTTAGCTTAGCTTGTTGGCTAGCTGCCTCAAACAATCGCTAGTTCAAAGGCGAGTGTCAGACAGACTGTACAGTATAGCTGTAGCATAGCTGCTGCTTTAGTGCTTGCATAGCTTTCGCCTCACACCTATTTAGCTGTTAGTTAAGCCCCGCCCACTCAGCCTTTAGATGTTTGGCCCCACCCATTCAGCCGATAACAATATGGCGTTAAAAATACGTTAGCATCAAGCTAGCTTGTTCTTCGTATGTAATAAGAGACGTAGACGTCACCGCATTGCATTATGGTATACTTTGAAATTGATACATTGATACGTCGCCTGTACACTACATTCTGAGATGCAGTTCAGGGGTGTGTTTGATAGCGAACTGTCTAGGGAGGCGACTGGTCCTTAGCCTTCTCTAGCGCCCCCTGCCCCGTCTTCCAGCAGGGGGAACGGGGGGCCTTATTATCAGCCGAGTGGGTGATGAGCCGTAGACTCTGCTTACCTGTGGACTTACAGATATTTTGTAGGCATTGAGTTTATGTGTGTGCGAGTCAGTCTGTGTGTGTGTGTGTGTGTGTGTGTGTGTGTCAGTCTGCGCTGGAAAAATCCCGGAATTTCTCATTAGGCTGTGGAGGAAAGATACGCCAAAGTCAGTCTGCTCGCATTTCATTTGCATGCCATTAACTTGCTTCGCCAGCGTCAAGACAGACAGAGAGGTTGGAGGACAAAAAAAAAAAATACAAACAAAAAAAACTGAAAGCTATCTTCCTTCTCTTCTTCCAGCGTGCCAACGTACCCGCACCCTCGCCCGCTTTCATCCCAGATGTGTGGAAGGGTCATAAACTCTTCCTCGGTCTCGAGCTGCCCACCCCCACCCCAACCCCCCTACCCCCCTACCACGCCACCTCCCCCTTCTTCTGTAATTGGATGCAACAGTGCTCGCTCTGGGTGTCGTTCTCCTCCTAGGTGCCGGGGACGGCGTTCAATTAAAATGAACTGGGGAGAGAAGGGTTGGTTGGGAGGGTGTATGTATGTGTGTGTGTGTGTATGTGGGGGGGGGGGGGGATCAGCCTTCGCCCCGGAGAGCCGAGGTTGGGGAGAAAGTGGGAAAACAGGAAAACAGCGTTACCGGGCCGACAGCTTCTTTACTTTGGCCTTTTAAAGCCATGAAGCTAGCGTACGTTGTATGGACAAAAGTATTGGGACACCTGCTCTGCTTTTGTTGGAGTACCTTTCTCCACTGTCCAGGACACCACAACTCCACATCTCATCCCAGAAGTACAGGACGGAGCACCACCATCCATCAACACTGTTCTTCCACTGTTCTTCCACTGTTCCACAGCTCCATGCCTCTGGGGGGCGCTATACCCATCTTGCCCACGCCTGGCATTAGGCAGCATGGTGCCAACAGGTTCATGTGTATCTGCTCCAGAGGATCTTCTCTCTACAGGGACTAGACTTGAAGCTTCGTGCTTTTGCACATCTGTGTCAGCAATGGGTGCAACTTATAATAGCTGAACACATTCATTAGAAGGGGTGTTCACAGACACCGATTGTAGACGGCTGACCTGCCGTTAGCTTTTAGCCACCCCAAAAGCTCCAGTGCGCTGGATAACAGCGTTAGTCCTTGCTTCTGTCACCTAGTGTTAGCTTTTAGCCACCCCAAAGGCTCCAGCGCTCTGGATAACAGCATCAGCTGCTGCTTTGTCAGCTTAGCGTTAGCTTTTAGCCTTTTAGCCTCATTTCTACGTTGTCCCAAAGAAGCCATTGCGTTTCTCCTCAAAAGACTTTCTGGAGTCAACAGTTTGGAGTAGAAATTGAATTTACAAACACTAAAAAAAGGTTTAGACGTGGTTCTGCGAGCCTGTTTACCACCCTGTTATTGTACCTCAGAATAAAACACACATTTTATTTTATTAAGAAAAGAAAAGAATCGTTGGCTGGTTTACGCCACCATGACGGCTCGCAGTAGTCGTATAACACAGACTAACCTAAGGTAACCTAGCTAGCATCACCTACTATTAGCTCTAAGCCATTTGAAGAACGTCAAGCACTCTGGATAACAGCGTTAGCTGTTGCTTTGTCAGCTTAGCTTTAGCTTTTAGCCTTTTTAGCCTCATTTCTACATTCTAGCCTCAAAACACTTCATCTAGTCAACAGTTTGGAGTAGAAATTTGAAGAAAAAAAATTGTTGTCTGGTTTACGCCACCATGACGGCTCGCAGTAGTCGTATAACACGACCTACCCTAACGTAACCTAGCTAGCATTGCTAGGTCACCTACTGTTAACTTTAAGCCATTTTAAAGGCTCCAGTGCTTTGGGTAACAGTGTTAGCCATTGCTTTGTCAGCTTAGCTTTAGCTTTTAGCCTTTTTAGCCTCATTCCTACATTCTAGCCTTATTTCTACGTTCTAGCCTCAAAATACTTTATCTAGTCAACAGTTTGGAGTAGAAATTTGAAGAAGAAAGAAAATTGTTGGCTGGTTTACGCCACCATGACGGCTCGTAGTCGTATAACACAGCCTAACCTAACGTAACCTAGCATAGCTAGGTCCCCTAGTGTTAAATTTAAGCCATTTTAAATGCTCCAGCGCTTCGGATAACAGCATTAGCCGTTGCTTTGTCAGCTTAGCTTTAGCTTTTAGCCTTTTTAACCTCTTTTCTATGTTCTAGCCTTAAAAGACTTCATCTAGTCAACAGTTTGGAGTAGAAATTTAAAAAAAAAAGTAAAGAAAAAGAAACGTTGGCTGGTTTACGCCATCATGACGGCTCGCAGTAGTCGTATAACACAGCCTAACCTAACGTAACCTAGCTAGCATCACCTTCTGTTAGCTTTAAGCCATTTGAGAAACCTCAAGCACTCCGGATAACAGCATTAGCCGTTGCTTTGTCAGCTTAGCTTTAGCTTTTAGCCTTTTTAACCTCTTTTCTACGTTCTAGCCTTAAAAGACTTCATCTAGACAACAGTTTGGAGTAGAAATTTGGGGGGAAAAAAAGAAACGTTGGCTGGTTTACGCCACCATGACGGCTCGCAGTTACTTAACGTAACCTAGCATAGCTAGCTAGTGTTAGATTTTAGTCATTTTAAAGGCTCCAGTACTTTAGATAACAGCGTTAGCTGATGCTCAGTCAGCTTTTTGCGTTTGCTTTTAACCTTTTTTAACCTCAACCAGGTCTTGATAATGACCGTATCAGGTGATTCTGGTGTGTTAGAGATGGAAAACTCCAGGGGTGTAAATATAACAAGTCAAGACTGTTACGTAACAGTTTTGGGGTTATATTGGGAACCCTTCCTTACCTTTTCAGGGGGGTGATGGAAGCTACTGACCACCAAACTGAGCTTCGGACACCAGCCATGCCTTGACCGATGAACTGCGGTTTGTTTGTTTATTTGTTTGATTGTTTTCTTTCCTTTCACCAAATTAAGGCTTTAAATCATTTACAGTGGGGAGGGGAGGTAAAGAACTGCCAGCTGACTGGAATGTAGTGGTCGATTTGAACCCGTTAATAAATCTCTGGATTAAGCAGGCCTTTCCACGCTGTGTTTAGATGCAATCATGACTGGAAGAGGCCTCTGATTACTCTCGGCTCTCGCGCGTAGATGCATCTGGGACGCTGGGGCTCGTTTCCTATGGTAATTCGCAGGTGCTTTTTGGATGCGGGAGGTAATTTGGTGAACCCGCGTTTGTTAGTGAGACCGCTCGTTCACTGCGACCTAATCAATGAGAACGCAGTGCGCAATCACACACCAGCAGCCTTATTTGTGTTGATGCGTGGACTGCGTGTGCGCGGGTGTGTGTTCGGGAAAAAGAGAGAGAGAGATAGAGCCAAACACAAGCAGAGAGGTGAGGGAGGGTGGGAACAAGAGCTTGCAAATGTGTGTGTATGTGTGTGTGTGTGTGTATATGTGTGTGTCTGAGAAAGACAAAAAAAGTGTTTGCGCGCTCCTCCAGCCAGCACAGCAGGTTATTTCTGTATGCACGATGCATCTGCTTATTCCGTGAAGAACATCTATCATTTTAGCCTGTGATTAATGGCCGTCCCGAGCCTGGCTGGCGCAAACCAACAGCCTCGGTGAGAGGAATGAGAACGAGTAATGCCACTGACTGCCACTGCAGCAATCAGAGGCCGCACACACGCCCACCGCAGTTTAGGAAAAACTACCAGAACGTCGGGGCATCCCCGAAGCAAAGTGCGGGATGTGGATTTTTGAGAAGGCCTGGCGGCATGCGCCGTCTTACATTACAGGAGGAGGGGAGATCATTTACACTGCTGTTAAGATTAGGGGTGTACTGGCACGTGTGTTCGTACCGAACTTGAAGGAAAAACATGGTACGTCGATATCTGCTGTACCAAAACCATGAGGGCCAAACAACACCTCCTCAACTGCATATCTCACCAGCCAAATCAACTGCATATCTCACCAGCCAAATCAACTGCATATCTTTTTAAACCTCAATTACAAAAACAATAATTCACTACACACCTCCAAATCATCTTCACACTTTTGAAATCTTAACTACACCTCCAAAATCAAATACACACCTCCAACATCTCAACCACACACCTCTAAGATCAAACACTCAGTCCCAAAATCAAATACACACATCCAAAATCTCAAATAAACACCTCTAAAATCAACTACACACCTCCAAAATCTCAAATAAACACCTCTAAAATCAACTACACACCTCCAAAATCAAATACACACCTCCAACATCTCAAATACTCAACTACACACCTCCAACATCTCAAATACACACCTCCAACATCTCAAATACTCAACTACACACCTCCAAAATCAAATACACACCTCCAACATCTCAAATACACACCTCCAACATCTCAAATACTCAACTACACACCTCCAAAATCAAATACACACCTCCAACATCTCAAATACTCAACTACACACCTCCAAAATCAAATACACACCTCCAACATCTCAAATACTCAACTACACACCTCCAACATCTCAACTACACACCTCCAAAATCAAATACACACCTCAAAAATCAAATACACACCTCCAACATCTCAAATACTCAACTACACACCTCCAAAATCAAATACACACCTCCAACATCTCAAATACTCAACTACACACCTCCAAAATCAAATACACACCTCCAACATCTCAAATACTCAACTACACACCTCCAACATCTCAACTACACACCTCCAAAATCAAATACACACCTCAAAAATCAAATACACACCTCCAACATCTCAAATACTCAACTACACACCTCCAAAATCAAATACACACCTCCAACATCTCAAATACTCAACTACACACCTCCAACATCTCAACTACACACCTCCAAAATCAACTACACACCTCCAAAATCAGATAGACACCTCCAAAATCAACTACACACCTCCAAAATCAAATACACACCTCCAACATCTCAAACACTCAAATACACATAATCTTGGAGCATTTCTATTGGTTCATTCATCATATAGAAATATCCTCGTCATGTAAAAACAGGATTTGTGCTGAGAGTGACCATGTGACACTGTGCAGTTAAAGTTCCTTCTTTTTGACAAGGCAAACTTCTCTGCTTCTATCCATTCACTCGCTGCTACAACAGCACTGCATGAGACTGCTCCTCAAGCTGAAACCGGGCTGCTGTTTCCTGGGGTCTTCTGTATAGTCTGATGAGTGCAGGCGCAGCACCTGAGGGCATGTATTAACCGTACTTCATTTGGCCCAAGTGGGGTGGGTGGATGGGTGGGTGGTGGTGGGGTTGGGGGGGTCAGGAATCTCATGGTCAGGAAGTATCAAGTGTAAATGTAATTTGCTTCCTCTCAAACCTCAGAGCTCCTCACAACCCCAAGCCATTTCACCTGGTGCTTGGTTTATATAGATGCGAGATGGACCCCCATCACCCCCCCCCCACTTCCTAAGCATCCTGAATGGCCCACCCTGCCCTGGTTTAATTAAATATTTCCCCCTTTCCGAGCAAGTGAGGCACTGCTGGCGGCAATATAAATCAAGCAAAGGGCATCTGCTGATACGCAAATGAAAACAGAGGCGCTGAATGGGCCTTTGCAGGGATGAGCAGGCGAGAGGGGTTTGAGGTGGGGGGGTAGCGGGGAAGAGGGGGGCTGGCGATTAAAATAAACAAAGAGCCGTGACGCATGCGGCCCGCTCCCGCGTCCTCCTTGGAGCTCGGAGTCACACGGGCTCTGGCTCGGCGCGGGCCGGATGGAAGTATGGTAATGAGCAGCCATGCGGATATGTAGGTCACGGCGGCCCATTATTCCCCACCGCCTCTGTGGCCCCTCGTTCGGGCTCTGATACCCCTCTGCAACCCCTCCAACCCCTGGACACCCTTGGAAGCCACAAAAACAGAGACATACAGGACGTTGCCACTGGTTTAGTTAAGGAATGTGTGTTGGTCAGTTGCAGGTCCCACCCAGTAGCTAGGACTTCTCCTATGACAGGATGCTAATGGAACGTCATTGGAAAGCTCGACACGCTTGCAGGAGAACGCTAACCTCCAGCACTGGCTAGTGATGTGGGAGAGGGAGGGCCATCCTAGAACCACTGACACACTGACCTTGACGATCTGCATCTATAGTGGTATCTCTCAGGGGGTGGGATCTACATATCAGGCAGCAAGTGAACCGTCAGTTCTTGAAGTTCCAAACTGTGATGGCTGGACGACTGGGTCAGAACTGTGTTCTGCATTCTCTGGCTTTGGCTTTCTAAGCTGGCATATGTGAAGAGAAGAGAATTTAGTATTTAGAATATAGTATTATTGCCCTTATTAAAGAACGCCGGAGGAGCCCTTGAGAAAGGACCATATGTTAAGGTCTTCTATTTTGAAAATGCTGAAAAAAACAATAAGGTCCTGTAAAACTGACCCTTTAAAAGTATGAAAACAGTGTCTCGGACATCAGGCAGTGTGTTTCTAACCATTTCATGCAATAACTATATAATGATGCTTTTAGGCGCAATAAACTCTTCAGACGTCTGGTTCCATTAACCACCGCTGTGGACAACTCTAACTCTGTAAGTTTCTCTAGAAAGAAGCATTTCACACAAATCATTTTGATTGTATTATGTCCACATCATAACCACTGTACAATGCAGCAATTTTGAAATACAGGTGGAATTCCCCTTTAAAGATACTTCATGGCCCCAGTATACATTGCATTAACATGCATTAAAGGAGCTCTAGAACTTTCTTAATCCTGGCATAGGTGAATAATGGGACATGGAACTAATTCTGTACATGGAAGTGACAAACCGTGAACCTCAAACACTACTGAACCTCAAACGAAACTCCAGCAGAACCAAAACAGAGCTGTAAAATGAGCCAATTCCAAAACCCCAAAACTGTTACATCACAGTCTTGACTCGTTTTCTGAGGTTACGGCTTTTCCTGTGCCAGTGTCTGCAGAAGGGGAGCTCACACTCAGCATGCGATGAGGTAAAAGTCATGGAGGCAAACGGGGATCGGCGCTAGGCTAAAAGCTAATGCTAGCTGATGCTAGCTTTTACCATCTCTTCTCTCCATTGCCTGCTCTCTGCATTGAAAACACACTGGACTACCTCAGCTGAACCAAAATAACAGGGTGGTAAATAGGCTTGTAGCTTTGCGTCTGAGCATTTTTCACACACTTTCTATCTATACCATTTATACATCAAAAGACAACTTAAAAAATACTTAATAAATGTATTCGTCAGACGTCTGGTTCCATTCACCACCACTGTAAACAACTCTGACCCACCAAGTTTCTCAAGAACGAAGCGCTCCACGCAAACCATTTTTGGTTGATCGTGTTTACATCGCAGCCATGTAATTACGCAGCAATTTGGAGACACTGGTGGATTTCCCCTTTAAAGATCATTTAAGGCCTCAATATACAGTATTCTTAATATACACCTATACGTGCAGAAATACTGCAGCCCTGCCATTAACCGCGTACCGACTCCAATATCTCCCTCACCCTCCTTTCTGCATTTTTATTCTCTCACTCTCTTTCCCCTACACACACATTCACACACACACACACACACACACATATACACACCCTGAGCTACGCTCTATTCAACCCACCCACCCCCCACCGCTCCAACACCCACAACACGCAGCCCAGAGCAAAGAGGATTTCTTCCTGGCACTAATAATGAGATATTTTCCTTGAAGCCTGCCCCTACCAATCCAATTCAACACGGGTGGAGGGGAGGTGGGGGTGGTTTAGGGGGGCAGAAATGCACGTACATTATGCACATCAGGACTGTTCCCAACATTTCTGCTTATTTTTAACAGCTTCTGTTCAGAGTTGGGTTAAAAAAACAAAACAAAAAAAACAACAACATATGAGACCCATAAAGTTTTAAGTTCTTCAGAGCCTCCAAGCATCGAGTGGGCACATATGGTGATGGCTTGGATCTGTTGGAGATAGACAGGCGGACAGAATGGAGAGAACGAGAGAGAGGGAGATGGAGACGGCGAAGTAGACTCCCTGTGGTTGTAAAGGCCGAATTCTTGAGGTTTGGTGCATTTTTGTGCAATGATGCAATTCACCACACTTGTTTGCCGTGCACCATTGGTCCACCACCATCACCCCCCTCCCACCTTCTCGGACAGCTGCAGTATGAGGAGTTGCACCTTTGCAACCCTTCGACATGGTTAGAGAGAAGCTCCATACCTGGGTGGAAAAGCTACGAAGCACGCAAGTGTCTCCAGACCCACCTAGCGACTAAGCATTCCTTAGGTCTGAGCGATTCAAAAAGTGAGAATAGTATAAAGTAAGCTCCTGGTGAAGTTCCTCCACCACAAGTTAGAGAACCAAGTCTGCCTTGACGCTTCTCCACCACAAGCCAGAAAAACCTGGCCTGCCCTGAAGCTTCCCCATCACTAGAACCAACTTGGTCATAGAACCAAGCCTACCCTGACGCTTCTTCACCACATACCAGAGAACCAAGCCTACCCTGACGCTTCTTCACCACATACCAGAGAACCAAGCCTACCCTGACACTTCTCCACCACATACCAGAGAACCAAGCCTACCCTGACGCTTCTTCACCACATACCAGAGAACCAAGCCTACCTTGACACTTCTCCACCACATACCAGAGAACCAAGCCTACCCTGACGCTTCTTCACCACATACCAGAGAACCAAGCCTACCCTGACGCTTCTTCACCACATACCAGAGAACCAAGCCTACCCTGACGCTTCTTCACCACATATCAAAGAACCAAGCCTACCCTGACACTTCTCCACCACATACCAGAGAACCAAGCCTACCCTGACACTTCTCCACCACATACCAGAGAACCAAGCCTACCCTGACACTTCTCCACCACATACCAGAGAACCAAGCTCACTCTGACACTTCTCCACCACAAGTTAGAAAACCAAGCCTGCCTTGATGGTCCTCCAGCACAAGCCAAAGAACCAAGTCTGCACTGATGCCCCATGGCACAAGCAAGAGTAACTTTCTACCAGACTGATCCTTGGCACAAGCCAGAGAACCAAGCCTACTCTGGTGCTCCTCCAGCACAAGTCAGAGAACCAACCCTGCTTTGAAGGTCCTCGGCACAAGCCAAAGAACCAAGCCTGCCCTGAAGCTTCTCCATCACTAGTCATAGAACCAAGCCTGTCTTGACGCTTCTCCACCACAAGCCAGAGAACCAAGCCTACCCTGGTGCTCCTCCAGCACATACCAAAGAACCAAGCCTACTCTGAAGCTTCTCCATCACAAGTCATAGAACCAAGCCTGTCTTGATGCTTCCCAGCACATACCAAAGAACCAAGCCTACTCTGACACTTCTCCAGCACATACCAGAGAACCAAGCCTACCCTGACACTTCACCACCACATACCAAAGAACCAAGCCTACCCTGGTGCTCCTCCAGCACAAGCCAGAGAACCAAGCCTACCCTGACGCTTCTCCACCACATACCAGAGAACCAAGCCTGCCCTGGTGCTCCTCCAGCACAAGCCAGAGAACCAAGCCTACCTTGATGGTGCTCCACCACATACCAGAGAACCAAGCCTGCCCTGGTGCTCCTCCAGCACAAGCCAGAGAACCAAGCCTACCTTGATGGTGCTCCAGCACAAGCCAAAGAACCAAGCCTACCCTGGTGCTCCTCCAGCACAAGTCTGAGAACCAGCCCTGCTTTGACAGTCCTCGGCACAAGCCAAGGAACCAAGCCTGCCCTGAAGCTTCTCCATCATGAGTCAGAGAACCAAACCTGCCTTGATAGTCCTCAAGTCCTCAGCAAAAGCCAGAGAACCAGGCCTGGCTTGTGCTGCAGTGGCTGAAGAACGCCAGTGTTTACTATTCTCGAGGTGTCTCGTCAAGTCTCTCTCCATCTCTCACTATCTCCTTCGTCCTCCCTCCTTCCATCTCTCTCCCTCCCTCCCTCCCTTGCTCGCTCATCGGGAGAGATGGCTGTGGAATATAGTCATCAATGTGAATTTCTGTTGCCGAAGCAGAAGCCCCACAAACATGCAGTCAGCTGTGCCGTGGTTGTGCCCTTCCCACGAAAGACAGGAAGAAGGGAAGACCGTGAAAAGCCCGGCCTGCCTCGGTTCTCTTAAAGAGACCAGGCCATCCTCCTCTAGAATGACCTCCCAGTGGTCCTCTGAACCTCAATCTGAACCTCAAGATACACGACCACCACTCTCACGAGCTAAAGTTCTTTAAGGGAACAGTTGGATGAGAAATCGAATGAATCTGATGACCCCGGATGCAGCGGATTGGCCAGGAGGCCAGGAGTGGTGGGCTGTGGGGGTGGTATATATTTGGCACTGATAGAGGTTTGAATGATGGTAAGCGTTAGCTTTGGCGGACCAAAGTGAGAAGAATCCACAGATTCGTTGAGCTATCAAACAGTGGACGGATAGCGGCTTGTTGCAGGTTGCGGCCTCTTCTCCCGATTCAGGTGACTCTTCAGAATTCAGGTCTGGCAGACCGGCATGGACGGACGTCTAGCATGTTTTCTAAACATAAAGCAACTTAAAGCATTTCCTGAGGACCAGCGAGGCAGTTCCTGTAGCCGTGAGTCAGCCGCCACTCTGAGTGAGCTTGGCCGGAAGGGAGGCCGGGAGAGACTGCGGGATGTTTTGGATAAACATGAGCGAAGCCAGCATGGGCAGTCAAGGTAATGAGCTACAGTAAGCGATTTGTGTCACAGTCCTCCACAGGGATCCTTCTCTGACCAGCAGCTAATGTCTTGGATCTGCCCCAGCGGACCCCTTATGATGCTGCTGAATTAAGCCATGTTCTCTGATGAGGGCCGGAGTTCCAGGAACCACCTCTCTGTTAATTGTCTACGTTTGTGGGAGGCCAAAGTCAGTGTGTTTGGTCAGTAAATGAACATTTTATGGAAGGTTATGGAAATGGCTTGATACTTGACTTGATAAAATGTTGAGAATTCCTGCTTGTAACAACTTACGATTAATTCATTTTTATAATTTTCCAGAATTTGTTAAACTATGTAGTGACTTTTTTAAAATTCCTGCTGATTATTTACGATCCTATCGCATGAAACTACCAGTACTGGGAGGGGAAAAACATTACAGGGTGGCTAAACACGCTTGGAGGAGAACACTACCCTCCAGATTTGACTACCGCTGCGCTGAGTGCTAGCCATGCCACGTTGCCATCAGCAGCCGGAGTCGGAGAGAGCACAATTCGCCGTTAAGCGATGTTGGCTGGCATAGGCGTCTGTTGACTGGTGGGGTGGAGCTGGGGACCGGATGGTTGTGGCATCATTATTTTGGGACAATCGCTCAGTGATAAGACCAACACTTAGACCGTTGCACCACTCCGGAGTCCCTACTTTCTCAAGTCTCCTGTTGTGTCTGACTTTTAATATCTCAGAAGTTTGACACCATGTCGAGGCAGTGATGTACTTCCTAGGCAATTTGACTAAGTACCTCAAATAATGACTTGGCATCTCAAAATAGCTCGTTATTTTCTCAACGTTTTGACATACTAAATTCTTACTGTGTCATAATCACGTATTATCTATAAAATGATTCTGCACTTAATATCTCAAATGAATGACTTGCCATGTTGAAATTTGCTTATTTTCCACAGCTTGCCTTGGTATCTCAAATTAATTTCTCATTTTCTCACAATTTTTGACTTAAATTTCTCTCAAACTAATGACTTGCTATAAAAATGGCTTATTTCCCCTCTCAAAATAGTAATGAATTTCCTTGGTTTTGTATTTAATAAACCTAAATAATGACTAAATTGTGCTGAGGTAATGATGTAGCCTAGGAAATGTGTCTCAATACCACAAAAGAATGACTTATTTTCTCTGAATATTGACCGAAATATCAATAATAACATATTTCCTTTGCACTTCATACGTCAAATGAATGACTTATTATAGTAAAATGACTTATTTTCCAAATCTACCTCGATATCTTAAAAGAATGACTTACTTGCATATAATTCTGACTTAGTACGTTTAGATAATTACGTACTAAGTCAAATTTACTCATTTTCCTCCCAGAATAGTGATGTATTTCCTTGGTTTTGTACTTATTCTCTCAAAATATGTATTTTCTACCTTGAAATGACTTCCTGTTTCACTTCTTTGTCAAATATTTGACAAAATCTCTTAAAATAACACCTTGTGTCAAAGCCGGGACTGAAATTCGGACTTGGTCTCGGGAATTTAGGACCTCACAACATCTCAAAATACTACCAAACTGTGGAAATTCCACATTTCCTTGAAATTATTTTTAATATTGCAAAATTATGACTTCATATCTCAACACGTTCCTTACTGTGTCAAGGAAACTTGACTCAGTACCTTAAAATAAGGAACCTGGTCTCTATAAAAGGCCTGGAGACCAGGCCAGAACCAGTCCCATGGTGGGCTTAGCTTCCACAAGTTCATGAATACACTGCGGAGCGGAGGAGCCCGTAAAGAAATCAGCGCAGCAGCGTCCCTCCCAGTATCTCGGGACACGGTTTGTATCGGAATGACTTGGAAAAGTTGTCCTGAGTGAGGCGGCAGCTGAGGCGGTAGCTGAGGCAGTAGCTGAGGCAGTAGCTGAGGCAGTAGCTGAGGCAGCAGCAGTAGTAGTAGTAGTTAGTTGCTGTTGAAGGAGCTGTTCCCCTTTAAGAAGCCCCTCCCTCTCTGCCCACAGCGGGGGGAGGCTGCGCGCAATCCTGGAACAGCGATTGAAAAAAAAGAAAGAAAAAAAAAAAAGAAAAAAAAAGCAGCAGCTCCACCAGTGGCCGGTTTCAAGCCCCCCTCCCCTCCTCTCTCTCTCTCTCTCTCTCTCTCCCTCTCTCTCCCTCTCTCTCTCACTCGCTCGCTCACTCCCCCAGTAGAAACTGTGCCTGATTTGTGGCCGATGCTGGAGATGTAGAGGGGGGAAGAAGGAGGGCAAAGCACTACGAGGGGTAGCTATGGAGATGGAGCGCTTTCCTGCTGCCTGCTTTCTTTGACAGGTGTCGAGTGAGGGAGGCTCATCCAAAAAAAGGAACGCAAAAGTGTCGAAAGCAGAGTCCAACATGTACGCCAAAGGTAAAGGAGCTGTCGTGCCGTCCGATAGCCAAGCGCGAGAGAAGTAAGTGACCGTTTTTCTCCCCCCTCTCCTCCCTCTCCTCCCCCTCTCTCTCCCCCTCTCTCTCCCCGGCTCTCCTCCGCTCCGGTACCGGGGCCACCGTTCCCTCTGCCCGGCCCCCTCTCTCTCTCTCTCCACTGCCGCCGCCGGTTCTCCAGCGACTTGGCTAGTTGGCTAGTTAGCTAGCTGAGTGCCTCCTGAAGTTGCTCGCTAGCGAGCCGGCGACTTCTCCAACTTGCTGTGTTGCTGCCTCGCTGCCTCGCTGTGTTGCTGCCTCGCTGCCTCGCTGCCTCGCTTGCTTATCTGTGCTTTTTGTGAGTTTTGTGGTTCTCCTCAGGTTTGTTGTGTTTGGGTTAGCGAGCTAGTTAGCTAACATGCTAACCTGAGCAGGGCTGCTGCTGCTGCTAGTTGCTGTTGTTGTTGTTTGTGTTGTTGTTGTTTGTCTCTTCGTCACTTGTAAACACATCTCCACCTCCCTAAGAAAGCCTGGCTGTGCACAGTAGATGGTCAGAAGTGTGTGTGTGTGTGTGTGTGTGTGTGTGAGAGAGAGAGAGAGAGAGGAGTGTGTGTGTGTGTGTGTGTGTGTGTGGTCCCCAGGACCTTCTCAGCTGGGGAACAATGCAAAGCGGATGGTGGATGCTCCAAAAGACCCTCAGACCCAGCTCCTCATAGCTCCTACTGCACGTCTCGGTGCCTCTGCAAGCCGTGAAGCCGCTCCAGGACCTTCTCATCTGGGCTACAATGCAAGCGATGGAGGCTGGACCTGGATCAGGCTTCGTTTTAGCTCCCTAGGAGAAGCCAGATGTGCACCTCTGAGCCTCTACCCCAGGACCTTCTAGGCTCCTGGATGGTGGTGAGGCGGTTGTATACCTTGCTCATTAAAACCACGTCCAGGACCGGTCCAGACCCAGCCTGACTCAATGCGGACGCCCCAGCTGCTCATGCCGCCCGCTGAAGGCCATGCTTGCAGCTCTTGGACAGCACCACGGTCTTGGTGCTTCTGAAAGTAGTGTTAGGAGTGGTTTGCCCCGTCTGGCTCGGTTGAGGGGTTTTGGCTAGTTCTGTGGAGAGTAGTCTCCTGGTGCCCAATTTCAGCCACATCCACGACTGTCGGACTCAGTATCGCTCTTGCTGCATGTCCTGATGCTTTTCAGCGTCGTGAAGCTGCTCCAGGACCTTCTAGGTTCCTACTCTGGGACGCCTGGATGTTCTGATGCTTCTCTTGGGTAAATTTGGCTTGGCTTAACTGGAGAGCCTGGCAGTGCCTGGTTTCTCAGCCCCAGCACTCAAGCTCTCAGTTCTGACCCTATGGGGACGAACTTTCACTTGGGTTGTGCGTCGTCTGGTGCAGCCTCCCCGCAACCCTGCTGTAGCGGTATTCCCACCACTGCTCAGCCTGGCGAGTCTGAAGTTGGGCACGTTTTGTGGAAGTGGACGTCCGGGTGCACCGCGGCTCCATTGCGTTTAAGCAGAAGCAGCAGCAGCAGAAGCACCGAGCGGCCGCGAAGAGGTCGGAAAGGTCGTCCGAGAACGTAACAGAAACCCCGTCCTTTCGCCGAGCATATCTTAGATCGCTCATGGTGACTGACATTTTACACGTGTCTCTTCTGCCTCGGGGAACAGCAGCGGTGCATTTAATTAAGGATGGTGTGGAGCTCACTTGGTGGAGTGAGCGGTCTAGGGGCTTATCTGTTTCACTGAGGGAGGCAGCTGTGAGGTTCTGGAGGAAGGCTGTGTCTCTGGAAGAAAAGAAAAAAAGGCTGGTCGTGGTTTTTGTCGTTCCCCCAGAAAAGATGTTCGACTCTGGCGACTCTTAAAAAAAAAAAAAAAAGTTAGGACAATCCCTGGTATTCGCTATGTTTACATTTCCAAGACCGAGATTAAGACTAGGCTAGGGTTAAACTGGCTTTTGGTTCGAATGAGATCGTTGACTCATTGGCTGAGGTGTGTTTACTTCTTCAGGTCACTAGATCAGAAGATGTCCATGAGCCGTCCTGAAGGCTTCAGCCCCTGGAACTGACAAACTGTGCCTTTTTAAGACTGATCTATGCAAATCAGCTCAGTATTGATTGGCTTGAATGTGCAGAGCAGGCTGACCTGCTATGGCCTGAATAGACCTCATAAAAACGGCTATGGACCGGCGAAGACGAGGAGAGGCAGGGTGTGATGGACCCTTAAACGGTGGACCGTCAGTCATCAGTAAACATGCTGTTTACTCCAGGACTAAGCTCAATCCTGAAGGGTCGCAAGCTCAAGAAGGCTCCTCGTCCTCATTCTCGCTCTCCAGACGAGGAGCTTCTCCCCTTCCACGAAACCGTGGTTCTGTAACTCTCCCCTTCGAATGTTTACACTTCCACACTCCCTTGGTTTACAGATACAGTGTTGCCAGCGCCTCCACTCCCTAAGCCGGGGTCTGGAGACTTGCCCTGACTGATTTAATATGTTGCAGCGAAAAGTCTCGCAGTGCTATTAAAGTTCACGCGTTGTAGTTTTTCACCAGGAACACTTTTTCTGCTTGCTCTTTCTTTATTTCTTTCTTTATTTTTTTTTTCTGCTGAGGCTCCTTTATAACGTTTGTGTGGGTTTATGAACCAAAAACGCTCATAATTCATTTTTGCAGCACCGCTTCCAGTAGCGCTGTAACGGTACACAGAAATCACGGTTCGGTACAGCAGAGCAAAAAAGCAACGAAGGCCTTCAGATGCACAAGGCAGGTGTTCTTTTTTAGGAAGCTTGAACAGACAGTAGTTTGTTCCCCCTACAGTCGTACTCCTCCGTACTTGATGGCAGTGGTTATTACCAAGAGCCCTTCGAGCTCCGAGTACGGCTCGGCTTGACCCGCCATTCTTTAAGATCCACAGAAGACGAGCGTCCAGACTTTTTATTTATTTATTTGTTTATTTGTTTGTTTGTTTGTTTGTTTTTTCTGTGCCTGCACCGAAGTGGTGGAACGAACTACCCCTGTCCGCTCGCTGTCTTTAAACCTAGACTGAAGACCCTCCTCTTCCAAGAGTACTTAGGCAGAGTATGCTGTGTAGTGTTGTGTCTCCATACTGACTTCTGTATTGTAGTATCTAAGCTTCTTCTAAGGGTCTTTGAGAGACTGGCCAATACAAACTAGCTGAGGGCGTTTTCTGAGTAAACAGTGAAGCACTTTTGGAAGTCGCTCTGGAGAAGAGCGTCTGCTAAACTCCTTAAATGTAAATGTGTGTGTTATGCAGGAAAATCGCAATAGGCTTCAAAACTGAAGAGCAACGATTGAAAGTTTGCATCACAGTCTTCATCTCGGTTAAACTCAACCCTCCCAAAGATCAGACTGTGGGGAAAAAAAAAACAAACAAAAAAAAAACTAAAACGAGGTCTAGGGTGCGTCCCAATTGCGCACTAATTGATAATACCGACTGACTTTCGAGTATTAAGTGCGTAGTGTACATCAGTGTTTCTCAACCCTGGTCCTGGAGGTACCCTGCCCTGCACAATTTAGTGCTTCCCCCACTCCCAACCCTCCTCTTTCAACTAATCAGCTCATTAACAAGCCCTTTCAGAGTCATAGGGGGTGTGTGTTCAAGCAGGGTGTCCCCTAAAATGTGCAAGACCAGGGCTTAGAACCACCGGTAAAGAAAAGTGGCGAAGTTGAAGTTGAAGCTACGACGGACGCGGTTATCCCATGGTGCAAAACGGAAAGGGAGGAGCCACTCATGGCTCGTGTTAAGAGCAGGAGGCATGTTGGCATAGCAGCGCTTCAGCACTTCCTGTTAGTGGGAAAAGTTCAGTTTGTGGATTAACCTGCCGAACTCGCACGGTTACGATTAGTGTGTATAAATACCTTCTAGCATTAGTGTGTAGTGCACAATTGGGACGCAGCCCCAATCGGAAGCGGCCTGTTTTTAATTTAAAGGGGTAAAGGGAGGTTGGAGAACGGTTGTGTAGACGTGAGTTATGACTGTTTTTGGTGCATGAACCCATAAAAATGGAAGTGGAGCTCGGGGAAATGAACATAATACCAATAAAAGGTGGGATATTAGTGTACTCCCTGCTTCAGCACACTTCTTAGAGTTATTATAGCATAGCATGGCTAGGTTTGGGGAATTTGGCCATGTTATAATGAGGGGGTTTAACCTAGGAGGAGTATTGTGTGTAAACTGCAACCACCTGGGATACCATAGTAACCACCTGGTAACGACTAGTCCTTTGTAAAGCTGTAGTTTCAGGCCGATGTCTTAGACCACCTAAGAGCTAGGCTGTACTTAGGCTACCGTGTGCATGTAAACACACAGTTAGCGAAGTCAGAACTAGCAGATCATGTTTGAAGGCAATGCCAAAAGGGGTTTTGGAGGATGTCAGTGCACCCCCATCATCTTATCACCTAATTGTGGAGCTGCTCACTAGACCAGCGGTGTAGGATCGCACCAAGTAGCGCTGGCGCTGGCTTTGAGAGGCACGTTTCGGGTCCTGCACGTCTCTGAGCACCTCGGCGTTGAACAACAGGTCGTGAAAAATGCATCAGATAGTCGCTTGACCTGACTTGCACTGCTTCTGACAAATCTTCTGCTTCTGAGTGCCTGCTTCCTTCCCGCCGCCTGACGACGGAAGGACGGAAGGATGCTCGCCTTTCTTCTTCTTGTCAAACTTCTCGCAGAAACATCCCCCACCCTCCAGCCCTCTGCCCGAAGAGCGTGGCTCCCTCGTCCGTGTGCGCTTGCCCGTCCGCTGAATAATGAATGGAACGGTTAAAAAACCCAGATTTCCTAACTGTCCCTTTGAAGGGCGGTTACTTGCGGCTGGGCTTCATTCATGTTTAAACACAGGCTTTTGTTAGAGGGCCTCGGGCGACGTGTCAGGTGTGTTAAAGGAGTGCGTTCTAGGGGTGGGTGGGTGGGTGTGTGGTTGAGTGAGTGAGTGAGTGAGTGAGGTGTGGCGGGGTGGTGGGGGGAATTCTTCTTTGATGTCAGAGGGACGGGGGGACCGGTGTGAGGTCCCGTGTTTTTTACGGTACGGTCGCACCGCAGGACGTCGGCGTCCCGGCCGCGGCTCGGCAAGCTCTTAATTTGTCAGCGTTCTAATTTCTCATAAACGAAGGATGTCACGTCTCTCCTGCTCGCCCCGACAAACCGATTTCCCTCTCTGTCGTTTTGTAATATGTGGCATATGGCCTCAACTAAGCGTGGAGGGGGAGGGTGGGCTGTGAGGTTGGTGGGGGGGGGGGGATTAGAGAATAGCATTTTGTGACTACTGCACCTGGCGTTACATTGCAGGCCAAGCACCATCCTGACCTGTGTTTAATCTTGCCTTGTGTACAAGACTCCCCACAGGGAAACGGTGTCCAGGTGAAGATGCAGTGAATAGAGGCTAATGGATAGTCTAGTCTCTCATCACCTGGGCGTTGTTTGGTTTTTTTTGGAGGGGGGGTGATCTTAAAAGGACATGTGCTAGTCCATATTCTAAACATACAGCTATGTATTTTCGCTGTGTATGATATGCATCGCAATATTAGGTTTCGGTGGATCGCAGAAGGCTGCGGAAAAACTACCACCCGTTTACCCAGTCTAATATGGGCTAATTTTCAGTCAGTTCATAGGAGACACTACTTCCGAATGCATATTACACCCTAAGGTGTATTACCCAGTTACTACAGGGACTTCTCTACAAACCGGTGGGGCTGTTCTTTGGTAATAGAAGCTTGTAATAACACTTTCGGCCCAACCGTGGGACATAGGCTGGCTAAAGGGTTAAAGTTGTAGCAGGTTATAAAAAGACTGGCCATTTGAATGTCATTTGAATGTCCAATCACACACTAAACGACTAGGGATCATCCACTACACAACTTCAGCCAGCTGCCGAAGCGAAAACGCCCCAAAATGTGCATGCCTCACATTACCTAGGGTAGCTAAATGTAGAGGTGCGAATTTTGATTGTGGCATCTTTCACCCCTACTGCTCCTGTAAGGAAAGATGTTAAATTGTGCGTCTAGAACCGTCTACTAAAGAGTTCCTTACATATGTTTATGTTTATGATCTCCATCAGGAGATGCTGTACGTTCAGAATGCATATCCGCTATTGCCGTCAACCCACGGTTCCCGTTCCCCGCATGAATTCCCTGCTTAGCCGCTCCTGATTCAGTTCATCCGTTCATTAACAGTTTAGGTGTGTTCGGATAGGAAAGTCTCCAACTCTGACTTCCACACAGCAGCCCTCTGCTGTGAGAGCCTTATACCATCCCAACCATCCCAACGTTAGGACTCTGTTTAATGTTTAATGGGATCGGTGTTTTCTGGCCTTCCGTACCGTAGCTTCCATCTACCACCAATCCCGCAAGTCTCTGTCAGCACTTCTGCGCCTTTCCCCATCCCTCTCTGCTCTCAGGCTGCCGAGGATCTCCTGAGGGTAAGGTGGCGAGGGAGGGGGGGAGATGGGGTTGTGATGGGGGGGGCGAGAGCCGAGGGATTGTTCTGGGTTGTCCCCCCGGGCGTTCCCCCGAGCGTTCCCCCGAGCATGCCTCCATTCAGGTTTTTAGAGCAGCAGCCGAGCTTTGAGTCGGCAAGCCGCAGGCTCCCGAAGCTCCCTCCTGTCTCCGGCATCTCGTCATCATGGCCGCGGCGTCTCTTCTCCGCCGGAGAGAAGGCAGCGCTTCGGATTGTGGCGCTTCGCATACTTCCCCACCGGTGCTCAGCTGCTCGCATTGTAGGAGGAGATGGGGGTCAGGCTGGGAGAGCTTAGATAGGCCTTTTTTTCTTGTTGTTTCTGGGAATAGATTTGAATGGGGTTAGTGATATTTGAATGTGTGAATTTGAATAGAGGAGGGTGTCTTTGTGTGGATGAGTGAGAGAGTTTTATCCAGCACATGATCCCTGATAAAGCCGGTGGGTCAAAAGCATTTTATTCATTTTTTTAAAAAAATTGAATAAAATACAGGCTTGTTGTGGATCGGCTTGTTGACCATGTTTTGAGTCGCCGCTGATCAGATTTTCTTCATGTGCTTTTCTAGGTTCTAACTACTGAAACGCTCTAGAACCTCACAGGAAGGAACACACCGCCAACAGTATCCCATCACACAGTGGCACCCATCGTTACTGATGTACCATGACTCTGCACTCTCACACCCGTGGGGTCTTGAGGGTTTTATTGAGAAGTCTGTCCGGTTTGACTGTAGCCCCATTCGCTTTGTAAAAAGTAACGCCAGCAGTAAAACGCTATTCCACACTGTTATGGTTGAAGTTTGCTGATAAATCCGTGGTTCACCTGCATCCTGAACCGTTGCTAGTGGGCCTGAGAAACACTCCATGACGTTGGCGAGCAATTTGGTGGACCAGTGATGGTGATTCCCCCCCCCCCCCCCCCCCAAAAGAGGCCAGAATCTGCTCTGGGTGCAAATCGGATTCTGTCAAATCACTCCGGAGGAAACGAGACCTCAAAAAAGGCAGGACCCCTGTCCAGGCTGTGGCTTTATCACATGTCCGCCGTCTTTCGGCAGATATCCAAAATTGCAAAAATCATCTGACCACGTAATCTGAACCTGTGGAGGTCTAATTGCCGTCCAGATGCAGGATTTCCATCAGGCGAGGGGCGTTGACCTTTATTTCTCATGATTCGGAAACCAGTCAAAAGTTATTTAGCAAGAACTTTTATTAATTAATTAATTAATTTATTTATTTATTTATTCATTCATTTTTCATGATCTAGAGCTCCTGCTGTACCGCAGTACCATGTTTACAAAGTGAAATGGTGTAAACTTCAGATTTTCGGCACCTATCGCAGTTTAAGATGGTAGAAGACAGAGTTGTCATCGAAAAAAAGCCGCATCGGTGCGTCCCTATACGCTGAACCCTCCTTTAAACGACCGTCTGTCGGCCCACTGTGTTCTCCCTCATCTGTCTGCCTGTCTCGCCTCAGATCCAGGCCTCGTTTCCCCGGCCCTCGCCTCCACTTCCCCGATGGTGCAACGTGAGGTGGCCCCTCGAAGCCTCTGCCGAAAGAACGTCGCTGAATAATGTAAAAGGGCCAGGTGCTGGTACCCACCCCTGCCTGCCCTTCCCATATCACACAGGCCTCTCTGCTATGAAAATTTGATCGCTCCTCTGTCCTGGGGATCTGCGTTTTGATTCGGTGTCATAGGAAGCATTGGAGAATTAATTATTTATTTATTTATTTATTTATTTATTTATTTATTAATTTAGGACCAAGTGCTGGGAGCATCCTGTAGTCCAGGGCTGCTCAGTACTGGTCTTAAAGGTCTGCCACCCTGGAGTTGATGTTTAATGTTGTTATACCCCTAAAGGCCTTCATTTCCTGGATCAGGTTTGATGGGTTAGGATTGGAGCTTTGTAGGGTTGTAGTTGCCCAGCACCAGGATCGGCCAGTAACTTAGCCAGTGTCCTCTGAAGTGGTATCTGTGGGTCCAGTCCGGTACTTCCAGGACAGATGGGAACACTTGAGAATGCTTGTGAAATCGCCGAAATGCCCTCAGAAAAGCGAACCAGCGATCATGAGCCCCTCCCCAAACGAGCCCAGCGTCGGCCCTGGGTGCGGACTCTGGAGGAAACGAGGCCTCAAAAAGACAGGGCCCACTGTCAAGGCTGTGGCTTCATAATTTGCACCAAAATTCACCGTTGACCTTCTGACCTGAGGGTTTACCCACATCTACCCCCCCCCCACCCCCCCCCACGCACACACCTTTTTTTTCTTCTTTCCGGAAACTCTGAAAAGGTCACATGGTTGTATGGTGAAGTCCTGGCAATCCACATTGAGAACCCCCGGCTCGGCTGGTTGCTCTGAGATAGCGGGTTAGAGTCCTTAGAGTTTTATGGCGGTCGTTGAGGTCCCCCCCTTTCAATCATCGTGTCTTTGCGGGAGGTGTTAGCCATTCTGGTCACTTATATATATATATATACACACACACACACACACACACACGCACATACAGAGCAGAGAGATGGGTGTGTCTGTGTGTGTGTGTGAGAAACGCCTTCCTGTCTGTCGTCTCCTGCCTTATCACACAGCTATTGGCCGACTGATCACAGGACTCCTCAGCTATTTATGAGGTGCCGTAGTTGAGGGGTCTTCTAATGGAGACAGCTCGGAAGTCTGTTCGTTGGAAGTCGTTCAAAAAGAGCAACTTCTCAAAGCTGTAAATGTTTGTGGCTCTGCGCCGTGACAAACGATCAAGGCCCGGTTTCCCAAAAGCATCCTGGAGGATCAGTTCTGCTGGTAGAGAGAGTGGTCAGTGTGAAGCTCGCTCGCTCGCTGTGCTTCAGGTCTGCTCTGCAGTAAAGGCTTGGCTGATGATGTAAATTGAGAGACGCGATTAAAGGCTGCAGAATTACGTTCTCCTGATCCCTGCTTTGGGGCATTTAGCTAGATGTTAAATCCTCTGGCGGAGGTTAGCTAGATGTTACCTACCCTGGTGGATGTTAGCTACTCTAATGGATGTTAGCTAGATGTTGTCTACTCTAGCAGATGTTCCCTAGATGCTGATTACTTCGGCGAATGTTAGCTAGATATTATCTACTCTGTTGGTTGTTGGGGACTCTGGCGGATGTTAGCTAGATGTTACCTCCTCTGGCGGATGTTAGCTAGATGTTACCACCTCTGGCGGATGTTAGCTAGATGTTACCACCTCTGGCGGATGTTAGCTAGATGTTACCACCTCTGGCGGATGTTAGCTAGATGTTACCACCTCTGGCGGATGTTAGCTAGATGTTACCACCTCTGGCGGATGTTAGCTAGATGTTACCTCCTCTGGCGGATGTTAGCTAGATGTTACCACCTCTGGCGGATGTTAGCTAGATGTTACCACCTCTGGCGGATGTTCGCTAGATGTTACCTCCTCTGGCGGATGTTCGCTAGATGTTACCTCCTCTGGCGGATGTTCGCTAGATGTTACCTCCTCTGGCGGATGTTCGCTAGATGTTACCTCCTCTGGCGGATGTTCGCTAGATGTTACCTCCTCTGGCGGATGTTCGCTAGATGTTACCTCCTCTGGCGGGTGTTACCTAGATGTTGCCTACCCTGGTTGATGTTCCCTAGATGCTGATTACTCTGGCGGATGTTAGCTAGATGTTACCTCCTCTGGCGGATGTTAGCTAGATGTTACCTCCTCTGGCGGATGTTAGCTAGATGTTACCTCCTCTGGCGGATGTTAGCTAGATGTTACCTCCTCTGGCGGATGTTAGCTAGATGTTACCACCTCTGGCGGATGTTAGCTAGATGTTACCTCCTCTGGCGGATGTTAGCTAGATGTTACCACCTCTGGCGGATGTTAGCTAGATGTTACCACCTCTGGCGGATGTTCGCTAGATGTTACCTCCTCTGGCGGATGTTCGCTAGATGTTACCTCCTCTGGCGGGTGTTACCTAGATGTTGCCTACCCTGGTTGATGTTCCCTAGATGCTGATTACTCTGGTGGATGTTAGCTAGATGTTGCCTACCCTGGTGGTGGTTAGCTACTCTGGCGGATGTTAGCTAGATGTTGAATACGGTAGCTGATGTTGGCCAGATGGTAACTAGCTGAGGTTAGCTTGATCGTTACTACTCTGGCTGATGTTAGCTACATGGTAACTCCTCTAGCTGAGATGAACCGCTCTCGCTGATGATTGCTAGATGTTAGCTACTCTTACAGCACAGCTCAGAAGCACATCCAGAACTCCGTGGTCTAGAACACGTCCATTCTTCTCTGCTGCTCTCCGTATTTTTTAAAGAAACGAGGGCTGTGCTTCTTCGCCGTGCCGGATGATCAGGTCTGCTCAGACGAGTCCGTTAATGCGATGCTTTCGCTTTAAGACAAACATTTTCCCTCCTTTAAGCGTAGGTGACCTTTACCTGTCTGACGTGCTTGGCGCCGCATATTGTACAGACATGTCTATAGACTCCAAGGCCCTCACTGCTTCTTGCAAAGACCTATTCAGAGCTTTCAGGACGTTGGTGACCAGTCTGAACACGCAGCCAGAGAGAGAGAGAGAGAGCGAGGGGGGGAGAGAGAGAGACTGAGCGATAGAGAGAGAGAGAGAGAGAGAGAGGTGGCAGTTTGACTGTATTGTGCAGAACGTCGCCCGTGCACGTCCAGAACACGTAAAACTTTGTGAAATGACCTCTTCTCTCCAATCATCTCTGCGCCAGAGCTCTTGGAGCATGCTCGCTGAGCGCCCCTTCCAGCCGGGCATCATGACGGCGACAACAACAACAACAACAACAACAACAAAAAAATTGCGTGCATCTCTGGGTGCAATTTTGCCAGGAGAGGCAGGGCTATTTTCCCGCGGATGGAAGCGGAGAGGAGAGAGCGGGGCCACGCTGCAGCCTCTGCTGCGGTGCGCCGGAGGGCCGGGTAATTGCTGTCCTGAGCTGCCGAACAGCAGACGTAATGACCGAGGCGGCGAGATGGCGACGCAAATGTGGATTGCTGCGACAACTCTTGCAGCTCTCGCTTCGGCTGCTGGGCCGTAGACGAGGGCTCCTCGTCAGCGTTCTGGCTGGAACTGGGTTGGGCCTGGGTTGAGCGGGGTCGTCGCCAGTTTGGCCGTCCAGTGTCCTTTTAAACTAATGAGCCTTAGAGCCTCATTGGTACAGTATGTCGAATGTATGTCCAAATGTTTGTGGACACCCCTTCTAATGATGGCATTCAACTACTGCAAGTTGCACCCAGATGTGCAAATGCACACAAATAGAAGTATAGCTGCCAATAGAATAGGACTCTCTGGAGTAGATGGATGTGAATCTATTGGCTTCATGCTGCTGCTTAATGTCAGGTGTGGGCTAGAGGGGTATAAAGCCCACCTGTATAGAGGAGTGGAATGATGGCAAATCCTCACAGTTTTGTGGTATACTAACGTTTTCCCGTACTCCTTCATAGCCTTATGTTTATTTGAGTGTGTGGAACCTTCCTCAACTGCAGTGTGTGTGTGTGTGTGTGTGTATATAGTGTCTGAAGATGTCCGTGCCAGACATGTTCAGTAATATGTCTCTCTCTCTCTTTTTTTCCTCTCTCTCTGTTTTCTAGGTTAGCTTTATACGTCTACGAGTACTTGCTACATGTCGGCGCTCAGAAATCAGCACAGACCTTCCTGTCTGAGGTGAGTCTGGTCTCCAGCTATTTTTCACAGTGGGAATCGCATTATCCTGCCTTTGTGTTGCCTGGCATGCAACAGGCATCATAATGGCAGTCGAACCCTCAGGTCAAGAACACTTATGCAATCTAGTGCGCGCTCCCAGGTATTTGCTTCTTTTAACGGTAAATAAAACCCCCCTGTAGATACAGCCGCCTGTGAAAACGATAACGCCGCCTTAATTGGGGGGTGAAATTAATTAACTCCACTCTGCCCAGTTGCAGCATCAGTGATTCTTACCTGACGCGGGGGAAACTGTTCGATTGGGTGTCGGAATTCAACGAGAGCCTTCACGCTCTGAATGGGATTGGGGGATCTGCACGCTGTACAGTAGGAGGAAGGGGTAGCTGAGGACGTCTCTGTTTACGGTCTAGAGTCGCGTGTCAACACTGTCGGATCTCCAGAGCGTCAGCTTTACAGGAGAAGGGGAAAACCTTCTTTACATTGAAGATTTTATTCCAAATCACTTTAGAGCATTTCTATTGGTCCGTTAGTATGACATTTTGAGACAGTGTAAAGAACAAACTGCCAGATTCAGATCATGTCAGAAAGTGAAACATGTCAAAATGGGATATACAGGGTCTGTCGGTGGGTCTGTCGGTGGCTATTTTCCGAACTTCTTTAATTCTATTAATTATTCAGTCCCAAAATAATAATTTTAGTTATTCACACTCCTGTTGTAATCTTTAACCTTATTATTACAAAAAAGTATTTTTATATATTTAAAATGAAACAGTATATAATATATATATATATATATATATATATATATATATATATATATATATATATATATATATATATAGTATAATATATACATTTATAATTATAATAAACATTTTATGCATGTCATACTTTTTTTTTTATCTATTTAACAGCATGACCAGAGAGGTTTCTAATAAAGAGCAGAAATATAACATAATATAACATTTCATTTTAAATTGATTTGAGTCAGTTTAAATAATCACTGTTGACAACCAAAACCACCATCTAATTTTTCATTTTTGTCAATTTCATATAAACAACTTTAATTTTATAGGCTGTTGGAGTCATTATGAGAGCTGGGCATCAAATTACATTGCAGGTGGCAATCGTCGGGGACCAAGCACTGTGTGCCACTTTTGAGGAGCCGGTAGAGCACAAATGATCCTCATCCTAGAACCGCAACCGAACTCCGCAAACTGTAGCTTCCCTCGCTAATCAGCACTCGGTGGTGGAGGAGGGAAGTGTTAGAGGGCAGAAGCAGGCAGGGAGCAGAGAAGAAGAAAGAGTGGACATCAGTGAGAGCTATGGAGTTTCTATGGAGCCCCTGTTTACAGATGGCTAAAAATGGGTCGGACTTTGGTGTAAAAAAAACGCTTCCGACGACAAATACTTTAGTAGTACCTACTTGGTGTGTGTAGAGACGGGGAGGAGTGCTGTGGTCCATAGAGCACTATGGAAAGTAAGAAAGTGGCCCTCAAGGAACTTTCTTAGAAAGTCACAGTTACAAGAGCGATGCAGGAAAGGGGCCGATGCGACCTCGCTAACCTTGTACTGCTCATTATCAGTTTGATCAAAATTAGTGAAATTAGCCGTCCAGACTTTTGGCCCGTGTTGGGTACGCCACACTTCTCCGCAGTACGTGAAGGAATGCCGTGTTCTCTGTCTCTGTACTGTGGTAATATTTTCCTAAACTTGCCCGAGCTGCGTCTCAGAAATCACGGCGGCGGACTGGTCCGATTTTGATCAGGCCGGTTGGACGTGCGACAAGGTGAAATTGACTGATAATGTGTTCTTAACCTTAAGATCCACTCCAGTAAATCCTCTTTTGAGGTGCAGTGAACAAACCTGCGGATCTCGATCATAGTATTTTTTTTTTTTTTCCGTTTTCGTTCTCGGTTACATTTTCCTGTTTAATCATCCGTGTATAATGGTCATAATAGGTTAATTCTGTTCACACACACAAGCTGGTCCTTCTGCTCACCCGTTACAAAAGGGAGATTACGTCTTTAATGAGAGCCGCTCGGGCCCTTTCTGCTCACGTACAGGAGGGTATGTGGGGGGGGAAATGCTGGTCACAGAAAATGAGGACTTTCGGAATTAAAGGTCCCGAAGGCCGAAGAGGGAGGGCTGTTTATGGGGTCGAGGAGTCTCTTCGAGACTAGCAGCGTCCCCTTCAGTACCTGCCCCTTTTAACCTCTGTTAAAGGTGAGATTAGCTCACATATTACAGGATAGTAGATGCTATCTGGTACTATAGAGAGTTACACTGAGCCATAATATTAGCACCACCGACAGGTCAGGTGGATCACATCGATTTATCTCCAGTTCCAGTGGGATTTACATATTGAGCAAGCAAGCGAACGGTCAGTTCTTGAGGGTGAGGTGAACCTGAGGCACTTTGGCAAGGTCCGAAATGCGACGACTAGACGACTAGGGTCAGAACACCTCATTGGGCAGGCCGACTTTCAGGTTATTTCCCGAGTTTTGCCACGGACCGCTGTATCGTCCAGGCCTGCCGAGCACTGTGTGGATGTGTCTGCTAGAATTAAGGCTGAGCATGCTGTGTTGCCACCCTTTGGCCACCCGGTATGTATTGGAAGGCGTCTGTGTTGTGGACGGACGGAGATCAGAAGCTGAGTGGTCTGTTCAGGGAAAGAGTGAGACGTTATGTCTGGTCTGTGCTGGATTGAGGAACGCCCGAGTGAAATACGGCACCGCAAGGAGGGTGCTTGTTCCTTTCACTTTCAGGCTCTCTCGGTTATTCTCAGTTGAACTAACTCCCTTTAGGTCAGCAAATAATTCTAAGAGAAATATTTGTTTTTATTATTTAATTATTTGCTAATTATTTGTCTCACTCACTTGTCTTTTCAGATCCGGTGGGAGAAGAACATTACTCTAGGAGAACCCCCAGGATTCCTGCATTCATGGTGGTGGTAGGTTCGGTTTCTCTCTCTCTCTCTCTCTCTCCTCCTCAGAACATTGTGGAACCTGATTATGATGTTGATAATTATGATGATGATGGTGGTGGTGATGTTCTCCTCACTGCTGATATGGATTAAAACCATTGATTTTCTCACCCCCCCCCCTCCCGGGGAATCCTGTTTCTCAGCACCTGCTGCTGCTGATGTCTGCATACAGCCAAAGAAATGATCGGATACGGTCAGCGATACCTATCACTCTCACTTCCACAAGTGAGGGCCTGTGTCTTTGCAGTGGTTCTTTGAGCAGTGCCTTAGAACAGGGGTGGGCAACTCGGGTCCCAGACGCCCAGATGTGCTCAAGCCCACCTGATTCAACCAGGTTTGGTTGGTCTTTTGGAGCAGGGAATGCCGTAAACTGTGCCGCCCACCCCTGCGTTAGAACATCCACTTTGGTGTGAGATTAATGTTTTAAAGGTCTGAAGGACGTTGGAAGGTCTGCAGAATGTTTTGAACACCTGGAACTTCTGTGGCTTCTTCTATGGCATCGCTCCAAGAACCTTCTCAAGATTGGGATTTTTGAGAGCGTGGTGCGTTCGCTTTGGTCTACACCAGAATTGCAGGGATTTGGTGGCGTTGTTTTTTTTTTTATTGGTTCAGTTGATGGTAAGCTGCAATGCTAGCACACCAGATAGTGCATACAGATGTTCATTGGGCTGTTTTGATTGGTTGAGAGAGATAGGGAGCTTTTTATTTTCAATTGTCACCAGAAAATCACAGAATCCAGACTCGAATGTAAAAAAAAAAAAAAAAGCAGAATATCCAGTCAGTACCCTGCTGACCTGCAAAGAGCTAGGCCAGTTGTGCTCTCTCTGACTCCGGCTGCTGATGGCAAGCCAGCGAAAGCCTCGCTAGATCTCGGACCTTGCGATGGTCAGGCTCAGCTGTGATTCTTTTTTTTTTGGGTGGAATTTAACATTTGACTCATTCAGCCTTGATTCACTTTCTGTCGGCCACCACTTGATCAGAATCTCTTCAAATACTCCAACTGAACCAGCATGAAGCGTCAGTGCATTTATCACCCCCCTAGTCCAGTGCAAATTGTCCAGCTCGTCATCAAAACTTGGCCTGTTTGTGACCAGTGGCGCTGGCTGGCTCTCCAGGTCAGCTGCTGGCCCAGTTGAGCCTGTGTCTGCCGGGGCTTTTTGGCTGCCTCTCCTGCCCTGCCCCCTGAAAACAAAAGCCCCAGATGGTGCGGAGAAGGCGGAGACCACCTCATTCTCACCCCCGCCAACCTCTGTCTCCGGCCGTGTCCTTTTGTTTCCGCCAAAAGACCCCGAGCGGATTAACTCTTCACATACCACTCTCCTTTGTGTCCGGCGACCAAATCCCCACCTCCCTGCCGGGACTTTTTTTTTCTCTTTCTCCATTCCTTGCCCTCATCCTGGCCCTCATTGGTTTCAAGCTGGATGGGGTCAACAGGCTTTAGCTCTGTGGAGGTCACCGGGGGCCAAGGAGGGAGTACTATGGAGGCAGGTTTCGATTAAAGCAGACGCAGTTGCCAACCCCACCCCCCAATTCCTATTTGTGTGTCAATCAATTGATGCCGTCTGCTGACCAGCTCACTTAACCTTTATTTCTCTTGGCTTAATTAAGGGATTGAGCCTTTCGATTGCTTCCTGATTGGCCCATTGGTGTACTTAAAGGGAAGGTTCATGTAAATAAAATAATAAAAATGATTATGCAAGAATTCTATGATTTCAGATACTCTCCCATACAGTACAGTGTTCTTTAAGCACTGGCGACATCCAGGGAATGCTTAGAAGAGCTTAATGCGTATCCCGATAAAATTTATTACGGGACGAAATATATTGGTTATAATTAGCTCACCCCTAATTTTAAGATTAGAAAATATTTGACATTTTATTATATTTATTTTTTAGCTCACCCCTAATTTTAAGATTAGAAAATATTTGACATTTTATTATATTTATTTTTTTAGCTCACCCCTAATTTTAAGATTAGAAAATATTTGACATTTTATTATATTTATTTTTTGTAGCTCACCCCTAATTTTAAGATTAGAAAATATTTAAGACATTTTATTATTATTTTTTTTTTTTAATAAAGAATTCCAATAGTTTTTAATGTTTTTTTAAAGTAACATTTTCTAAAAAAAAAAAACAATATAATACAAATTAATTTTTTAAACTTTTATCTAAGGTATGAATTTGAGAAAAAAGCACATCTAAGAGAACTTAGACTTCTAATCTTCTAATATTATTTAAAATAATTAATAATAATGAATAATAGTTATAATTAATTATTATATATATATAACATAAATATAGTACATTTAAGTTAAATTTCTATTTATTTCTGTGTGTTTAATGTATTTTTGGGGCTGATTGGTAGAACCGTTGGAGTTGTGATGGGGTCATGTAGCAACCCTGCCCTCCCTGTGGCAGTCTGGGGTTCGGCACCCTGACTGGGCATGTTCACCACCCTATACCAGTAAGAGTCTTTGTGCAAGGTAATGCTCTAGAATAGCACACTGAGTAGGAAAGGACCGCACTTCCCACAACCTGTGAAGGCACTGAAACCTTCAAGACTAAACCAGCTAACAAACGTTAGCAATATTGTTATTAAAAATGCTCCACATTCTACAGTGCTGTTCTGGGAGTCGGCAGCTTGTTGGACTGTAATGCAGTGACGATCGATCAGCTTTATTAAGGAACGCTGGCACGTCTTACCCATTTTAACCGCTTTTGATTTTGGGGGGGGCACGTCGCCGTAACGGTGCACCACGCCTGTGGACAGTGTTGGCCCGAGGCAGTGGCTTGCCTCCAGTTTGTCTTATGGAAATGAAGCGTCACCACGCTCGCCGCCATACACATGCAAAAGCCAACTGTAAACTCCATAGAGGAAGGGATGTGGGGATATTAGCTGGCCTTTGTCCGCTGCTGTTTCCTGCCTTTAGGAGCCAGGCTTGGCGCCCTTAGGTAGAGCCGAGCGCAAACGGAAGGGCAATTGACATGAAAGTGATGCTCCTGCAATTAGCATTACAGCTATTCTTTTAGCCTAGCTCATTGTTGGGCCATTGTTGGGCCGTTAAAGAAGCAGCGGTGATGTCGCTGAGGCAGTCGGCAGGGAGCGCTTTGAGCTCGGCCTCTGAGTGGAGGCTAACACTTTTTCAGCGAGGCTGAGTTTGTGGAAAGTTGTCTCTAAGGTACTGGATGGAGCATACTGCTCCACTGCTCCGTAGCCTGATGGTGGGCTTTAAACCCATCTGGGTGATTCTCCACCTGGGCACCCTTGACTAGGGGTGACCTTTTAAGACCCTTTAGCCTTTTTTTTAAATTTTTTTTAGGGGGGTCTATAGGCAGTGCTTTCTCTCTGGCTGTTGTTTACGTCCCAGGTCCCACCTTGGAATATGGGGGTCGTGGACGTCACCAAAATTAAATAAATGATAACAGTAAAATATAATACGTGGTAGGTGATAATGGAAGTACAGGTGAGAAATGAGGACACTAGGCCTGACCTTGAGATTATCATTGATATTATTGAATATTGCAATGATTCAAATGAAAATTTCATGCAAATGACATGCAAATTATTGACTTACATTTCCGTTCAGAATTCACAGCTTTTGTCTAATGCTCTTATTCAGACATTTCTGGGTAGGTAGGGATGTACAGTTTCACAGGCAGGAGAATGTAGAGTCACATGCCCAAAAACTCTTATTGATGTAGACCAGGAAGGTAAACCCTATACTGCTATGAGGCGGACAGTGTTATCCACTGCATTCTCCAACCGTCTGTGTTTCGGCTGTATTTAGGTTTTCCAGTCCCGTTGTATTGTGTACAAACTATGATGTAATAGGCCGTTTGCCTTGGAGATCTAATAGAGACCTGATGGCATCACCCACGTGACGTTGGATCGGACCAGCTCGGCAGGGTGGACCACCATGATGGCTACTCAGTGGCTACTGAACCATGATGTGGTATTTGCTGTGAGTGCTATTGGCAACTACTGAGGTAGATTGGCTTGGTGGCCTGAGTGGTCTCACCCCCGCGCCGGTACGGACCCTTTATATCAGTCACGGCTGCCTTTTCCATTTGCAGTGTTACTAAATTAGGACCAGGATGTGCATAGCATCTCGTAATGTAGTCTTGCACTACAACGTCCTAATCGTGCTAAGTAAGCTGGGCCCAGCACGCCTTGTAAGAACTCGGGGCCGAACCATGTCCCTCTGAAAAAGCCACCGAAACGGTTACTCTCAGCACCATTAGGCCCTACAGTGGAAATACGGTCTACCTGACGATGGAAACGTATCAGCTGGGGGGGTATAAAGCACTTTTTTCAGCCGCTGCTGTATCATAAACCGCCGATCGTAGACAGCATGGAATTGCCCTAATATTGTGATCCGATTACTGGGTTTGGTTTTGCTGCTGGTTGTGCACTTTCTTAATTTCTCCCTGGTTCCCTCTCTTCTCCTTCCCTTCCGTGTCTGTTTTTGGTTTCCTTTTACCCATTAATGGCCCCAACCCCCACCCAGAAAGGCTCCGATTCTCCCTCTCTTATTTTCCCTGCCGTACTCCTTTCTTTACATGCTCTCCAAACGGTATTCTGGAGTGTTCCTGTTCCTGGTGAAGTCTGGAACCGGTGAAAACAACATGTTGGAGCTGTAGATCCTGAAATATTTTAAGGTTTTTCTATTAAAAACATCCAGCTTAGGATCCTCCGGAATGTCCGGAGAGTCATTTTTGAGCTTTTTTTTTTTTGTTGTTGTTGTTGTCGCCCCCCCTTCGAAGGTTTTACAAGATGTCCATTAAATCGATATCTGAAGACCAGGAGTGATCTAATTTGGATGTGTTAAACAGGTACTTGGTTTCAGTGCAGTAATTAAAATGCCATTTGGAAGGAAACCTCATGCCCCCCCCCATCCCCACCCCACCCCGGCAGCCCTGAAGGACCTGAGTGGACTTAATTGAGGAAATCCCCGGCTTAATTGATCCGTAACCCGCTGCTCATGCCAAGTGGGCTGGGAGTTGCAGGAGAGAGCGGGGGGTTTTGGACCTTTGTCCGACAAACGCTGCTTAATGGTCCTCGCGGCCGAGTCGTGTCACGCGGTTCCGGCACTCGCCCATGAATCCGGTTATGGTTTCTTTTATCTGTTTGCTGAGCTTTTGAAGAGTGTATCCGCCCTCGATATGTGGTTGTCTCGCAGGGGGGTCGAGAACTAACCAGCGTGCGGAGGTGGAGCTTGGTGAGGAACGGGCAGGGTACGAGCATGATTCGCCAATGTGATTAGGAATACCGCAGGACACCACAGACCAGTTCCCTCGGCTTTGTTTTAGGGGAGTAAGTCACTGAGAGCACAGTTAGCTAGAACCAAGTGTGTACTGTATAGTGTGCTATAAGGTTTCCGCTTTTCTGCCATTCCAGAAGCAGTCGCTCTACTTTACTTCCTCAAATCTGTTCTGCTGTGGTCAGAGCTGTTAGCATACTAGCTACAGTTGGGTTGGGTTGAATTGGCTGGATGGATGGATGAATGGAGGGCTGGATGGATGACTAGGTGTTTGGATGGATGACTAGGTGTTTGGATGGATGACTAGGTGTTTGGATGGATGACTAGGTGTTTGGAAGGATGGATGGCTGGCCATGTGTTTGGAAGGATGGATGGCTGGCCATGTGTTTGGAAGGATGGATGGCTGGCTAGGAGTTTGGATGGATAAATGGAGGGCTGGATGGATGACTAGGTGTTTGGATGGATAAATGGAGGGCTGGATGGATGACTAGGTGTTTGGATGGATAAATGGAGGGCTGGATGGATGACTAGGTGTTTGGATGGATAAATGGAGGGCTGGATGGCTGGCTAGGTGTTTGGATGGATGCATGGCTGGCTAGGTGTTTGGAAGGATGGATGATGGCTAGGTGTTTGGAAGGATGGATGGATGGTTAGGTGTTTGGATGGATGGATGGATGGCTAGATGGATTGGTGGATGAAAAATGGTTGGATGGATGGATGGATGGAGGAGCTGTTGAATTGATGGATGGATGGCTAGGTGGATTGATGGGTGGATGGCTAGGTGGATGGATGGATGAGCTGTAGAATGGATGGATTGGTGGATGAAAAATGGTTGGATGGATTAAATGGTTGGGTAGGTGTTTAGATGGATGGATGGGTGGATGAAAAATGGTTGGATGGATTAAATGGTTGGGTTGTTGTTTGGATGGATGGAGGAGCTGTTGAATTGATGGATGAATAAATGGATGGATAGATGGGTTGGTGGTTGTTGGATGGATACATGGTTGGGTAGGCATTTAGATGGAAAGATGAAAAAATAGTTGGCTGGATCAATGGATAGTTAGATGCACGGATGCATGGTTGGGTGGGTGTTTGGATGGATGGTTGGATACGTAATCGGACAGTTGGATGGTAGGGTTGTTAGGTGAATGGTTGGATGGGTGGTAGGTAGGCAGGCGTGACCATGCCTCGTTGTCTTTACTGCACTCGGATATGAAATGCAGAAGACAAAAGGACTTCAGGAGAAGTTGCGTCCGTTCGTGTAGTGGAAGGCTTGTTTATGAACTCTGGGGGTCATTTAAAGCCTCTACTAGGAGTTTTCCCAGCGCTGTCAGGAGGCGTTTTCACTGCTATGCTTTTATACTGCTGATGAGTTCTGCTAGAGCTGTACAGGGACACATCACACTCCTGACATTTCTCGAGTGTCTCCAGCCTCCTCATCTCTGCTCTCAGCAAGCTTCTGTAGGCTTTTAGCCCTCGTCTATAAGAAAATCCTGTTTTTGGAAAACGTCTGAAGTAGATATATTTATTAATATTATTAGCACGTAGCAACATGCTAATTCTGTGAAGAGTAAGTTATGGCTAAATCCCTGCCCTGGTTGGATCAGATGAGGCGGGGAGTTGACCGACCTGAGTAGCTGGATATCGTTGATGTAGCGTAGTGGGTAACCTCGGGTTTCCCCTTGCCAGGGGAAGGTTGGGCAACCGCACCACTGGCCAATATCAGACTCCCAACTCTACATCAGCTGTGTAAAGTGACTGAATGCATGCACGTTGCTCTGGATGTCAGATGAATGTCATAAATGCAAGTGTACCTGTATGTGCATTGCCTTTAACAGTGCGACTGTGTCTTTGCAGTGTATTCTGGGACCTGTACTGCGCGGCTCCGGACCGGCGCGAAACCTGTGAGCATTCCAGCGAGGCCAAGGCCTTCCATGACTATGTAAGTAACCGACTGTTCAACCAATCAACCCTTGCTGCTGATGCTTTAGTTGCAGTTGCAGCAGATGCTGGTGCTGGACTGGGTGGATTGGGGCTTGACTGATTGATTGTCTGAAGGGAGGAGGCTGTCACCTGGTCTCACCATTGGTCATGGCCGCGAGGAGCTTGTGACGATCCCGGGACGTCGGGGCGGGACGTCGGAAAGGTCGTCGGAGCTCACCACCATGCAGTGGGTTAGCGGTGGGGAAAGCAGGTTGGCGAGAGTGGAAGGAGGTGGATGTTCTGCTGAAAAAAAAGACACTTCAGCTTGTTTTTCGGGGAGCTCTCGCTCGCAACCCTTTGCATTAAGACGCGAAGAGAGCGTTGCGGGTTCTCGTGAAGGCTTTGCCGAAGTGGCGCCTCGATAAACATCAATTTGCGCTGCTTTTAATTTGCGGCAGCAGACGCCTAATCTGATTAACATATTGAATGCTTGAACATTCCCAAATGTTGATCTTCCTGAAAGACAGACAGGGTGCAGAAGAAGTGTTGAGAAGTCGCTAGGCCGGATCGCCTCGCGGAGAGGGAATGACCCTTGAAAGGTTTTTCAGATGTGATCAAAAACGCAGCTTCTCAAAGCATCTGCTCGCGCTGGAGCCAGAACCCAGCCTTAGAAATTGGTGGAGGCTGGTAAACCTGCAAATCCAGAGGCTGAAGGAAGGACGTGGCGTTGTCTTGAGCTCGGACTCTACTGTTAAGGGGGATTCTTCTATTAGGGGAACTTCCATGTCCCCAGGTTACAAAGAAAATATTTTTGGGCAAAAGTATTGGGACACCTGTTCCTTTTATTGTTTCTTCTGAAATCAAGGGTATGAATAAAGACTTTGCTCAGCTTTTTTTGGAGTGAAAAATCTCCCGACGGTCTCCTGACTAAATTCGTCCCATTCTAAATTCTCTCTGGACTCTCCTGACTGTCTAAATTCTGTAGGAAAACCAACGGACAGGAAAGAAGGCGTTCCACTAGGTTTTGGAGGAGCATTGCTATGAGGATTTGTTTGCATTCAGCGACAGGAGCCTTAGTGAGGCAGGATGTTGGATGAGCCCCCCTAGCTGAGGTGTTGACATATGACGTATGTAGGCTGTGGCTAAGGTAGGCCTGTGTTTCTCGGCACACTGGCTGGATTAGGCTCGGCGTCTTCAGTGAGACGCCGGCTAGACCGAAGCGATGGTTCTCCTGTATGTGCATCGCTAACGACGTAAAATGGTTTTCAACTCTAATTATCAGGGCCAGACGAAGCGATTTCGCTGCTAATGAGGCAAGAGTTTATTATTTGTTAAATCCTGGTTAAATATGATTAATATAGACGGCTCTTTCATCAGCAGTGTAAGTGTTGAACTAAGCACTCTAATCACAACTGAGAGCTAACACCTCTTTTTTAATCAGCCAAAGTCTCTGAAGATTTTCATTTATCTCCTTAAAGCTGCTGTTTTCCTTTGCGTGCGGGTGTGTAAGTGTGGGTTTTTGTGCGTGTGTGTGTGTGTGTGTGTGTGTGTGTGTGTGTGCGCGCACATGCACATATATGTATGTGTGTTAAGAGGCACTGTGCTTGGCGTGTCGGTCTTGGCAAGGTCTTTTCGGCCACTAGCGTGTCCTTGAGTCCGGTGATTTATGATGGTCTTAGGCCGATGCCGCCGCTCTCTCTTGTTGGAGTGTGTGTGTGTGTGTGTGTGTGTGTGTGTGTGTGTGTGTGTGTGTGTGTGTGTGTGTGTGTGTGTTTTAGACATGTAGGACCTGTGTATGAGAACACAAAAGGAACCGCAGAACAGAACCTGAGATTTGTAAAGTTCACATGGAGCTCTTTGTGTAATTTGTTCTTATTCTGCTGATGTTTGCTCTTGATATGGTTTACTGATAGTGAGTCGGTCAGTGAGTCGGTCTGTGGAATCTGAATCAGTCAGACCGTCAGTGAAATGTGAGTGCCAGGCTACGTCGGACATGAGTCAGGTAGTCGTATATGAATCAGTCTAATAAGGAATCAGTTGGTCAAACATGAATCAGTCCGTCTGTGAGTCAGTTAGTCGAATATGAAAATGGATCAGTAAGTTAAATATGAACATGGATTAATGGATTAATCAGTGAGTGAGTCACTCAGTCGAATATGAACGAGTCAGTCTGTCGCATGTGCATGAAGTAGCCAGTCAATTAGTCAGTCAAATATGAATCAGTGAGTCAGTCATTCGAATATGAATGACTTTCAAATATGCATTAGTGAGTTGGTCAGTCAGTTGAATATGAATCAGTCACATATGAATCGAATGAGTCAATGAGTCAGTCGGTCAAATATGCGCAAATCTCTGTCAGTCGAATATGAATCAGTGAATTAGTCTGTCAGTGAGTCAGTCATTCAGATGTGCATGAGTCAGTCGAGGAGTGAGTCAGTAATTGAGTCAATCAGAATCAAATATCAAAATGAATCAGTCAGTCAGAGACTGACTAATGGCCTGGACTGAGCTTGCCTTGCTGTTTTTATGAAGATAACAGTATTGTATTATTTTCACAAATTAATAAAACCTTAACAACAACAAACCACTCTGATTGGTTGGAAGCTCATTTGCATATTCCAGCCAGTCCATGCTGCAAAAGCTCATATCGTGATGCCGATTAACAAGCGATGTATTTAGGGCGGCCCGCGTTTGTCAAGCTGTCCTTCGCCGTCTCTCCTACACCTTCCTTCCTGCTGTTGGGATTGGAGGCGGGCCGGAATCCTCCGCCCTCACGAGAATCCCGGCCTGTGAAGATTCT